>NC_059129.1:37575770-37891154 GCF_020740605.2 Lemur catta | reverse complement strand
AACCCTAACCCTAACACTGTCCTAGGGCTGATGATAACCTTAACCCTAACCCTAACACTATTTTAGGGCTTATGCTAACACTAACCCTAACACTATCCTAGGGTTGATGCTAACCCTAACCCTAATGCTATCCTAGGCTGATGCTAAACCTAACCCTTAAACTATCCTAGGGCTGATGCTAACCCTAAACCTAACACTATCCTAGGGCTGATGCTAACCCTAACCCTAATCCTAACACTATCCTAGGGCTGATGCTAACCCTAGCCGTAACACTATTCTAGGGCTGATGCTAACCCTAACCCTAACACTATCCTAGGCCTGATGCTTACCCTAACCCTAACCCTAACACTATCCTTGGTCTGATGCTAACCCTAACCCTAACTCTATCCTAGGTCTGATGCTAACCCTAACCCTAAAACTATCCTAGGGCTGATGCTAACCCTAACCATAACACTATCCTAGTGCTGATGCTAACCATAACAGTAACCCTAACACTATCCTTGGTCTGATGATAACCCTAACCCTAACGCTATCCTAGGGCTGATGCTAACCGTAACCCTAACACTATCCTAGAGCTGATTCTAACCCTAACGCTAACCCTAACACTATCCTAGGCCTGATGGTAACCCTAACCCTAACACTAACACTATCCTAGGGCTGATGCTAACCCCAACACTAACACTATCCTATAGCTGATGCTAACTCTAACCCTAACAGTATCCTAGCCTCATGCTAACCCTAACCCTAACACTAACACTATCCTAGGCTTGATGCTGAAACTAACCCTAACCCTGTCACTATCCTAGGGCTGATGCTAACCCTAGCCCTAACACTATCCTAGGGCTGATGCTAACCCTAACCCTAACACTGGCCTAGGCCTGATGATAACCCTAACCCTAACACTATCCTGGGGCTGATGTTAACCCTAACCATAAGACTATCCTAGGGCTGATGCTAACCCTAACGCTAAGCCTAACACTATCCTAGGGCTCATGCTAACCCTATCCCTAACACTAACACTATCCTAGGGCTGATGCTGAAACTAACCCTAACCCTGTCGCTATCCTAGGGCTGATGCTAACCCTAGCCCTAACACTATCCTAGGGCTGATGCTAGCCCTAACCCTAACACTATCCTAGGCCTGATGTTAACCCTAACACTAACCCTAACACTATCCTTGTTCTGATGCTAACCCTAACCCTAACTCTATCCTAGGCCTGATGCTAACCCAAATCCTAACAGTATCTTAGGGCTGATGCTAACACTTACCCTAACAGTATCCTAGGGCTGCTGCTAACCCTAACCCTAACCCTAACACTATCCTAGGGCTCATGCTAACCCTAACCATAACACTATCCTTGGGCTGATGCTAACCCTAACCCTAACACAAACACTATCCTAGGGCTGATGCTGAACCAAACCCTAACACTGAGACTATCCTAGGGCTGATGCTAACCCTAGTCCTAACACTATCCTAGGGCTGATGCTAACCCTAACCCTAACGCTATCCTAGGCCAGATGATTACCCTAACCCTAACCCTAACACTATCCTTGGTCTGATGCTAACCCCAACCCTAACTCTATCCTAGGTCTCAAGCTAACCCTAACCCTAAGACCATCCTAGGGCTGATGCTAACCCTAAACCTAACCCTAACCCTAACACTATCCTTGGTCTGATGCTAACCCTAACCCTAACACTATCCAAGGGCTGATGCTAACCCTAACCGTAACACTATCCTAGGGCTGATAATAACCATAACACTATCCTAGGGCTGATAATAACCATAACACTATCCTAGGGCTGATGCTAACCCTAAACCTAACACTATCCTAGGGCTGATGCTAACACTAACCCTAACACTATCCTAGGTGATGCTAAACCTAACCCTAAAACTATCTTAGGGCTGATGCTAACCCTAACCCTAACACTATCCTAGGGCTGATGCTAACCCTAACCCTAACCCTAACACTATCCTAGGGCTTATGCCAACACTAACCCTAACGCTATCCTAGGGCTGATGCTAACACTAACCCTAATACTATCCTAGGTTGCTGCTAACCCTAACCTTAAAACTATCTTAGGGCTGATGCTAACCCTAAACCTAACACTATCCTAGGGCTGATGGTAACCCTAACCCTAACACTAACACTATCCTAGGGCTGATGCTGAACCTAATATTAACCCTGTCACTATCCTAGGGCTGATGCTAACCCTAGCCCTAACACTATCCTAGGGCTGATGCTAACCCTAACCCTAACACTATCCTAGGCCTGATGATAACCCTAACCCTAACCCTAACACTATCCTTGGTCTGATGCTAACCCTAACCCTAAGTCTATCCTAGGGCTGATGCTAACCCTAACCCTAACCCTAACACTATCCTAGGGCTGATGCTAACCCTAACACTAACACTACCCTAGGGCTGATGCTAACCCTAACCCTAACACTATCCTAGGGCTGATGTTTACCCTAACCCTAACACTATCATAAGGCTTATGCTAACACTAACCCTAACACTATCCTAGGGCTGATGCTAACCCTAACACTAATACTATCCTAGGCTGATGCTAACCCTAACACTAAAACTATCCTAGGGCTGATGCTAACCCTAAACCTAACACTATCCTAGGGCTGATGCTAACCCTAACCCTAAATCTAACAGTATCCTAGGGCTGATGCCAACCCTAACCCTAACACTAGCCTAGGGCTGATGCTAACCCTAACCGTACCACTATCCTAGGGCTGATAATAACCATAACACTATCCTAGGGCTGCTGCTAACCCTAACCTTCACCGTAACACTATCCTAGGGCTGATGCTAACCCTAACCCTAACCCTAACACTATCCTTGGTCTGATGCTAACCCCAACCCTAACTCTATCCTAGGGCTCAAGCTAACCCTAACCCTAAGACTATCCTAGGGCTGATGCTAACCCTAACCCTAACCCTAACCGTAACACTATCCTTGATCTGATGCTAACGCTAACCCTAACACTATCCAAGGGCTCATGCTAACCCTAACCGTAACACTATCCTAGGGCTGATAATAACCATAACACTATCCTAGGGCTGATGCTAACCCTAACCCTAACACTATCCTAGGGCTGATGCTAACACTAACCCTAACACTGTCCTAGGCTGATGCTAAACCTAACCCTAAAACTATCTTAGGGCTGATGCTAACCCTAACCCTAACACTATCCTAGGGCTGATGCTAACCCTAACCCTAACCCTAACACCATCCTAGGGCTTATGCTAACACTAACCCTAACACTATCCTAGGGCTGATGCTAACACTAACCCTAATACTATCCTAGGTTGCTGCTAACCCTAACCTTAAAACTATCTTAGGGCTGATGCTAACCCTAAACCTAACACTATCCTAGGGCTGATGGTAACCCTAACACTAACACTATCCTAGGGCTGATGCTGAACCTAACATTAACCCTGTCACTATCCTAGGGCTGATGCTAACCCTAGCCCTAACACTATCCTAGGGCTGATGCTAACCCTAACCGTACCACTATCCTAGGGCTGATAATAACCATAACACTATCCTAGGGCTGCTGCTAACCCTAACCCTAACCCTAACACTATCCTTGGTCTGATGCTAACCCCAACCCTAACTCTATCCTAGGGCTCAAGCTAACCCTCACCCTAAGACTATCCTAGGTTGATGCTAAACCTAACCCTAAAACTATCCTAGGGCTGATGCTAACCCTAACCGTAACACTGTCCTAGGGCTGATAATAACCATAACACTCTCATAGGGCTGATGCTAACCCTAACCCTAACACTATCCTAGGGCTGATGCTAACCCTCACCCTAACACTATCCTAGGCTGATGCTAAACCTAACCCTAAAACTATCCTAGGGCTGATGCTAACCCTGACCCTAACACTATCCGAGGGCTGATGCTAACCCTAACCCTAACCCTAACACTATCCTAGGGCTTATGCTAACACTAACCATAACACAATCCTAGGGCTGATGCTAACACTAACCCTAATACTATCCTAGGCTGATGCTAACCCTAACCTTAAAACTATCCTAGGGCTGATGCTAACCCTAAACCTAAGACTATCCTAGGGCTGATGGTAACCCTAACCCTAACACTAACACTATCCTAGGGCTGATGCTGAACCTAACATTAACCCTGTCACTATCCTAGGGCTGATGCTAACCCTAGCCCTAACACTATCCTAGGGCTGATGCTAACCCTAACCCTAACACTATCCTAGGCCTGATGATAACCCTAAACCTAACCCTAACACTATCCTTCGTCTGATGCTAACCCTAACCCTAACTCTATCCTAGGGCTGATACTAACCCTAACCCTAACCCTAACACTATCCTACGGCTGATGCTAACCCTAACACTAACACTACCCTAGGGCTGATGCTAACCCTAACCCTAACACTATCCTAGGGCTGATGTAAACCCTAACCCTAACACTATCCTAGGCCTGATGCTAACCCTAACCCTAACACTAAATCTATCCTAGGGCTGATGCCAACCGTAACCCTAACACTATCCTAGGGCTGATGCTAACCCTAACCCTAACCCTAACACTATCTTAGGGCTGATGCTAACCTTAACATTAACACTATCCTAGGACTGATGCTAACCCTAACCCTAACACTAACACTATCCTAGGACTGATGCTGAACCTAACCCTAACCCTGAGACTATCCTAGGGCTGATGCTAACCCTAGCCCTAACACTAGTCTAGGGCTGATGCTAACCCTAACCCTAACACTATCCTAGGCCTGATGATTACCCTAACCCTAACCCTAACACTATTCTTAGTCTGATGCTAACCCTAACCCTAACTCTATCCTAGGTCTGATGCTAACCCTAACCCTAAAACTATCCTAGGGCTGATGCTAACCCTAACCATAACCCTCTCCTAGGGCTGATGCTAACCATAACAGTAACCCTAACACTATCCTTGGTCTGATGATAACCCTAACCCTAACGCTATCCTAGGGCTGATGCTAACCGTAACCCTAACACTATCCTAGAGCTGATTCTAACCCTAACGTTAACCCTAACACTATCCTAGGCCTGATGGTAACCCTAACCCTAACACTAACACTATCCTAGGGCTGATGTAACCCCAAAACTAACACTATCCTATAGCTGATGCTAACTCTAACCCTAACAGTATCCTAGCCTGATGCTAACCCTAACCCTAACACTAACACTATCCTAGGGCTGATGCTGAAAGTAACCCTAACCTGTCGCTATCCTAGGGCTGATGCTAACCCGAGCCCTAACACTATCCTAGGGCTGATGCTAAGCCAAACCCTAACAGTATCTTAGGGCTGATGCTAACACTAACCCTAACACTATCCTAGGGCTGATGCTAACCCTAACCCTAACCCTAACCCTATCCTAGGGCTGATGCTAACCCTAACCATAACACTATCCTTGGGCTGATGCTAACCCTAACGCTAACACAAACACTATCCTAGGGCTGATGCTGAACCAAACCCTAACCCTGAGACTATCCTAGGGCTGATGCTAACCCTAGTCCTAACACTATCCTAGGGCTGATGCTAACCCTAACCCTAACACTATCCTAGGCCTGATGATTACCCTAACCCTACCCCTAACACTATCCTTGGTCTGATGCTAACCCCAACCCTAACTCTATCCTAGGGCTGAAGCTAACCCTAACCCTAAGACTATCCTAGGGCTGATGCTAACCCTAACCCTAACCCTAACACTATCCTTGGTCTGATGCTAAACCTAACCCTAACACTATCCAAGGGCTGATGCTAACCCTAACCGTAACACTATTCTAGGGCTGATAATAACCATAACACTATCATAGGGCTGATGCTAACCCTAACCCTAACACTATCCTAGGGCTGATGCTAACCCTCACCCTAACACTATCCTAGGCTGATGCTAAACCTAACCCTAAAACTATCCTAGGGCTGATGCTAACCCTGACCCTAACACTATCCGAGGGCTGATGCTAACCCTAACCCTAACCCTAACACTATCCTAGGGCTTATGCTAACACTAACCCTAACACAATCCTAGGGCTGATGCTAACACTAACCCTAATAGTATCCTAGGCTGATGCTAACCCTAACCTTAAAACTATCCTTGGGCTGATGCTAACCCTAAACCTAACACTTTCCTAGGGCTGATGGTAACCCTAACCCTAACACTAACACTATCCTAGGGCTGATGCTGAACCTAACATTAACCCTGTCACTATCCTAGGGCTGATGCTAACCCTAGCCCTAACACTATCCTAGGGCTGATGCTAACCCTAACCCTAACACTATCCTAGGCCTGATGATAACCCTAACCCTAACCCTAACACTATCCTTGGTCTGATGCTAACCCTAACCCTAACTCTATCCTAGTTCTGATGCTAACACTTACCCTAACACTATCCTAGGCTGATGCTAAACCTAACCCTAAAACTATCCTAGGGCTGATGCTAACCCTAACCCTAACACTGTCCTAGGGCTGATGATAACCTTAACCCTAACCCTAACACTATTTTAGGGCTTATGCTAACACTAACCCTAACACTATCCTAGGGTTGATGCTAACCCTAACCCTAATGCTATCCTTGGCTGATGCTAAACCTAACCCTTAAACTATCCTAGGGCTGATGCTAACCCTAAACCTAACACTATCCTAGGGCTGATGCTAACCCTAACCCTAATCCTAACACTATCCTAGGGCTGATGCTAACCCTAGCCGTAACACTATTCTAGGGCTGATGCTAACCCTAACCCTAACACTATCCTAGGCCTGATGCTTACCCTAACCCTAACCCTAACACTATCCTTGGTCTGATGCTAACCCTAACCCTAACTCTATCCTAGGTCTGATGCTAACCCTAACCCTAAAACTATCCTAGGGCTGATGCTAACCCTAACCATAACACTATCCTAGTGCTGATGCTAACCATAACAGTAACCCTAACACTATCCTTGGTCTGATGATAACCCTAACCCTAACGCTATCCTAGGGCTGATGCTAACCGTAACCCTAACACTATCCTAGAGCTGATTCTAACCCTAACGCTAACCCTAACACTATCCTAGGCCTGATGGTAACCCTAACCCTAACACTAACACTATCCTAGGGCTGATGCTAACCCCAACACTAACACTATCCTATAGCTGATGCTAACTCTAACCCTAACAGTATCCTAGCCTCATGCTAACCCTAACCCTAACACTAACACTATCCTAGGCTTGATGCTGAAACTAACCCTAACCCTGTCACTATCCTAGGGCTGATGCTAACCCTAGCCCTAACACTATCCTAGGGCTGATGCTAACCCTAACCCTAACACTGGCCTAGGCCTGATGATAACCCTAACCCTAACACTATCCTGGGGCTGATGTTAACCCTAACCATAAGACTATCCTAGGGCTGATGCTAACCCTAACGCTAAGCCTAACACTATCCTAGGGCTCATGCTAACCCTATCCCTAACACTAACACTATCCTAGGGCTGATGCTGAAACTAACCCTAACCCTGTCGCTATCCTAGGGCTGATGCTAACCCTAGCCCTAACACTATCCTAGGGCTGATGCTAGCCCTAACCCTAACACTATCCTAGGCCTGATGTTAACCCTAACACTAACCCTAACACTATCCTTGTTCTGATGCTAACCCTAACCCTAACTCTATCCTAGGCCTGATGCTAACCCAAATCCTAACAGTATCTTAGGGCTGATGCTAACACTAACCCAAACAGTATCCTAGGGCTGCTGCTAACCCTAACCCTAACCCTAACACTATCCTAGGGCTCATGCTAACCCTAACCATAACACTATCCTTGGGCTGATGCTAACCCTAACCCTAACACAAACACTATCCTAGGGCTGATGCTGAACCAAACCCTAACACTGAGACTATCCTAGGGCTGATGCTAACCCTAGTCCTAACACTATCCTAGGGCTGATGCTAACCCTAACCCTAACGCTATCCTAGGCCAGATGATTACCCTAACCCTAACCCTAACACTATCCTTGGTCTGATGCTAACCCCAACCCTAACTCTATCCTAGGTCTCAAGCTAACCCTAACCCTAAGACCATCCTAGGGCTGATGCTAACCCTAACCCTAACCCTAACCCTAACACTATCCTTGGTCTGATGCTAACCCTAACCCTAACACTATCCAAGGGCTGATGCTAACCCTAACCGTAACACTATCCTAGGGCTGATAATAACCATAACACTATCCTAGGGCTGATAATAACCATAACACTATCCTAGGGCTGATGCTAACCCTAACCCTAACACTATCCTAGGGCTGATGCTAACACTAACCCTAACACTATCCTAGGCTGATGCTAAACCTAACCCTAAAACTATCTTAGGGCTGATGCTAACCCTAACCCTAACACTATCCTAGGGCTGATGCTAACCCTAACCCTAACCCTAACACTATCCTAGGGCTTATGCTAACACTAACCCTAACGCTATCCTAGGGCTGATGCTAACACTAACCCTAATACTATCCTAGGTTGCTGCTAACCCTAACCTTAAAACTATCTTAGGGCTGATGCTAACCCTAAACCTAACACTATCCTAGGGCTGATGGTAACCCTAACCCTAACACTAACACTATCCTAGGGCTGATGCTGAACCTAATATTAACCCTGTCACTATCCTAGGGCTGATGCTAACCCTAGCCCTAACACTATCCTAGGGCTGATGCTAACCCTAACCCTAACACTATCCTAGGCCTGATGATAACCCTAACCCTAACCCTAACACTATCCTTGGTCTGATGCTAACCCTAAACCTAAGTCTATCCTAGGGCTGATGCTAACCCTAACCCTAACCCTAACACTATCCTAGGGCTGATGCTAACCCTAACACTAACACTACCCTAGGGCTGATGCTAACCCTAACCCTAACACTATCCTAGGGCTGATGTTTACCCTAACCCTAACACTATCATAAGGCTTATGCTAACACTAACCCTAACACTATCCTAGGGCTGATGCTAACCCTAACACTAATACTATCCTAGGCTGATGCTAACCCTAACACTAAAACTATCCTAGGGCTGATGCTAACCCTAAACCTAACACTATCCTAGGGCTGATGCTAACCCTAACCCTAATTCTAACAGTATCCTAGGGCTGATGCCAACCCTAACCCTAACACTAGCCTAGGGCTGATGCTAACCCTAACCGTACCACTATCCTAGGGCTGATAATAACCATAACACTATCCTAGGGCTGCTGCTAACCCTAACCTTCACCGTAACACTATCCTAGGGCTGATGCTAACCCTAACCCTAACCCTAACACTATCCTTGGTCTGATGCTAACCCCAACCCTAACTCTATCCTAGGGCTCAAGCTAACCCTAACCCTAAGACTATCCTAGGGCTGATGCTAACCCTAACCCTAACCCTAACCGTAACACTATCCTTGATCTGATGCTAACGCTAACCCTAACACTATCCAAGGGCTGATGCTAACCCTAACCGTAACACTATCCTAGGGCTGATAATAACCATAACACTATCCTAGGGCTGATGCTAACCCTAACCCTAACACTATCCTAGGGCTGATGCTAACACTAACCCTAACACTGTCCTAGGCTGATGCTAAACCTAACCCTAAAACTATCTTAGGGCTGATGCTAACCCTAACCCTAACACTATCCTAGGGCTGATGCTAACCCTAACCCTAACCCTAACACCATCCTAGGGCTTATGCTAACACTAACCCTAACACTATCCTAGGGCTGATGCTAACACTAACCCTAATACTATCCTAGGTTGCTGCTAACCCTAACCTTAAAACTATCTTAGGGCTGATGCTAACCCTAAACCTAACACTATCCTAGGGCTGATGGTAACCCTAACACTAACACTATCCTAGGGCTGATGCTGAACCTAACATTAACCCTGTCACTATCCTAGGGCTGATGCTAACCCTAGCCCTAACACTATCCTAGGGCTGATGCTAACCCTAACCGTACCACTATCCTAGGGCTGATAATAACCATAACACTATCCTAGGGCTGCTGCTAACCCTAACCCTAACCCTAACACTATCCTTGGTCTGATGCTAACCCCAACCCTAACTCTATCCTAGGGCTCAAGCTAACCCTAACCCTAAGACTATCCTAGGCTGATGCTAAACCTAACCCTAAAACTATCCTAGGGCTGATGCTAACCCTAACCGTAACACTGTCCTAGGGCTGATAATAACCATAACACTATCATAGGGCTGATGCTAACCCTAACCCTAACACTATCCTAGGGCTGATGCTAACCCTCACCCTAACACTATCCTAGGCTGATGCTAAACCTAACCCTAAAACTATCCTAGGGCTGATGCTAACCCTGACCCTAACACTATCCGAGGGCTGATGCTAACCCTAACCCTAACCCTAACACTATCCTAGGGCTTATGCTAACACTAACCCTAACACAATCCTAGGGCTGATGCTAACACTAACCCTAATACTATCCTAGGCTGATGCTAACCCTAACCTTAAAACTATCCTAGGGCTGATGCTAACCCTAAACCTAAGACTATCCTAGGGCTGATGGTAACCCTAACCCTAACACTAACACTATCCTAGGGCTGATGCTGAACCTAACATTAACCCTGTCACTATCCTAGGGCTGATGCTAACCCTAGCCCTAACACTATCCTAGGGCTGATGCTAACCCTAACCCTAACACTATCCTAGGCCTGATGATAACCCTAAACCTAACCCTAACACTATCCTTCGTCTGATGCTAACCCTAACCCTAACTCTATCCTAGGGCTGATACTAACCCTAACCCTAACCCTAACACTATCCTAGGGCTGATGCTAACCCTAACACTAACACTACCCTAGGGCTGATGCTAACCCTAACCCTAACACTATCCTTGGGCTGATGTAAACCCTAACCCTAACACTATCCTAGGCCTGATGCTAACCCTAACCCTAACACTAAATCTATCCTAGGGCTGATGCCAACCGTAACCCTAACACTATCCTAGGGCTGATGCTAACCCTAACCCTAACCCTAACACTATCTTAGGGCTGATGCTAACCTTAACATTAACACTATCCTAGGACTGATGCTAACCCTAACCCTAACACTAACACTATCCTAGGACTGATGCTGAACCTAACCCTAACCCTGAGACTATCCTAGGGCTGATGCTAACCCTAGCCCTAACACTAGTCTAGGGCTGATGCTAACCCTAACCCTAACACTATCCTAGGCCTGATGATTACCCTAACCCTAACCCTAACACTATTCTTAGTCTGATGCTAACCCTAACCCTAACTCTATCCTAGGTCTGCTGCTAACCCTAACCCTAAAACTATCCTAGGGCTGATGCTAACCCTAACCATAACCCTATCCTAGGGCTGATGCTAACCATAACAGTAACCCTAACACTATCCTTGGTCTGATGATAACCCTAACCCTAACGCTATCCTAGGGCTGATGCTAACCGTAACCCTAACACTATCCTAGAGCTGATTCTAACCCTAACGTTAACCCTAACACTATCCTAGGCCTGATGGTAACCCTAACCCTAACACTAACACTATCCTAGGGCTGATGTAACCCCAAAACTAACACTATCCTATAGCTGATGCTAACTCTAACCCTAACAGTATCCTAGCCTGATGCTAACCCTAACCCTAACACTAACACTATCCTAGGGCTGATGCTGAAAGTAACCCTAACCTGTCGCTATCCTAGGGCTGATGCTAACCCGAGCCCTAACACTATCCTAGGGCTGATGCTAAGCCAAACCCTAACAGTATCTTAGGGCTGATGCTAACACTAACCCTAACACTATCCTAGGGCTGATGCTAACCCTAACCCTAACCCTAACCCTATCCTAGGGCTGATGCTAACCCTAACCATAACACTATCCTTGGGCTGATGCTAACCCTAACGCTAACACAAACACTATCCTAGGGCTGATGCTGAACCAAACCCTAACCCTGAGACTATCCTAGGGCTGATGCTAACCCTAGTCCTAACACTATCCTAGGGCTGATGCTAACCCTAACCCTAACACTATCCTAGGCCTGATGATTACCCTAACCCTACCCCTAACACTATCCTTGGTCTGATGCTAACCCCAACCCTAACTCTATCCTAGGGCTGAAGCTAACCCTAACCCTAAGACTATCCTAGGGATGATGCTAACCCTAACCCTAACCCTAACACTATCCTTGGTCTGATGCTAAACCTAACCCTAACACTATCCAAGGGCTGATGCTAACCCTAACCGTAACACTATCCTAGGGCTGATAATAACCATAACACTATCATAGGGCTGATGCTAACCCTAACCCTAACACTATCCTAGGGCTGATGCTAACCCTCACCCTAACACTATCCTAGGCTGATGCTAAACCTAACCCTAAAACTATCCTAGGGCTGATGCTAACCCTGACCCTAACACTATCCGAGGGCTGATGCTAACCCTAACCCTAACCCTAACACTATCCTAGGGCTTATGCTAACACTAACCCTAACACAATCCTAGGGCTGATGCTAACACTAACCCTAATAGTATCCTAGGCTGATGCTAACCCTAACCTTAAAACTATCCTTGGGCTGATGCTAACCCTAAACCTAACACTTTCCTAGGCCTGATGGTAACCCTAATCCTAACACTAACACTATCCTAGGGCTGATGCTGAACCTAACATTAACCCTGTCACTATCCTAGGGCTGATGCTAACCCTAGCCCTAACACTATCCTAGGGCTGATGCTAACCCTAACCCTAACACTATCCTAGGCCTGATGATAACCCTAACCCTAACCCTAACACTATCCTTGGTCTGATGCTAACCCTAACCCTAACTCTATCCTAGGGCTGATGCTAACCCTAACCCTAACCCTAACACTATCCTAGGGCTGATGCTAACCCTAACACTAATACTATCCTAGGCTGATGCTAACCCTAACCCTAAAACTATCCTAGGGCTGATGCTAACCCTAAACCTAACACTATCCTAGGGCTGATGCTAACCCTAACCCTAATTCTAACACTATCCAAGGGCTGATGCTAACCCTAACCCTAACACTATCCTAGGGCTGATGCTAACCCTAACCCTACCACTATCCTAGGGCTGATGGTAACCCTAACCCTAACACTAACACTATCCTGGGGCTGATGCTAACCCTAACACTAACACTATCCTAGGGCTGATGCTAACTCTAACCCTAACACTATACTAGGCTGATGCTAACCCTAACCCTAACCCTAACACTATCCTAGGGCTTATGCTAACACTAACCCTAACACTATCCTAGGGCTGATGCTAACCCTAAACCTAATACTATCCTAGGCTGATGCTAACCCTAACCCTAAAACTATCCTAGGCCTGATGATTACCCTAACCCTAACCCTAACACTATTCTTAGTCTGATGCTAACCCTAACCCTAACTCTATCCTAGGTCTGATGCTAACCCTAACCCTAAAACTATCCTAGGGCTGATGCTAACCCTAACCATAACCCTCTCCTAGGGCTGATGCTAACCATAACAGTAACCCTAACACTATCCTTGGTCTGATGATAACCCTAACCCTAACGCTATCCTAGGGCTGATGCTAACCGTAACCCTAACACTATCCTAGAGCTGATTCTAACCCTAACGTTAACCCTAACACTATCCTAGGCCTGATGGTAACCCTAACCCTAACACTAACACTATCCTAGGGCTGATGTAACCCCAAAACTAACACTATCCTATAGCTGATGCTAACTCTAACCCTAACAGTATCCTAGCCTGATGCTAACCCTAACCCTAACACTAACACTATCCTAGGGCTGATGCTGAAAGTAACCCTAACCTGTCGCTATCCTAGGGCTGATGCTAACCCGAGCCCTAACACTATCCTAGGGCTGATGCTAAGCCAAACCCTAACAGTATCTTAGGGCTGATGCTAACACTAACCCTAACACTATCCTAGGGCTGATGCTAACCCTAACCCTAACCCTAACCCTATCATAGGGCTGATGCTAACCCTAACCATAACACTATCCTTGGGCTGATGCTAACCCTAACGCTAACACAAACACTATCCTAGGTCTGATGCTGAACCAAACCCTAACCCTGAGACTATCCTAGGGCTGATGCTAACCCTAGTCCTAACACTATCCTAGGGCTGATGCTAACCCTAACCCTAACACTATCCTAGGCCTGATGATTACCCTAACCCTACCCCTAACACTATCCTTGGTCTGATGCTAACCCCAACCCTAACTCTATCCTAGGGCTGAAGCTAACCCTAACCCTAAGACTATCCTAGGGCTGATGCTAACCCTAACCCTAACCCTAACACTATCCTTGGTCTGATGCTAAACCTAACCCTAACACTATCCAAGGGCTGATGCTAACCCTAACCGTAACACTATTCTAGGGCTGATAATAACCATAACACTATCATAGGGCTGATGCTAACCCTAACCCTAACACTATCCTAGGGCTGATGCTAACCCTCACCCTAACACTATCCTAGGCTGATGCTAAACCTAACCCTAAAACTATCCTAGGGCTGATGCTAACCCTGACCCTAACACTATCCGAGGGCTGATGCTAACCCTAACCCTAACCCTAACACTATCCTAGGGCTTATGCTAACACTAACCCTAACACAATCCTAGGGCTGATGCTAACACTAACCCTAATAGTATCCTAGGCTGATGCTAACCCTAACCTTAAAACTATCCTTGGGCTGATGCTAACCCTAAACCTAACACTTTCCTAGGGCTGATGGTAACCCTAACCCTAACACTAACACTATCCTAGGGCTGATGCTGAACCTAACATTAACCCTGTCACTATCCTAGGGCTGATGCTAACCCTAGCCCTAACACTATCCTAGGGCTGATGCTAACCCTAACCCTAACACTATCCTAGGCCTGATGATAACCCTAACCCTAACCCTAACACTATCCTTGGTCTGATGCTAACCCTAACCCTAACTCTATCCTAGTTCTGATGCTAACACTTACCCTAACACTATCCTAGGCTGATGCTAAACCTAACCCTAAAACTATCCTAGGGCTGATGCTAACCCTAACCCTAACACTGTCCTAGGGCTGATGATAACCTTAACCCTAACCCTAACACTATTTTAGGGCTTATGCTAACACTAACCCTAACACTATCCTAGGGTTGATGCTAACCCTAACCCTAATGCTATCCTAGGCTGATGCTAAACCTAACCCTTAAACTATCCTAGGGCTGATGCTAACCCTAAACCTAACACTATCCTAGGGCTGATGCTAACCCTAACCCTAATCCTAACACTATCCTAGGGCTGATGCTAACCCTAGCCGTAACACTATTCTAGGGCTGATGCTAACCCTAACCCTAACACTATCCTAGGCCTGATGCTTACCCTAACCCTAACCCTAACACTATCCTTGGTCTGATGCTAACCCTAACCCTAACTCTATCCTAGGTCTGATGCTAACCCTAACCCTAAAACTATCCTAGGGCTGATGCTAACCCTAACCATAACACTATCCTAGTGCTGATGCTAACCATAACAGTAACCCTAACACTATCCTTGGTCTGATGATAACCCTAACCCTAACGCTATCCTAGGGCTGATGCTAACCGTAACCCTAACACTATCCTAGAGCTGATTCTAACCCTAACGCTAACCCTAACACTATCCTAGGCCTGATGGTAACCCTAACCCTAACACTAACACTATCCTAGGGCTGATGCTAACCCCAACACTAACACTATCCTATAGCTGATGCTAACTCTAACCCTAACAGTATCCTAGCCTCATGCTAACCCTAACCCTAACACTAACACTATCCTAGGCTTGATGCTGAAACTAACCCTAACCCTGTCACTATCCTAGGGCTGATGCTAACCCTAGCCCTAACACTATCCTAGGGCTGATGCTAACCCTAACCCTAACACTGGCCTAGGCCTGATGATAACCCTAACCCTAACACTATCCTGGGGCTGATGTTAACCCTAACCATAAGACTATCCTAGGGCTGATGCTAACCCTAACGCTAAGCCTAACACTATCCTAGGGCTCATGCTAACCCTATCCCTAACACTAACACTATCCTAGGGCTGATGCTGAAACTAACCCTAACCCTGTCGCTATCCTAGGGCTGATGCTAACCCTAGCCCTAACACTATCCTAGGGCTGATGCTAGCCCTAACCCTAACACTATCCTAGGCCTGATGTTAACCCTAACACTAACCCTAACACTATCCTTGTTCTGATGCTAACCCTAACCCTAACTCTATCCTAGGCCTGATGCTAACCCAAATCCTAACAATATCTTAGGGCTGATGCTAACACTAACCCTAACAGTATCCTAGGGCTGCTGCTAACCCTAACCCTAACCCTAACACTATCCTAGGGCTCATGCTAACCCTAACCATAACACTATCCTTGGGCTGATGCTAACCCTAACCCTAACACAAACACTATCCTAGGGCTGATGCTGAACCAAACCCTAACACTGAGACTATCCTAGGGCTGATGCTAACCCTAGTCCTAACACTATCCTAGGGCTGATGCTAACCCTAACCCTAACGCTATCCTAGGCCAGATGATTACCCTAACCCTAACCCTAACACTATCCTTGGTCTGATGCTAACCCCAACCCTAACTCTATCCTAGGTCTCAAGCTAACCCTAACCCTAAGACCATCCTAGGGCTGATGCTAACCCTAACCCTAACCCTAACCCTAACACTATCCTTGGTCTGATGCTAACCCTAACCCTAACACTATCCAAGGGCTGATGCTAACCCTAACCGTAACACTATCCTAGGGCTGATAATAACCATAACACTATCCTAGGGCTGATAATAACCATAACACTATCCTAGGGCTGATGCTAACCCTAACCCTAACACTATCCTAGGGCTGATGCTAACACTAACCCTAACACTATCCTAGGCTGATGCTAAACCTAACCCTAAAACTATCTTAGGGCTGATGCTAACCCTAACCCTAACACTATCCTAGGGCTGATGCTAACCCTAACCCTAACCCTAACACTATCCTAGGGCTTATGCTAACACTAACCCTAACGCTATCCTAGGGCTGATGCTAACACTAACCCTAATACTATCCTAGGTTGCTGCTAACCCTAACCTTAAAACTATCTTAGGGCTGATGCTAACCCTAAACCTAACACTATCCTAGGGCTGATGGTAACCCTAACCCTAACACTAACACTATCCTAGGGCTGATGCTGAACCTAATATTAACCCTGTCACTATCCTAGGGCTGATGCTAACCCTAGCCCTAACACTATCCTAGGGCTGATGCTAACCCTAACCCTAACACTATCCTAGGCCTGATGATAACCCTAACCCTAACCCTAACACTATCCTTGGTCTGATGCTAACCCTAACCCTAAGTCTATCCTAGGGCTGATGCTAACCCTAACCCTAACCCTAACACTATCCTAGGGCTGATGCTAACCCTAACACTAACACTACCCTAGGGCTGATGCTAACCCTAACCCTAACACTATCCTAGGGCTGATGTTTACCCTAACCCTAACACTATCATAAGGCTTATGCTAACACTAACCCTAACACTATCCTAGGGCTGATGCTAACCCTAACACTAATACTATCCTAGGCTGATGCTAACCCTAACACTAAAACTATCCTAGGGCTGATGCTAACCCTAAACCTAACACTATCCTAGGGCTGATGCTAACCCTAACCCTAATTCTAACAGTATCCTAGGGCTGATGCCAACCCTAACCCTAACACTAGCCTAGGGCTGATGCTAACCCTAACCGTACCACTATCCTAGGGCTGATAATAACCATAACACTATCCTAGGGCTGCTGCTAACCCTAACCTTCACCGTAACACTATCCTAGGGCTGATGCTAACCCTAACCCTAACCCTAACACTATCCTTGGTCTGATGCTAACCCCAACCCTAACTCTATCCTAGGGCTCAAGCTAACCCTAACCCTAAGACTATCCTAGGGCTGATGCTAACCCTAACCCTAACCCTAACCGTAACACTATCCTTGATCTGATGCTAACGCTAACCCTAACACTATCCAAGGGCTGATGCTAACCCTAACCGTAACACTATCCTAGGGCTGATAATAACCATAACACTATCCTAGGGCTGATGCTAACCCTAACCCTAACACTATCCTAGGGCTGATGCTAACACTAACCCTAACACTGTCCTAGGCTGATGCTAAACCTAACCCTAAAACTATCTTAGGGCTGATGCTAACCCTAACCCTAACACTATCCTAGGGCTGATGCTAACCCTAACCCTAACCCTAACACCATCCTAGGGCTTATGCTAACACTAACCCTAACACTATCCTAGGGCTGATGCTAACACTAACCCTAATACTATCCTAGGTTGCTGCTAACCCTAACCTTAAAACTATCTTAGGGCTGATGCTAACCCTAAACCTAAGACTATCCTAGGGCTGATGGTAACCCTAACCCTAACACTAACACTATCCTAGGGCTGATGCTGAACCTAACATTAACCCTGTCACTATCCTAGGGCTGATGCTAACCCTAGCCCTAACACTATCCTAGGGCTGATGCTAACCCTAACCCTAACACTATCCTAGGCCTGATGATAACCCTAAACCTAACCCTAACACTATCCTTCGTCTGATGCTAACCCTAACCCTAACTCTATCCTAGGGCTGATACTAACCCTAACCCTAACCCTAACACTATCCTAGGGCTGATGCTAACCCTAACACTAACACTACCCTAGGGCTGATGCTAACCCTAACCCTAACACTATCCTAGGGCTGATGTAAACCCTAACCCTAACACTATCCTAGGCCTGATGCTAACCCTAACCCTAACACTAAATCTATCCTAGGGCTGATGCCAACCGTAACCCTAACACTATCCTAGGGCTGATGCTAACCCTAACCCTAACCCTAACACTATCTTAGGGCTGATGCTAACCTTAACATTAACACTATCCTAGGACTGATGCTAACCCTAACCCTAACACTAACACTATCCTAGGACTGATGCTGAACCTAACCCTAACCCTGAGACTATCCTAGGGCTGATGCTAACCCTAGCCCTAACACTAGTCTAGGGCTGATGCTAACCCTAACCCTAACACTATCCTAGGCCTGATGATTACCCTAACCCTAACGCTAACACTATTCTTAGTCTGATGCTAACCCTAACCCTAACTCTATCCTAGGTCTGCTGCTAACCCTAACCCTAAAACTATCCTAGGGCTGATGCTAACCCTAACCATAACCCTATCCTAGGGCTGATGCTAACCATAACAGTAACCCTAACACTATCCTTGGTCTGATGATAACCCTAACCCTAACGCTATCCTAGGGCTGATGCTAACCGTAACCCTAACACTATCCTAGAGCTGATTCTAACCCTAACGTTAACCCTAACACTATCCTAGGCCTGATGGTAACCCTAACCCTAACACTAACACTATCCTAGGGCTGATGTAACCCCAAAACTAACACTATCCTATAGCTGATGCTAACTCTAACCCTAACAGTATCCTAGCCTGATGCTAACCCTAACCCTAACACTAACACTATCCTAGGGCTGATGCTGAAAGTAACCCTAACCTGTCGCTATCCTAGGGCTGATGCTAACCCGAGCCCTAACACTATCCTAGGGCTGATGCTAAGCCAAACCCTAACAGTATCTTAGGGCTGATGCTAACACTAACCCTAACACTATCCTAGGGCTGATGCTAACCCTAACCCTAACCCTAACCCTATCCTAGGGCTGATGCTAACCCTAACCATAACACTATCCTTGGGCTGATGCTAACCCTAACGCTAACACAAACACTATCCTAGGGCTGATGCTGAACCAAACCCTAACCCTGAGACTATCCTAGGGCTGATGCTAACCCTAGTCCTAACACTATCCTAGGGCTGATGCTAACCCTAACCCTAACACTATCCTAGGCCTGATGATTACCCTAACCCTACCCCTAACACTATCCTTGGTCTGATGCTAACCCCAACCCTAACTCTATCCTAGGGCTGAAGCTAACCCTAACCCTAAGACTATCCTAGGGATGATGCTAACCCTAACCCTAACCCTAACACTATCCTTGGTCTGATGCTAAACCTAACCCTAACACTATCCAAGGGCTGATGCTAACCCTAACCGTAACACTATCCTAGGGCTGATAATAACCATAACACTATCATAGGGCTGATGCTAACCCTAACCCTAACACTATCCTAGGGCTGATGCTAACCCTCACCCTAACACTATCCTAGGCTGATGCTAAACCTAACCCTAAAACTATCCTAGGGCTGATGCTAACCCTGACCCTAACACTATCCGAGGGCTGATGCTAACCCTAACCCTAACCCTAACACTATCCTAGGGCTTATGCTAACACTAACCCTAACACAATCCTAGGGCTGATGCTAACACTAACCCTAATAGTATCCTAGGCTGATGCTAACCCTAACCTTAAAACTATCCTTGGGCTGATGCTAACCCTAAACCTAACACTTTCCTAGGCCTGATGGTAACCCTAATCCTAACACTAACACTATCCTAGGGCTGATGCTGAACCTAACATTAACCCTGTCACTATCCTAGGGCTGATGCTAACCCTAGCCCTAACACTATCCTAGGGCTGATGCTAACCCTAACCCTAACACTATCCTAGGCCTGATGATAACCCTAACCCTAACCCTAACACTATCCTTGGTCTGATGCTAACCCTAACCCTAACTCTATCCTAGGGCTGATGCTAACCCTAACCCTAACTCTAACACTATCCTAGGGCTGATGCTAACCCTAACACTAATACTATCCTAGGCTGATGCTAACCCTAACCCTAAAACTATCCTAGGGCTGATGCTAACCCTAAACCTAACACTATCCTAGGGCTGATGCTAACCCTAACCCTAATTCTAACACTATCCAAGGGCTGATGCTAACCCTAACCCTAACACTATCCTAGGGCTGATGCTAACCCTAACCCTACCACTATCCTAGGGCTGATGGTAACCCTAACCCTAACACTAACACTATCCTGGGGCTGATGCTAACCCTAACACTAACACTATCCTAGGGCTGATGCTAACTCTAACCCTAACACTATACTAGGCTGATGCTAACCCTAACCCTAACCCTAACACTATCCTAGGGCTTATGCTAACACTAACCCTAACACTATCCTAGGGCTGATGCTAACCCTAAACCTAATACTATCCTAGGCTGATGCTAACCCTAACCCTAAAACTATCCTAGGGCTGATGCTATCCCTAACCCTAATCCTAACACTATCCCAGGGCTGATGCTAACCCTAACCCTAACACTGTCCTAGGGCTGATGCTAACGCTAACCCTAACACTATTCTAGGGCTGTTGTTAACCCTAAACCTAACACTACCCTAGGGCTGAGGCTAACCCTAACGCTAACCCTAACACTATCCTAGGGCTGATGGTAACCCTAACCCTAACACTAACACTATCCTAGGGCTGATGCTGAACCTAACATTAACCATGTCACTATCCTAGGGCTGATGCTAACACTAGCCCTAACACTATCCTAGGGCTGATGCTAAAACTAACCCTAACACTATCCTAGGGCTGATGCTAACCCTAACCCTAATACTATCCTAGGCTGATGCTAACCCTAACCCTAAATCTATCCTAGGGCTGATGTTAACCCTAAACCTAACACTATCCTAGGGCTGATGCTAACCCTAACGCTAACCCTAACACTATCCTAGGGCTGATGGTAACCCTAAACGTAACACTAACACTATCCTAGGGCTGATGCTGACCCTAACTTTAACCCTGTCACTATCCTAGGGCTGATGCTAACCCTAGTCCTAACACTATCCTAGGGCTGATGTTAACCCTAACCCTAACACTATCCTAGGCTTGATGCTAACCCTAACCCTAACCCTAAAACTATCCTAGGGCTGAGGCTAACCGTAACCCTAACACTATCCTAGGGCTGATGCTAACCCTAACCCTAACCCTAACACTATCCTATGGCTGATGCTAACCTTAACATTAACACTATCCTAGGACTGATGCTAACCCTAACCCTAACACTAACACTATTCTAGGACTGATGCTGAACCTAACCCTAACCCTGAGACTATCCTAGGGCTGATGCTAACCCTAGCCCTAACACTATTCTAGGGCTGATGCTAACCCTAACCCTAACACTATCCTAGGCCTGATGATTACCCTAACCCTAACACTAACACTATCCTTGTTCTGATGCTAACCCTAACCCTAACTCTATCCTAGGTCTGATGCAAACCCTAACCCTAAAACTATCCTAGGGCTGATGCTAACCCTAACCATAACATTATCCTAGGCCTGATGCTAACCGTAACCCTAACACTATCCTAGAGCTGATTCTAACCCTAACCCTAACCCTAACACTATCCTAGGCCTGATGATTACGCTAACCCTAACCCTAACACTATCCTTGGTCTGATGCTAACCCCAACTCTAACTCTATCCTAGGGCTGAAGCTAACCCTAACCCTAAGACTATCCTAGGGCTGATGGTAACCCTAACCCTAACCCTAACACTATCCTTGGTCTGATGCTAACCCTAACCCTAACACTATCCAAGCGCTGATGCTAACCCTAACCTTACCACTATCCTAGGGCTGATAATAACCATAGCACTATCCTAGGGCTGATGCTAACCCTAACCTTCACCGTAACACTATCCTAGGGCTGATGCTAAACCTAACCCTAACCTAACACTATCCTTGGTTGATGCTAACCCTAAACCTAACACTATCCAAGGTCTGATGATAACCCTAACCCTAACCCTAACACTATCCGTGGTCTGATGCTAACCCCAACCCTAACTCTATCCTAGGGCTGATGCTCACTCTAACCCTAACCCTAACACTATCCTAGGCCTGATGCTAACCCTAACACTAACACTACCATAGGGCTGATGCTAACCCTAACCCTAACACTATCCTAGGGCTGATATTAACCCTAACCCTAACACTATCCTAGGCCTGATGCTAACCCTAAACCTAACACTAAAACTATCCTAGGGCTGATGCTAACCGTAACCCTAACACTATCCTAGGGCTGATGCTAACCCTAACCCTAACCCTAACTCTATCCTAGGGCTGATGCTAACCCTAACCCTAACACTATCCTAGGCTGATGCTAAACCTAACCCTAAAACTATCCTAGGGCTGATGCTAACCCTAACACTATCCTAGGGCTGATGCTAACCCTAACCCTAACCCTAACACTATCCTAGGGCTTATGCTAACACTAACCCTAACACTATCCTAGGGCTGATGCTAACACTAACCCTAATACTATCCTAGGCTGATGCTAACCCTAACCTTAAAACTATCCTAGGGCTCATGCTAACCCTAAACCTAACACTATCCTAGGGCTGATGGTAACCCTAACCCTAACACTAACACTATCCTAGGGCTGATGCTGAACCTAATATTAACCCTGTCACTATCCTAGGGCTGATGCTAACCCTAGCCCTAACACTGTCCTAGGGCTGGTGCTAACCCTAACCGTAACACTATCCTAGGCCTGATGATAACCCTTACCCTAACCCTAACACTATCCTTGGTCTGATGCTAACCCTCACCCTAACTCTATCCTAGGGCTGATGCTAACCCTAACCCTAACCCTAACACTATCCTAGGGCTGATGTTAACCCTAACCCTAACACTATCCTAGGGCTTATGCTAACACTAACCCTAACACTATCCTAGGGCTGATGCTAACCCTAACAGTAATACTATTCTAGGCTGATGCTAACCCTAACCCCAAAACTATCCTAGGGCTGATGCTAACCCTAAACCTAACACTATCCTAGGGCTGATGCTAACCCTAACCCTAATTCTAACACTATCCTAGGGCTGATGCTATCCCTAACCCTAACACTATCCTAGGGCTGATGCTAACGCTAACCCTAACACTATCCTAGGGCTGATGGTAACCCTAACCCTAACACTGACACTATCCTAGGGCTGATGCTAACCCTAACACTAACACTATCCTAGGGCTGATGCTAACTCTAACCCTAACACTATCCTAGGCTGATGCTAACCCTAACCCTAACACTAACACTATCCTAGGGCTGATGCTGAAACTAACCCTAACCCTGTCACTATCCTAGGGCTGATGCTAACCCTAGCCTTAACACTATCCTAGGGCTGATGCTAACCCTAACCCTAACACTATCCTAGGCCCGATGTTAACCCTAACACTAACCATAACACTATCCTTGGTCTGATGCTAACCCTAACCCTAACTCAATCCTAGGGCTGATGCTAACCCAAACCCTAACAGTATCTTAGGGCTGATGCTAACCCTAACCCTAACTCTATCCCAGGGCTGATGCTAACCCTAACCCTAACCCTAACACTATCCTAGGGCTGATGCTTACCATAACACTAACACTACCCTAGGGCTGATGCTAACCGTAACCCTAACACTATCCTAGTGCTGATGTTAACCCTAACCCTAACACTATCCTAGGGCTTATGCTAACACTAATCCTAACACTATCCTAGGGCTGATGCTAACCCTAACCCTAATACTATCCTAGGCTGATGCTAACATTAACCCTAAAACTAACCTAGGGCTGATGCTACCCCACACCCTAACAGTATCCTAGGGCTGATGCTAACCCTAACCCTAACACTATCCTAGGGCTGATGCTAACCCTAACCCTAACCCTAACAGTATCCTAGGGCTGATGTTTACCCTAACCATAACACTATCCTTGGGCTGATGCTAACCCTAACCCTAACACGAACACTATCCTAGGGCTGATGCTGAACCAAACCCTAACCCTGAGACTATCCTAGGGCTGATGCTAACCCTAGCCCTAACACTATCCTAGGGCTGATGCTAACCCTAACCCTAACACTATCCTAGGTCTGATGATTACCCTAACCGTAACCCTAACACTATCCTTGGTCTGATGCTAACCCCAACCCTAACTCTATCCTAGGGCTGAAGCTAACCCTAACCCTAAAAGTATCCTAGGGCTGATGCTAACCCTAACCCTAACACTATCATAGGACTGATGCTAACCCTAACACTAACAGTATCCTAGGGCTGATGCTAACCCTAACCCTAACACTATCCTAGGGCTGATGCTAACCCTAACCTTCACCGTAACACTATCCTAGGGATGATGCTAACCCTAACCCTAAGACTATCCTAGGGCTGATGCTAACCCTAACCCTAACCCTAACACACTCCTTGGTCTGATGCTAACCCTTACCCTAACACTATCCAAGGGCTGATGCTAACCCTAACTGTAACACTATCCTAGGGCTGATAATAACCCTAACACTTTCTTAGGGCTGATGCTAACCCTAACCTTAACACTGTCCTAGTTCTGATGCTAACACTAACCCTAACACTATCCTAGGCTGATGCTAAACCTAACCCTAAAACTATCCTAGGGCTGATGCTAACCCTAACCCTAACACTATCCTAGGGCTGATGATAACCTTAACCCTAAACCTAACACTATTTTAGGGCTTATGCTAACACTAACCCTAACACTATCCTAGGGCTGATGCTAACCCGAGCCCTAACACTATCCTAGGCCTGATGCTAACCCTAACCCTAACCCTAAAACTATCCTAGGGCTGATGCTAACCGTAACCCTAACACTATCCTAGGGCTGATGCTAACCCTAACCCTAACCCTAACACTATCCTAGGGCTGATGCTAACCTTAACATTAACACTATCTTAGGACTGATGGTAACCCTAACCCTAACACTAACACTATCCTAGGACTGATGCTGAACCTAACACTAACCCTGAGACTATCCTAGGGATGATGCTAACCCTAGCGCTAACACTATCCTAGGGCTGATGCTAACTCTAACCCTAACACTATCCTAGGCTGATGCTAACCCTAACCCTAACCCTAACACTATCCTAGGGCTTATGCTAACACTAACGCTAACACTATCCTAGGGCTGATGCTAACCCTAAACCTAATACTATCCTAGGCTGATGCTAACCCTAACCCTAATACTATCCTAGGGCTGATGCTAACCCTAAACCTAACACTATCCTAGGGCTGATGCTATCCCTAACCCTAATCCTAACACTATCCCAGGGCTGATGCTAACCCTAACCCTAACACTGTCCTAGGGCTGATGCTAACGCTAACCCTAACACTATTCTAGGGCTGTTGTTAACCCTAAACCTAACACTATCCTAGGGCTTAGGCTAACCCTAACGCTAACCCTAACACTATCCTAGGGCTGATGGTAACCCTAACCCTAACACTAACACTACCCTAGGGCTGATGCTGAACCTAACATTAACCATGAGACTATCCTAGGGCTGATGCTAACACTAGCCCTAACACTATCCTAGGGCTGATACTAACACTAACCCTAACACTATCCTAGGGCTGATGCTAAGCCTAACCCTAATACTATCCTAGGCTGATGCTAACCCTAACCCTAAAATTATCCTAGGGCTGATGTTAACCCTAAACCTAACACTATCCTAGGGCTGATGCTAACCCTAACGCTAACACTAACACTATCCTAGGGCTGATGGTAACCCTAACCCTAACACTAACACTATCCTAGAGCTGATGCTGAACCTAACATTAACCCTGTCACTATCCTAGAGCTGATGCTAACCCTAGTCCTAACACTATCCTAGGGCTGATGCTAACCCTAACCCTAACAGTATCCTAGGCCTGATGATAACCCTAACCCTAACCCTAACCCTAACACTATCCTTGGTCTGATGCTAACCCTAACCCTAATACTATCCTAGGCTGATGCTAACCCTAACCCTAACTCTATCCTAGGGCTCACTCTAACCCTAACCCTAACACTATCCTAGGGCTGATGCTAACCCTAACACTAACACTACCCTAGGGCTGATGCTAACCCTAACCCTAACACTATCCTAGGGCTGATGTTAACCGTAACCCTAACACTAACCTAGGCTTGATGCTAACCCTAACCCTAACCCTAAAACTATCCTAGGGCTGAGGCTAACCATAACCCTAACACTATCCTAGGGCTGATGCTAACCCTAACCCTAACCCTAACACTATCCTATGGCTGATGCTAACCTTAACATTAACACTATCCTAGGACTGATGCTAACCCTAACCCTAACACTAACACTATCCTAGGACTGATGCTGAACCTAACCCTAACCCTGAGACTATCCTAGGGCTGATGCTAACCCTAGCCCTAACACTATTCTAGGGCTGTTGTAAACCCTAAACCTAACACTATCCTAGGGCTGAGGCTAACCCTAACGCTAACCCTAACACTATCCTAGTGCTGATGGTAACCCTAACCATAACACTAACACTATCCTAGGGCTGATGCTGAACCTAACATTAACCATGTGACTATCCTAGGGCTGATGCTAACACTAGCTCTAACACTATCCTAGGGCTGATGCTAACACTAACCCTAACACTATCCTAGGGCTGATGCTAACCCTAACCCTAATACTATCCTAGGCTGATGCTAAACCAAACCCTAAAACTATCCTAGGGCTGATATTAACCCTAAACCTAACACTATCCTAGGGCTGATGCTAATCCTAACCCTAACAGTATCTTAGGGCTGATGCTAACACTAACCCTAACACTATCCTAGGGCTGATGCTAACCCTATCCCTAACCCTAACACTATCCTAGGGCTGATGCTAACCCTCACCATAACACTATCCTTGGGCTGATGCTAACCCTAACCCTAACACAAACACTATACTAGGGCTGATGCTGAACCAAACCCTAACCATGAGACTATCCTAGGGCTGATGCTAACCCTAGCCCTAACACTATCCTAGGGCTGATGCTAACAGTAACCCTAACACTATGCTAGGCCTGATGATTACCCTAACCCTAACCCTAACACTATCCTTGGTCTGATGCTAACCCCAACCCTAACTCTATCCTAGGGCTGAAGCTAACCCTAACCCTAAGACTTTCCTAGGGCTGATGCTAACCCTAACCCTAACCATAACACTATCCTTGGTCTGATGCTAACCCTAACCCTAACACTATCCAAGGGCTGATGCTAACCCTAACCGTAACACTATCCTAGGGCTGATAATAACCATAACACTATCCTAGGGCTGATGCTAACCCTAACCCTAACACTATCCTAGGGCTGATGCTAACCCTAACCCTAACCCTAACACTGTCCTAGGGCTTATGCTAACACTAACCCTAACACTATCCTAGGGCTGATGCTAACACTAACCCTAATACTATCCTAGGCTGATGCTAACCCTAACCTTAAAACTATCCTAGGGCTGATGCTAACCCTAAACCTAACACTATCCTAGGGCTGATGGTAACCCTAACCCTAACACTAACACTATCCTAGGGCTGATGCTGAACCTAACATTAACCCTGTCACTATCCTAGGGCTGATGCTAACCCTAGCCCTAACTCTATCCTAGGGCTGATGCTAACCCTAACCCTAACACTATCCTAGGCCTGATGATAACCCTAACCCTAACCCTAACACTATCCTTGGTCTGATGCTAACCCTAACCCTAACTCTATCCTAGGGCTGATGCTAACCCTAACCATAACCCTAACGCTATCCTAGGGCTGATGCTAAGCCTAACACTAACACTACCCTAGGGCTGATGCTAACCCTAACCCTAACACTATCCTAGGGATGATGTTAACCCTAATCCTAACACTATCCTAGGGCTTATGCTAACAGTAACCCTAACACTATCCTAGGGCTGATGCTAACCCTAACACTAATACTATCATCGGCTGATGCTATCCCTAACCCTAAAACTATCCTAGGGCTGATACTAACCCTAAACCTAACACTATCCTAGGGCTGATGCTAACCCTAACCCTAATTCTAACACTATCCAAGGGCTGATGCTAACCCTAACCCTAACACTATCCTAGGGCTGATGGTAACCCTAACCCTAACACTATCCTAGGGCTGATGTTAACCCTAAACCTAACACTATCCTAGGGCTGATGCTAACCCTAACGCTAACCCTAACACTATCCTAGGGCTGATGGTAACCCTAACCCTAACACTAACACTATCCTAGGGTTGATGCTAACCCTAACCCTAACACTATCCTAGGGCTGATGTTAACCCTAACCCTAACACTATCCTAGGGCTTATGCTAACACTAACCCTAACACTATCTTAGGGCTGATGCTAACCCTAACACTAATACTATCCTAGGCTGATGCTAACCCTAACCCTAAAACTATCCTAGGGCTGATGCTAACCCTAAACCTAACACTATCCTAGGGCTGATGGTAATCCTAACCCTAATTCTAACACTATCCTAGGGCTGATGCTAACCCTAAACCTAACAATATCCTAGGGCTGATGCTAACCCTAACCCTAACACTATCCTAGGGCTGATGTTAACCCTAAACCTAATACTATCCTAGGGCTGATGCTATTGCTAACGCTAACCCTAACACTATCCTAGGGCTGATGGTAACCCTAACCCTAACACTAACACTATCCTAGGGCTGATGCTAACCCTAACACTAACACTATCCTAGGGCTAATGCTAACTCTAACCCTAACACTATCCTAGGCTGATGCTAACCCTAACCCTAACACTAACACTATCCTAGGGCTGATGGTGAAACTAACCCTAACCCTGTCACTATCCTAGGGCTGATGCTAACCCTAGCCCTAACACTACCCTAGGGCTGATGCTAACCCTAACCCTAACTCTGTCCTAGGCCTGATGATAACCCTAACCCTAACACTATCCTGGGGCTGATGTTAACCCTAACCATAAGACTATCCTAGGGCTGATGCTAACCCTAACCCTAAGCCTAACACTATCCTAGGGCTCATGCTAACCCTATCCCTAACACTAACACTATCCTAGGGCTGATGCTGAAACTAACCCTAACCCTGTCACTATCCTAGGGCTGATGCTAACCCTAACCCTAACAGTATCCTAGGCCTGATGTTAACCATAACACTAACCCTAACACTATCCTACGGCTGATGCTAACCCTAACACTAACACTACCCTGGGGCTGATGCTAACCGTAACCCTAACACGATCCTATGGCTTATGCTAACACTAATCCTGACACTATCCTAGTGCTGATGCTAACCCTAAACCTAATACTATCCTAGGCTGATGCTAACCCTAACCGTAAAACTATCCTAGGGCTGATGCTAACCCAAACCCTAACAGTATCCTAGGGGTGATGCTAACCCTAACCCTAACACTATCCTAGGGCTGATGCTAACCCTAACCCTAACCCTAACACTATCCTAGGGCTGATGCTTACCCTAACCATAACACTATCCTTGGGCTGATGCTAACCCTAACCCTAACACGTACACTATCCTAGGGATGATGCTGAACCAAACCCTAACCCTGTCACTATCCTAGGGCTGATGCTAACCCTAGCCCTAACACTATCCTAGGGCTGATGCTAACCCTAACCGTAAAACTATCCTAGGGCTGATGCTAACCCAAACCCTAACAGTATCCTAGGGGTGATGCTAACCCTAACCCTAACACTATCCTAGGGCTGATGCTAACCCTAACCCTAACCCTAACACTATCCTAGGGCTGATTCTTACCCTAACCATAACACTATCCTTGGGCTGATGCTAACCCTAACCCTAACACGAACACTATCCTAGGGCTGATGCTGAACCAAACCCTAACCCTGAGACTATCCTAGGGCTGATGCTAACCCCAGCCCTAACACTATCCTAGGGCTGATGCTAACCCTAAACCTAACTCTATCCTAGGCCTGATGATTACCCTAACCGTAACCCTAACACTATCCTTGTTCTGATGCTAACCCCAACCCTAACTCTATCCTAGGGCTGAAGCTAACCCTAACCCTAAAAGTATCCTAGGGCTGATGCTCACCTTAACCCTAACACTATCATAGGACTGATGCTAACCCCAACCCTAACAGTATCCTAGGGCTGATGCTAACCCTAACCCTAACACTATCCTAGGGCTCATGCTAACCCTAACCTTCACCGTAACACTATCCTAGGGCTGATGCTAACCCTAACCCTAAGACTATCCTAGGGCTGATGCTAACCGTAACCCTTAAACTATCCTAGGGCTGATGCTAACCCTAACCCTAATACTATCCTAGGCTTATGCTAACACTAACCCTAACACTATCCTAGGGCTGATGCTAACCCTAAACCTAACACTATCCTAGGGCTGATGCTAACCCTAACCATAATCCTAACACTATCCTAGGGCTGATGCTAACCCTAACCCTAACACTATCCTAGGGCTGATGCTAACCCTAACCCTAACACTATCCTAGGGCTGATGTTAACCCTATACCTAACACTATCCTCGGGCTGATGCTAACCCTAACCCTAAAAGTATCCTATGGCTGATGCTAACCCTAACCCTAACACTATCCTAGGGCTGATGCTAACCCTAACCCTAACCCTATCACTATCCTAGGGCTGATGCTAACACAAACCCTAACACTATCCTAGGGCTGATGCTAACCCTAACCCTAACCCTAACATTATCCTAGGGCTGATGGTAACCCTAACCCTAACGATAACACTATCCCAGGGCTGATGCTAACCCTAACCCTAACCCTAAGACTATCCTAGGGCTGATGCTAACCCTAACCCTAACCCTAACACTATCCTTGGTCTGATGCTAACCCTAACCCTAACACTATCCAAGGGCTGATGCTAACCCTAACCGTAACACTATCCTAGGGCTGATACTAACCCGAACACTATCCTAGGGCTGATGCTAACCCTAACCCTAACACTATCCTAGGGCTGATGCTAACCCTAACCCTAACACTATCCTAGGCTGATGCTAAACCTAACCATAAAACTATCCGAGGGCTGATGCTAACCCTAACCCTAACACTATCCTTGGTCTGATGCTAACCCTAACCCTAACTCTATCCTAGGGCTGATGCTAACCCAAACCCTAACAGTATCTTAGGGCTGATGCTAACCCTAACCCTAACTCTATTCTAGGGCTGATGCTAACCCTAACCCTAACCCTAACACTATCCTAGGGCTGATGCTAACCCTAACCCTAACACTATCCTAGGCTGATGATTAACCTAACCCTAAAACTATCCTAGGGCTGATGCTAACCCTAACCCTAACACTATCCTAGGGCTGATGCTAACTGTAACCCTAACCCTAACACTATCCTAGGGCTTATGCTAACACTAACCCTAACACTATCCTAGGGCTTATGCTAACACTAACCCTAATACTATCCTAGCCTGATGCTAACCCTAACCTTAAAACTATCCTAGGGCTGATGCTAACCCTAAACCTAACACTATCCTAGGGCTGATGGTAACCCTAACGCTAACACTAACACTATCCTAGGGCTGATGCTGAACCTAACATTAACCCTGTCACTATCCTAGGGCTGATGCTAACCCTAGCCCTAACACTATCCTAGGGCTGATGCTAACCCTAACCCTAACACTATCCTAGGCCTGATGATAACCCTAACCCTAACCCTAACACTATCCTTGGTCTGATGCTAACCCTAACCCTAAGACTATCCTAGGTCTGATGCTAACCCTAACCCTAACCCTAACACACTCCTTGGTCTGATGCTAACCCTAACCCTAACACTATCCAAGGGCTGATGCTAACCCTAACTGTAACACTATCCTAGGGCTGATAATAACCCTAACACTATCCTAGGGCTGATGCTAACCCTAACCCTAACACTATCCTAGTTCTGATGCTAACACTAACCCTAACACTATCCTAGGCTGATGCTAAACCTAACCCTAAAACTATCCTAGGGCTGATGCTAACCCTAACCCTAACACTATCCTAGGGCTGAAGATAACCTTAATCCTAAACCTAACACTATTTTAGGGCTTATGCTAACACTAACCCTAACACTATCCTAGGGTTGATGCTAACACTAACCCTAATACTATCCTAGGCTGATGCTAACCCTAACCCTTAAACTATCCTAGGGCTGATGCTAACCCTAAACCTAACACTATCCTAGGGCTGATGCTAACACTAACCCTAATCCTAACACTATCCTAGGGCTGATGCTAACCCTAACCCTAACACTATCCTAGGGCTGATGCTAACCCTAACCGTAACACTATCCTAGGGCTGATGTTAACCCTACACCTAACACTATCCTAGGGCTGATGCTAACCCTAAACCTAACACTATCCTAGGGCTGATGCTAACCCTAACCCTAAGCCTAACACAATCCTAGGGTTGATGCTAACATTAACCCTAACACTATCCTAGGGCTGATGCTAACCCTAACCCTAACACTATCCTAGGGCTGATGGTAACCCTAACCCTAACAATAACACTTTCCTAGGGCTGATGCTGAACCTAACATTAACCCTGTCACTAACCTAGGGCTGATGCTAACCCGAGCCCTAACACTATCCTAGGCCTGATGCTAACCCTAACCGTAACCCTAAAACTATCCTAGGGCTGATGCTAACCGTAACCCTAACACTATCCTAGGGCTGATGCTAACCCTAACCCTAACCCTAACACTATCCTAGGGCTGATGCTAACCCTAAACCTAACACTATCCTAGGGCTGATGCTAACCCTAACCCTAATCCTAACACTATCCTAGGGCTGATGCTAACCCAAACCCTAACAGTATCCTAGGGCTGATGCTAACCCTAACCCTAACACTATCCTAGGGCTGATGCTAACCCTAACCCTAACCCTAACACTATCCTAGGGCTGATGCTTACCCTAACCATAACACTATCCTTGGGCTGATGCTAACCCTAACCCTAACACGAACACTGTCCTAGGGTTGATGCTGAACGAAACCCTAACCCTGAGACTATCCTAGGGCTGATGCTAACCCTAGCCCTAACACTATCTAGGGCTGATGCTAACCCTAACCCTAACACTATCCTAGGCCTGATGATTACCCTAACCGTAACCCTAACACTATCCTTGGTCTGATGCTAACCCCAACACTAACTGTATCCTAGGGCTGAAGCTAACCCTAACCCTAAAAGTATCCTAGGGCTGATGGTAACCCTAACCCTAACACTATCATAGGACTGATGCTAACCCTAACCCTAACAGTATCCTAGGGCTGATGCTAACCCTAACCCAAACACTATCCTAGGGCTGATGCTAACCCTAACCTTCACCGTAACACTATCCTAGGGCTGATGCGAACCCTAACCCTAAGACTATCCTAGGGCTGATGCTAACCCTAACCCTAACTCTAACACTATCCTTGGTCTGATGCTAACCCTAACCCTAACACTATCCAAGGGCTGATGCTAACCCTAACCGTAACTCTATCCTAGGGCTGATAATAACCCTAACACTATCAGAGGGCTGATGCTAACCCTAACCCTAACGCTATCCTAGGCTGATGCTAAACCTCACCCTAAAACTATCCTAGGGCTGATGCTAACCCTAACCCTAACACTATCCTAGGGCTGATGATAACCTTAACCCTAACCCTAACACTATTTTAGGGCTTATGCTAACACTAATCCTAACACTATCCTAGGGCTGATGCTAACGCTAACCCTAATACTATCCTAGGCTGCTGCTAACCCTAACCCTTAAACTATCCTAGGGCTGATGCTAACCCTAAACCTAACACTATCCTAGGGCTGATGCTAACCCTAACCCTAATCCTAACACTATCCTAGGGCTGATGCTAACCCTAACCCTAACACTATCCTAGGGCTGATGCTAACCCTAACCCTAACACGATCCTAGGGCTGATGTTAACCCTATACCTAACACTATCCTAGGGCTGATGCTAACCCTAACGCTAACCCTAACACTATCCTAGGGCTGATGGTACCCCTAACCCTAACACTAACACTTTCCTAGGGCTGATGCTGAACCTAACATTAACCCTGTCACTAACCTAGTGCTGATACTAACCCGAGCCCTAACACTATCCTAGGGCTGATGTTAACCCTAACCCTAACAATATCCTAGGGCTGATGCTAACCCTAACCCTAACATTATCCTAGGGCTGATGCTAACCCTAACCCTAACCCTAACACTATCCTAGGGCTGATGCTGAACCAAACCCTAACCCTGAGACTATCCTAGGGCTGATGCCAACCCTAACCCTAAAAGTATCCTATGGCTGATGCTAACACTAATCCTAACACTATCCTAGTGCTGATCCTAACCCTAACCCTAATACTATCTTAGGCTGATGCTAACCCTAACCGTAAAACTATCCTAGGGCTGATGCTAACCCAAACCCTCACAGTATCCTAGGGCTGATGCTAACCCTAACCCTAACAGTATCCTAGGGCTGATGCTAACCCTAAACCTAACACTATCCTAGGGCTGATGCTAACCCTAACCCGAATCCTAACACTATCCTAGGGCTGATGCTAACCCTAACCCTAACACTATCCTAGGGCTGATGATTACCCTAATCGTAACCCTAACACTATCCTTTGTCTGATGCTAACCCCAATCCTAACTCTATCCTAGGGCTGAAGCTAACCCTAACCCTAAAAGTATCCTAGGGCTGATGCTAACCCTAACCCTAACACTATCATAGGACTGATGCTAACCCTAACCCTAACAGTATCCTAGGGCTGATGCTAACCCTAACCCAAACACTATCCTAGGGCTGATGCTAACCCTAACATTCACCGTAACACTATCCTAGGGCTGATGCTAACCCTAACCCTAAGACTATCCTAGGGCTGTTGCTAACCCTAACCCTAACCCTAACACTATCCTTGGTCTGATGCTAACCCTAACCATAACACTATCCGAGGGCTGATGCTAACCCTAACCGTAACACTATCCTAGGGCTGATAATAACACTAACACTATCCTAGGGCTGATGCTAACCGTAACCCTAACACTATCCTAGGGCTGATGCTATCCCTAACCCTAACACTATCCTAGGCTGATGCTAAACCTCACCCTAAAACTATCCTAGGGCTGATGCTAACCCTAACCCTAACACTATCCTAGGGCTGATGATAACCTTAACCCTAACCCTAACACTATTTTAGGGCTTATGCTAACACTAACCCTAACACTATCCTAGGGCTGATGCTAACCCTAAACCTAACACTATCCTAGGGCTGATGCTAACCATAACCCTAACTCTATCCTAGGTCTGATGCTAACCCTAACCATAACACTATCCTAGGGCTGACGCTAACCATAACAGTAACCCTAACAGTATCCTTGGTCTGATGATAACCCTAACCCTAACACTATCCTAGAGCTGATTCTAACCCTAACGCTAACCCTAACACTATCCTAGGCCTGATGGTAACCCTAACCCTAACACTAACACTATCCTAGGGCTGATGCTAACCCTAACACTAACACTATCCTATAGCTGATGCTAACTATAACCCTAACAGTATCCTAACCTGATGCTAACCCTAACCCTAACACTAACACTATCCTAGGGCTGATGCTGAAACTAACCCTAACCCTGTCACTATCCTAGGGCTGATGCTAATCCTAGCCCTAACACTATCCTAGGGCTGATGCTAACCCTAACCCTAACACTATCCTAGGCCTGATGATAACCCTAACCCTAACCCTAACACTATCCTTGGTCTGATGCTAACCCTAACCCTAACTCTATCCTTGGTCTGATGCTAACCCTAACCCTAAAACTATCCTAGGGCTGATGCTAACCCTAACCATAACACTATCCTAGGGCTGATGCTAACCATAACAGTAACACTAACACTATCCTTGGTCTGATGATAACCCTAACCCTAATGCTATGCTAGGGCTGATGCTAACCGTAACCCTAACACTATCTTAGAGCTGATTCTAACCCTAAAGCTAACCCTAACACTATCCTAGGCCTGATGGTAACCCTAACCCTAACACTAACACTATCCTAGGGCTGATGCTAACCCCAACATTAACACTATCCTATAGCTGATGCTAACTCTAACCCTAACAGTATCCTAGCCTGATGCTAACCCTAACCCTAACACTAACACTACCCTAGGGCTGATGCGGAAACTAACCCTAACCCTGTCACTATCCTAGGGCTGATGCTAACCCTAGCCCTAACACTATCCTAGGGCTGATGGTAACCCTAACCCTAACACTAACACTTTCCTAGGGGTGATGCTGAACCTAACATTAACCCTGTCACTAACCTAGTGCTGATGTTAACCCGAGCCCTAACACTATCCTAGGGCTGATGCTAACCCTAACCCTAACAATATCCTAGGACTGATGCTAACCATAACCCTAACATTATCCTAGGGCTGATGCTAACCCTGACCCTAACACTAACACTATCCTAGGGCGGATATTAACCCTAAGCATAACACTATCCAAGGCTGATGCTAACCCTAACCCTAACACTAACACTATCCTAGGGCGGATGCTGAACCAAACCCTAACCCTGAGACTATCCTAGGGCTGATGCTAACCCTAACCCTAAAAGTATCCTAGGGCTGATGCTAACCCTAACCCTAACGCTATCCTAGGGCTGATGATAACCCTAACCCTAACCCTATCACTATCCTAGGGCTGATGCTAACACAAACCCTAACACCATCCTAGGGCTGATGCTAACCCTAACCCTAACCCTAACATTATCCTAGGGCTGATGGTAACCCTAACCCTAACGATAACACTATCCCAGGGCTGATACTAACCCTAACCGTAACCCTAACACTATCCTAGGGCTGATGCTAACCCTAACACTAATACTATCGTAGGGCTGATGCTAACCCTAACCATAACCCTAACACTACCCTAGAACTGATGCTAACCCTAAACCTAACAGTATCCTAGGGCTGATGCTAACCCTAACCCTAAGACTATCTTAGGGCTGATGCTAACCCTAACCCTAACCCTAACACTATCCTTGGTCTGATGCTAACCCTAACCCTAACACTATCCAAGGGCTGATGCTAACCCTAACCGTAACACTATCCTAGGGCTAATACTAACCCTAACACTATCCTAGGGCTCATGCTAACCCTAACCCTAACACTATCCTAGGGCTGATGCTAACCCTAACCCTAACACTATCCTAGGGCTGATGCTAATCCTAACCTTAACCCTAACACTATCTTAGGGGTGATGCTAACCCTAACCCTAACACCATCATAGGGCTGATGCTAACCCTAACCCTAACACTATCCTAGGGCTGATGCTAACCCTAACCCTAACCCTAACACTATCCTAGGGCTGATGCTAACAGTAACCCTAACACTATCCTAGGGCTGATGCTAACCCTAACCCTAACCCTAACACTATCCGAGGGCTGATACTAACCCTTACCCTAACCCTAACATTATCCTTGGTCTGATGCTAACCCTAACACTAACACTGTCCTAGGGCTGATGCTAACCCTAACCCTAACACTATCCTAGGGCTGATGATAACCCTAACCCTAACACTAACACTATCCTAGGGCTGATGCTGAACCTAACACTAACCCTGTCACTATCCTAGGGCTGATGCTAACCCTAGCCCTAACACCAACCTAGGGCTGATGCTAACCCTAACCCTAACACTATCCTAGGGCTGATGCTAACCCTAACCCTAACCCTAACACTATCCTAGGGCTGATGCTAACAGTAACCCTAACACTATCCTAGGGCTGATGCTAACCCTAACCCTAACCCTAACACTATCCTAGGGCTGATGCTAACCCTAACCCTAAACCTAACACTACCTTTGGTGTGATGCTAACCGTAACCCTAAAACTATCCTACTGCTGATGCTAACCCTAACACTAACACTCTCCTAGGGCTGATGCTAACCCTAACCCTAACCCTAATGCTATCCTAGGGCTGATGCTAACCCTATCCCTAACACTATCCTAGGGATGATGTTAACCCTAACCCTAACACTATCCTAGGCTGATACTAACCCTAATCCTAACCGTAACACTATCCTAGGTCTGATCCTAACCCTAACACTAACACTATGCTAGGGCTGATGCTAATCCTAACCTTAACCCTAACAGTATCCTAAGGGTGATGCTAACCCTAACCCTAACACCATCATAGGGCTGATGCTAACCCTAACCATAACCCTAAGATTATCCTAGGGCTGATGCTAACCCTAACCCTAGCCCTAACACTATCCTAGGGCTGATGCTAACCCTAACCCTAACACTATCCTAGGCTGATGCTAAACCTAACCCTAAAACTGTCCTAGGGCTGATGCTAACCCTAACCCTAACACTATCCTAGGGCTGATGCTAACCCTAACCATAACCCTAACACTACCCTAGGGCTTATGCTGACTCTAATCCTAACACTATCCTAGGGCTGATGCTAACCCTAACCCTAATACTATCGTAGGCTGATCCTAACCCTAACCCTAAAACTATCCTAGGGCTGATGTTAACCCTAAACCTAACATTATCCTAGGGCTGATGCTAACCCTAACGCTAACCCTAACACTATCCTAGGGCTGATGGTAACCCTAACCCTAACACTAACACTATCCTAGGGCTGATGCTGAACCTACCATTAACCCTGTCACTATCCTAGGGCTGATGCTAACCCTAGCCCTAACACTATCCTAGGGCTGATGCTAACCCTAACCCTAAAACTATCCTAGACCTGATGATAACCCTAACCCTAACCCTCACACTATCCTTGGTCTGATGCTAACCCTAACCCTAACTCTATCCTAGGGCTGATGCTCACTCTAACCCTTACCCTAACACTATCCTAGGGCTGATGCTAACACTAACACTAACACTACCCTAGGGCTGATGCTAACCCTAACCCTAACACTATCCTAGGGCTGATGTTAACCCTAACCCTAACACTATCCTACGCCTGATGCTAACCCTAACCCTAACCCTAAAACTATCCTAGGGCTGATGCTAACCGTAACCCTAACACTATCCTAGGGCTGATGCTCACCCTAACACTAACCCTAACACTATCCTAGGGCTGATGCTAACCTTAACATTAACACTATCCTAGGACTGATGCTAACCCTAACCCTAACACTAACACTATCCTAGGACTGATGCTGAACCTAACTCTAACCCTGAGACTATCCTAGGGCTGATGCTAACCCTAGCCCTAACACTATTCTAGGGCTGATGCTAACCCTAACCCTAACACTATCCTAGGCCTGATGATTACCCTAACGCTAACCCTAACACTAACCTTGGTCTGATGCTAACCATAACCCTAACCCTATCCTAGGTCTGATGCTAACCCTAACCATAACACTATCCTAGGGCTGACGCTAACCATAACAGTAACCCTAACAGTATCCTTGGTCTGATGATAACCCTAACCCGAACACTATCCTAGAGCTGATTCTAACCCTAACGCTAACCCTAACACTATCCTAGGCCTGATGGTAACCCTAACCCTAACACTAACACTATCCTAGGGCTGATGCTAACCCTAACACTAACACTATCCTATAGCTGATGCTAACTCTAACCCTAACAGTATCCTAACCTGATGCTAACCCTAACCCTAACACTAACACTATCCTAGGGCTGATGCTGAAACTAACCCTAACCCTGTCACTATCCTAGGGCTGATGCTAACCCTAGCCCTAACACTATCCTAGGGCTGATGCTAACCCTAACCCTAACACTATCCTAGGCCTGATGATAACCCTAACCCTAACCCTAACACTATCCTTGGTCTGATGCTAACCCTAACCCTAACTCTATCCTTGGTCTGATGCTAACCCTGACCCTAAAACTATCCTAGGGCTGATGCTAACCCTAACCATAACACTATCCTAGGGCGGATGCTAACCATAACAGTAACCCTAACACTATCCTTGGTCTGATGATAACCCTAAACCTAATGCTATCCTAGGGCTGATGCTAACCGTAACCCTAACACTATCTTAGAGCTGATTCTAACCCTAACGCTAACCCTAACACTATCCTAGGCCTGATGGTAACCCTAACCCTAACACTAACACTATCCTAGGGCTGATGCTAACACCAACACTAACACTATCCTATAGCTGATGCTAACTCTAACCCTAACAGTATCCTAGCCTGATGCTAACCCTAACCCTAACACTAACACTATCCTAGGGCTGATGCTGAAACTAACGCTAACCCTGTCACTATCCTAGGGCTGATGCTAACCCTAGCCCTAACACTATCCTAGGGCTGATGCTAACCCTAACCCTAACACTGGCCTAGGCCTAATGATAACCCTAACCCTAACACTATCCTGGGGATGATGTTAACCCTAACCATAAGACTATCCTAGGGCTGATGCTAACCCTAACCCTAAGCCTAACACTATCCTAGGGCTCATGCTAACCCTATTTCTAACACTAACACTATCCTAGGGCTGATGCTGAAACTAACCCTAACCCTGTCGCTCTCCTAGGGCTGATGCTAACCCTAGCCCTAACACTATCCTAGGACTGATGCTAACCCTAACCCTAACACTATCCTAGGCCTGATGTTAACCCTAACACTAACCCTAACTCTATCCTTGGTCTGATGCTAACCCTAACCCTAACTGTATCCTAGGTCTGATGCTAACCCAAACCCTAACAGTATCTTAGGGCTGATGCTAACACTAACCCTAACACTAGCCTAGGGCTGATGCTAACCCTAACCCTAACCCTAACACTATCCTAGGGCTGATGCTAACCCTAGCCCTAACACTATCCTAGTTCTGATGCTAACCCTAACCCTAACACTATCCTAGGCCTGATGATTACCCTAACCCTAACCCTAACACTATCCTTGGTCTGATGCTAACCCCAACCCTAACTCTATCCTAGGGCTGAAGCTAACCCTAACCCTAAGACTATCCTAGGGCTGATGCTAACCCTAACCCTAACCCTATCACTATCCTAGGCCTGATGCTAACACAAAACCTAACACCATCCTAGGGCTGATGCTAACCCTAACCCTAACCCTAACATTATCCTAGGGCTGATGGTAACCCTAACCCTAACGATAACACTATCCCAGGGCTGATGCTAACCCTACACCTAACCCTAACACTATCCTAGGGCTGATGCTAACCCTAACACTAATACTATCGTAGGGCTGATGCTAACCCTAACCATAACCCTAACACTATCCTAGAACTGATGCTAACCCTAAAGCTAACAGTATCCTAGGGCTGATGCTAACCCTAACCCTAAGACTATCCTAGGGCTGATGGTAACCCTAACCCTAACCCTAACACTATCCTTGGTCTGATGCTAACCCTAACCCTAACACTATCCAAGGGCTGATGCTAACCCTAACCGTAACACTATCCTAGGGCTGATACTAACCCTAACACTATCCTAGGGCTGATGCTAACCCTAACCCTAACACTATCCTAGGGCTGATGCTAACCCTAACCCTAACACTATCCTAGGCTGGTGCTAAACATAACCATAAAACTATCCGTGGGCTGATGCTAACCCTAACCCTAACACTATCCTAGGGCTGATGCTAACCCTAACCATAACCCTAACAGTATCCTAGGGCTGATGCTAACACTAACCCTAACACTATCCTAGGGCTGATGCTAACCCTAACCCTAACACCATCCTAGGGCTGATGCTAACCCTAACCCTAACCCTAACACTATCCTAGGGCTGATGCTATCCCTAACCCTAAACCTAACACTACCCTTGGTGTGATGCTAACCGTAACCCTAACACTATCCTACTGCTGATGCTAACCCTAACACTAACACTATCCTAGGGCTGATGCTAATCCTAACCTTAACCCTAACACTATCTTATGGGTGATGCTAACCCTAACCCTAACACCATCATAGGGCTGATGCTAACCCTAACCTTAACCCTAAGATTATGCTAGGGCTGATGCTAACCCTAACCCTAACCCTAACACTATCCTAGGGCTGATACTAACCCTTACCCTAACCCTGACATTATCCTTGGTCTCATGCTAACCCTAACACTAACACTATCCTAGGGCTGATGCTAACCCTAACCCTAACATTATCCTAGGGCTGATGATAACCCTAACCCTAACACTAACACTATCCTAGGGCTGATGCTGAACCTAACACTAACCCTGTCACTATCCTAGGGCTGATGCTAACCCTAGCCCTAACACCCACCTAGGGCTGATGCTAACCCTAACCCTAACACTATCCTAGGGCTGATGCTAACCCTAACCCTAACCCTAACACTATCCTAGGGCTGATGCTGACAGTAACCCTAACACTATCCTAGGGCTGATGCTAACCCTAACCCTAACACCATCCTAGTGCTGATGCTAACCCTAACCCTAACCCTAACACTATCCTAGGGCTGATGCTAACCCTAACCCTAAACCTAACACTACCTTTGGTGTGATGCTAACCGTAACCCTAACCCTATCCTACTGCTGATGCTAACCCTAACACTAACACTATCCTAGGTCTGATGCTAACCCTAACCCTAACCCTAACGCTATCCTAGGGCTGATGATAACCCTATCCCTAACAATATCCTAGGGATGATGTTAACCCTAACCCTAACACTATCCTAGGCTGATGCTAACCCTAATCCTAACCGTAACACCATCCTAGGACTGATCCTAACCCTAACACTAACACTATGCTAGGGCTGATGCTAATCCTAACCTTAACCCTAACAGTATCCTACGTGTGATGCTAACCCTAACCCTAACACCATCATAGGGCTGATGCTAACCCTAACCGTAACCCTAAGATTATCCTAGGGCTGATGCTAACCCTAACCCTAATACTATCCTAGGCTGATGCTAACCCTAACCCTAAAACTATCCTAGGGCTGATGTGAACCCTAAACCTAACACTATCCTAGGGCTGATGCTAACCCTAACGCTAACCCTAACACTATCCTAGGGCTGATGGTAACCCTAACCCTAACACTAACACTATCCTAGGGCTGATGCTGAACCTAACATTAACCCTGTCACTATCCTAGGGCTCATGCTAACCCTAGCCCTAACACTATACTAGGGCTCATGCTAACCCTAACCCTAACACTATCCTAGGCCTGATGATAACCCTAACCCTAACCCTAACACTATCCTTGGTCTGATGCTAACCCTAACCCTAACTCTATCCTAGGGCTGATGCTCACTCTAACCCTAACCCTAACACTATCCTAGGGCTGATGCTAACACTAACACTAACACTACCCTAGGGCTGATGCTAACTCTAACCCTAACACTATCCTAGGGCTGATGCTAACCTTAACCCTAACACTGGCATAGGCCTGATGATGACCCTAACCCTAACACTATCCTGGGGCTGATGTTAACCCTAACCATAAGACTATCCTAGGGCTGATGCTAACCCTAACCCTAAGCCTAACACTATCCTAGTGCTCATGGTAACCCTATCCCTAACACTAATACTCTCCTAGGGCTGATGCTGAAACTAACCCTAACCCTGTCGCTATCCTAGGGCTGATGCCAACCCTAGCCCTAACACTATCCTAGGGCTGATGCTAACCCTAACCCTAACACTATCCTAGGCCTGATGTTAACCCTAACACTAACCCTAACACTATCCTTGGTCGGATGCTAACCCTAACCCTAACTCTATCATAGGGCTGTTGCTAACCCAAACCCTAACAGTATCTTAGGGCTGATGCTAACAGAAACCCTAACACTATCCTAGTGCTGATGCTAACCCTAACCCTAACCACAACAATATCCTAGGGCTGATGTTAACCCTAACCATAACACTATCCATGGGCTGATGCTAACCCTAACCCTAACATAAACACTATCCTAGGGCTGATGCTGAACCAAACCCTAACCCTGAGACTATCCTAGTGCTGATGCTAACCCTAGCCCTAACACTATCCTAGGGCTGATGCTAACCCTAACGCTAACACTATCCTAGGCCTGATGATTACCCTAACCCTAACCCTAACACTATCCTAGGGCTGATGTTAACCCTAACCATAACACTATCCTTGGGCTGATGCTAACCCTAACCCTAACATAAACACTATGCTAGGGCTGATGCTGAACCAAACCCTAAACTGAGACTATCCTAGTGCTGATGCTAACCCTAGCCCTAACACTATCCTTGGTCTGATGCTAACCCTAACACTAACATTATCCAAGGTCTCATGCTAACCCTAACCGTAACACTATCCAAGGGCTGATAATAACCATAACACTATCCTAGGGCTGATGTTAACCCTAAACCTAACACTATCCTAGGGCTGATGCTAACCCAAACGCTAACCCTAACACTATCCTAGGGCTGATGGTAACCCTAACCCTAACACTAACACTATACTAGGGCTGATGCTGAACCTAACATTAACCCTGTCACTATCCTAGGGCTGATGCTAACCCTAGCCCTAACACTATCCTAGGGCTGATGCTAACCCTAACATTAACACTATCCTAGGCCTGATGATAACCCTAACCATAACCCTAACACTATCCTTGGTCTGATGCTAACCCTAACCCTAACTCTATCCTAGGGCTGATGCTCACTCTAACCCTAACCCTAACACTATCCTAGGGCTGATGCTAACCCTAACACTAGCACTACCCTAGGGCTGATGCTAACCCTAACCCTAACACTATGCTAGGGCTGATGTTAACCCTAACCCTAACACTATCCTAGGCCTGATGCTAACCCTAACCCTAACCCTAAAACTATCCTAGGGCTGATGCTAACCGTAACCCTAACACTATCCTAGGGCTGATGCTAACCCTAACCCTAACCCTAACACTATCCTAGGGCTGATGCTAACCTTAACATTAACACTATCCTAGGACTGATGCTAACCCTAACCCTAACACTAACACTATCCTAGGACTGATGCTGAACCTAACCCTAACCCTGAGACTATCCTAGGGCTGATGCTAACCCTAGCCCTAACACTATTCTAGGGCTGATGCTAACCCTAACCCTAACAGTATCCTAGGCCTGATGATTACCCTAACCCTAACCCTAACACTATCCTTGGTCTGATGCTAACCCTAACCCTAACTCTATCCTTGGTCTGATGCTAACCCTAACCCTAAAACTATCCTAGGGCTGATGCTAACCCTAACCATAACACTATCCTAGGGCTGATGCTAACCATAACAGTAACCCTAACACTATCCTTGGTCTGATGATAACCCTAACCCGAACGCTATCCTAGGGCTGATGCTAACCGTAACCCTAACACTATCTTAGAGCTGATTCTAACCCTAACGCTAACCCTAACACTTTCCTAGGCCTGATGGTAACCCTAACCCTAACACTAACACTATCCTATAGCTGATGCTAACTCTAACCCTAACAGTATCCTAGCCTGATGCTAACGCTGACCCTAACACTAACACTATCCTAGGGCTGATGCTGAAACTAACGCTAACCCTGTCACTATCCTAGGGCTGATGCTAACCCTAGCCCTAACACTATCCTAGGGCTGATGCTAACCCTAACCCTAACACTGGCCTAGGCCTGATGATAACCCTAACCCTAACACTATCCTGGGGCTGATGTTAACCCTAACCATAAAACTATCCTAGGGCTGATGCTAACCCTAACCCTAAGCCTAACACTATCCTAGGGCTCATGCTAACCCTATCCCTAACACTAACACTATCCTAGGGCTGATGCTGAAACTAACCCTATCCCTGTCGCTCTCCTAGGGCTGATGCTAACCCTAGCCCTAACACTATCCTAGGACTGATGCTAACTCTAACCCTAACAATATCCTAGGCCTGATGTTAACCCTAACACTAACCCTAACACTATCCTTGGTCTGATGCTAACCCTAACCCTAACTGTATCCTAGGTCTGATGCTAACCCAAACCCTAACAGTATCTTAGGGCTGATGTTAACACTAACCCTAACACTAGCCTAGGGCTGATGCTAACCCTAACCCTAACCCTAACACTATCCTAGGGCTGATGCTAACCCTAACCATAACACTATCCTTGGGCTGATGCTAACCCTAACCCTAACACAAACACTATCCTAGGGCTGATGCTGAACGAAACCCTAACCCTGAGACTATCCTAGGGCTGATGCTAACCCTAGCCCTAACAATATCCTAGGGCTGATGCTAACCCTAACGCTAACACTATCCTAGGCCTGATGATTACCCTAACCCTAGCCCTAACACTATCATTGGTCTGATGCTAACCACAACCCTAACCCTATCCTAGGGCTCAAGCTAACCCTAACCCTAACCCTAACACTATCGTTGGTCTGATGCTAACCCTAAGCCTAACACTATCCAAGGGCTGATGCTAACCCTAACCGTAACACTATGCTAGGGCTGATAATAACCATAACACTATCCTAGGGCTGATGCTAACCCTAACCCTAACACTATCCTAGGGCTGATGCTAACCCTAACCCTAACACTATCCTAGGCTGATGCTAAACCTAACCCTAAAACTATCCTAGGGCTGATGCTAACCCTAACCTTAACACTATCCTAGGGCTGATGCTAACCCTAACCCTAACCCTAACACTACCCTAGGGCTTATTCTAACACTAACCCTAACACTATCCTAGGGCTGATGCTAACCCTAAACCTAACACTATCCTAGGGCTGATGGTAACCCTAACCCTAACACTAACACTATCCTAGGGCTGATGCTGAACCTAACATTAACCCTGTCCCTATCCTAGGGCTGATGCTAACCCTAGCCCTAACACTATCCTAGGGCTGATGCTAACCCTAACCCTAACACTATCCTAGGCCTGATGATAACCCTAACCCTAACCCTAACACTATCCTTGGTCTGATGCTAACCCTAACCCTAACTCTATCCTAGGGCTGATGCAAACCCGAACCCTAACCCTAACGCTATCCTAGGGCTGAATCTAACCCTAACACTAACACTACCCTAGGGCTGATTCTAACCTTAACCCTAACACTATCCTAGGGCTGATGTTAACCCTAACCCTAACACTATCCTAGGGCTTATGCTAACACTAACCCTAACACTATCCTAGGGCTGATGCTAACCCTAACACTAATATTATCCTAGCCTGATGCTAACCCTAACACTAAAACTATCCTAGGACTGATGCTAACCCTAAACCTAACACTATCCTAGGGCTGATGCTAACCCTAACCCTAATTCTAACACTATCCTAGGGCTGAAGCTAACCATAACCCTAACACTATCCTAGGGCTGATGCTAACCCTAACCCTAACACTATCCTAGGGCTGATGTTAACCCTAAACCTAACACTATCCTAGGGCTGATGCTAACACTAACGCTAACCCTAACACTATCCTAGGGCTGATGGTAACCCTAACCCTAACACTAACACTATCCTAGGGCTGATGCTAACCCTAACACTAACACTATCCTTGGGCTGATGCTAACTCTAACCCTAACACTATCCTAGGCTGATGCTAACCCTAACCCTAACACTAACACTATCCTAGGGCTGATGCTGAAACTAACGCTAACCCTGTCACTATCCTAGGGCTGATGCTAACCCTAGCCCTAACACTATCGTAGGGCTCATGCTAACCCTAACCCTAACACTGTCCTAGGCCTGATGTTCACCCTAACCCTAACACTATCCTGGGGCTGATGTTAACCCTAACCATAAGACTATCCTAGGGCTGATGCTAACCCTAACCCTAAGCCTAACACTATCCTAGGGCTCATGCTAACCCTATCCCTAACACTAACACTATCCTAGAACTGATGCTGAAACTAACCCTAACCCTGTCACTATCCTAGGGCTGATGCTAACCCTAGCCCTAACACTATCCTAGGGCTGATGCTAACCCTAACCCTAACCCTAACACTATCCTAGGGCTGATGCTAACCCTAACACTAACACTACCCTAGGGCTGATGCTAACCCTAACCCTAACACTATCCTAGGCCTGATGATAACCCTAACCCTAACCCTAACACTATCGTAGGGCTGATGCTTACCCTCACCACAACACTATTCTTGGGCTGATGCTAACCCTAACCCTAACACGAACACTATCCTAGGGCTGATGCTGAACCAAACCCTAACCCTGAGACTATCCTAGGGCTGATGCTAACCCTAGCCCTAACACTATCCTAGGGCTGATGCTAACCCTAACCCTAACACTATCCTAGGCCTGATGATTACCCTAACCGTAACCCTAACACTATCCTTGGTCTGATGCTAACCCCAACCCTAACTCTATCCTAGGGCTGAAGCTAACCCTAACCTTAAAAGTATCCTAGGCTGATGCTAACCCTAACCCTAACACTATCATAGGACTGATGCTAACCCTAACCCTAACAGTATCCTAGGGCTGATGCTAACCCTAACCCTAACACTATCCTAGGGCTGATGCTAACCCTAACCTTCACCGTAACACTATCCTAGGGCTGATGCTAACCCTAACCCTAACCCTAACACTATCCTTGGTCTGATGCTAACCCTAACCCTAACACTATCCAAGGGCTGATGCTAACCCTAACCGTAACACTATCCTAGGGCTGATAATAACCCTAACACTATCCTAGGGCTGATGCTGAAACTAACCCTAACCCTGTCGCTATCCTAGGGCTGATGCTAACCCTAGCCCTAACACTATCCTAGGACTGATGCTAACCCTAACCCTAACACTATCCTAGGCCTGATGTTAACCCTAACACTAACCCTAACACTATCCTTGGTCTGATGCTAACCCTAACCCTAACTCTATCCTAGGGCTGATGCTAACCCAAACCCTAAAAGTATCTTAGCGCTGATGCTAACACTAACCCTAACACTATCCTAGGCCTGATGCTAACCCTAACCTTAACCCTAACACTATCCTAGGGCTGATGCTAACCCTAACCATAACACTATCCTTGGGCCGATGCTAACCCTAACCCTAACACAAACACTATCCTAGGGCTGATGCTGAACCAAACCCTAACCCTGAGACTATCCTAGGGCTGATGCTAACCCTAGCCCTAACACTATCCTAGGGCTGATGTTAACCCTAATCCTTACACTATCCTAGGGATTATGCTAACACTAACCCTAACACTATCCTAGGGCTGATACTAACCCTAACACTAATACTATCCTAGGCTGATGCTAACCCTAACACTAAAACTATCCTAGGGCTGATGCTAACCTTAAACCTAACACTATCCTAGGGCTTATGCTAACCCTAACCCTAACCCTAACACTATCCTAGGGCTGATGCTAACCCTAACCCTAACACTATCCTAGGGCTGATGCTAACCCTAACCCTAACACTATCTTAGGGCTGATGTTAACCCTAAACCTAACACTATCCTAGGGCTGATGCTAACCCTAACGCTAACCCTAACACTATCCTAGGCCTGATGGTAACCCTAACCCTAACACTAACACTATCCTAGGGCTGATGCTAACCCAAACACTAACACTATCCTTGGGCTGATGCTAACTCTAACCCTAACACTATCCTAGGCTGATGCTAACCCTAACCCTAACACTAACACTATCCTAGGGCTGATGCTGAAACTAACCCTAACCCTGTCACTATCCTAGTGCTGATGCTAACCCTAGCCCTAACACTATCCTAGGGCTGATGATAACCCTAACCCTAACACTATCCTTGGGCTGATGTTAACCCTAACCATAAGACTATCCTACGGCTGATGCTAACCCTAACCCTAAGGCTAACACTATCCTAGGGCTCATGCTAACCCTATTCCTAACACTAACACTATCCTAGGGCTGATGCTGAAACTAACCCTAACCCTGTCACTATCCTAGGGCTGATGCTAACCCTAGCCCTAACACTATCGTAGGGCTGATGCTAACCCTAACCCTAACACTATCCTAGGCATGATGTTAACCCTAACACTAACCCTAACACAATCCTTGGTCTGATGCTAACCCTAACCCTAACTCTATCCTAGGGCTGATGCTAACCCAAACCCTAACAGTATCTTAGGGCTGGTGCTAACCCTAACCCTAACAGTATCCTAGGGCTGATGCTAACCCTAACCCTAACCCTAACACTATCCTAGGGCTGATGCTAACCCTAACACTAACACTACCCGAGGGCTGATGCTAACCGTAACCCTAAAACTATGTTAGGGCTGATGTTATCCCTAACCATAACACTATCCTAGGGCTTATGCTAACAATAACCCTAACACTATCCTAGGGCTGATGCTAACCCTAACCCTAACCCTAACACTATCCTAGGGCTTATGCTTACCCTAACCATAACACTATTCTTGGGCTGATGCTAACCCTAACCCTAACACGAACACTATCCTAGGGCTGATGCTGAACCAAACCCTAACCCTGAGACTATCCTAGGGCTGATGCTAACCCTAGCCCTAACACCATCATAGGACTGATGCTAACCCTAACCCTAACACTATCCTATGCCTGATGATTACCCTAACCGTAAACCTAACACTACCCTTGGTCTGATGCTAACCCCAACCCTAACTCTATCCTAGGGCTGAAGCTAACCCTAACCCTTAAAGTATCCTAAGGCTGATGCTAACCCTAACCCTAACACAATCATAGGACTGATGCTAACCCTAACCCTAACAGTATCCTAGGGCTGATGCTAATCCTAACCCTAACACTATCCTAGGGCTGATGCTAACCCTAACCTTCACCGTAACACTATCCTAGGGCTGATGCTAACCCTAACCCTAAGACTATCCTAGGGCTGACGCAAACCCTAACCCTAACCCTAACACAATCCTTGGTCTGATGCTAACCCTAACCCTAACACTATCCAAGGGCTGATGCTAACCCTAACCGTAACACTATCCTAGGGCTGATAATAACCCTAACACTATCCTAGGGCTGATGCTAACCCTAACCCTAACACTATCCTAGGGCTGATGCTAACCCTAACCCTAACACTATCCTAGGCTGATGCTAAACCTAAACCTAAAACTATCCTAGGGATGATGCTAACTCTAACCCTAACACTATCCTAGGGCTGATGATAACCTTAACCCTAACCGTAACACTATTTTAGGGCTTATGCTAACCCTAACGCTAACACTATCCTAGGGCTGATGCTAACCCTAACCCTAATACTATCCTAGGCTGATGCTAACCCTAACCCTTAAACTATCCTAGGGCTGATGCTAACCCTAAACCTAACACTATCCTAGGGCTGATGCTAACCCTAACCCTAATCCTAACACTATCCTAGGGCTGATGCTAACCCTAACCCTAACACTATCCTAGGGCTGATGCTAAACCTAACCGTAACAATATCCTAGGGCTGATGCTAACCCTAACCCTAACATTATCCTAGGGCTGATGCTAACCCTAACCCTAAACCTAACACTATCCTAGGGCGGATGCTAACTCTCAGCATAACACTATCCTAGGGCTGATGCTAACCTAACCCCAACACTAACACTATCGTAGGGCTGATGCTGAACCAAACCCTAACCCTGAGACTATCCTAGGGCTGATGCTAACCCTAACCCTAAAAGTATCCTAGGGCTGATGCTAACCCTAACCCTAACACTATCCTAGGGCTGATGCTAACCCTAACCCTAACACTTTCACTATCCTAGGGCTGATGCTAACACAAACCCTAACACCATCCTAGGGCTGATGCTAACCCTAACCCTAACCCTAACACTATCCAAGGGTTGATGCTAACCCTAACCGTAACACTATCCTAGGGCTGATACTAACCCTAACACTATCCTAGGCTGATGCTAACCCTAACCATAACCCTAACACTATCCTAGGGCTGATGCTAACACTAACCCTAACGCTATCCTAGGGCTGATGCTAACCCTAACCCTAACACCATCCTAGGGCTGATGCTAACCCTAACCCTAAACCTAACACTACCCTTGGTATGATGCTAACCGTAACCCTAACACTATCCTACTGCTGATGCTAACCCTAACACTAACACTATCCTAGAGCTGATGCTAACCCTATCCCTAACACTATCCTAGGGATGATGTTAAACCTAACCCTAACACTATCCTAGGCTGATGCCAACCCTAATCCTAACCGTAACACCATCCTGGGACTGACCCTAACCCTAACACTAACACTATCCAAGGGCTGATGCTAATCCTAACCTTAACCCTAACACTATCTTAGAGGTGATGCTAACCCTAACCCTAACACCATCATAGGGTTGATGCTAACCCTAACCCTAAACCTAAGATTATCCTAGGGCTGATGCTAACCCTAACCCTAACCCTAACGGTATCCTAGGGCTGATGCCAACCCTTTCCCTAACACTATCCCAGGGATGATGGTAACCCTAACCCTAACAATATCCTAGGCTGATGCTAACCATAATCCTAACCGAAACACCATCCTAGGACTGATCCTAACCCTAACACTAACACTATCCTAGGGCTGATGCTAATCCTAACCTTAACCCTAACAGTATCCTAGGGGTGATGCTAACCCTAACCCTAACACCATCATAGGGATGATGCTAACCCTAATCCTAACCCTAAGATTATCCTAGGGCTGATGCTAACCCTAACCCTAACCCTAACACTATCCTAGGGCTGATGCTAACCTTAACCCTAACACTATCCTTGGACTGATGCTAACCCTAACCCTAACACTATCCTAGGGCTGATGCTAACCCTACCCTAACACTATACTAGGGCTGATGCTAACCCTTACCCTAACCCTAACACTATCCTAGGCCTGATGATAACCCTAACCCTAACAATATCCTAGGGATGATGTTAACCCTAACCCTAACACTATCCTAGGGGTGATGCTAACCCTAACCCTAACCCTAACACTATCCTAGGCTGATGCTAACCCTAACACTAACACTACCCTAGGGCTGATGCTAACTCTAACCCTAACACTATCCTAGGCTGATGCTAACCCTAACCCTAACACTAACACTATCCTAGGGCGGATGCTGAAACTAACCCTAACCCTGTCACTATCCTAGGGCTGATGCTAACCCTAGCCCTAACACTATCCTAGGGCTGATGCTAACCCTAACCCTAACACTGTCCTAGGCCTGATGATAACCCTAACCCTAACACTATCCTGGGGCTGATGTTAACCCTAACCATAAGACTATCCTAGGGCTGATGCTAACCCTAACCCTAATCCTAACACTATCCTAGGGCTCATGCTAAACCTATCCCTAACACTAACACTATCCTAGGGCTGATGCTGAAACTAACCCTAACCCTGTCACTATCCTAGGGCCGATGCTAACCCTAGCCCTAACACTATCCTAGGGCTGATGCTAACCCTAACCCTAACACTATCCTAGGCCTGAAGATAACCCTAACACCAACCTTAACACTATCCTTGGTCTGATGCTAACCATAACCCTAACTCTATCCTAGGGCTGATGCTAACCCAAACCCTAACAGTATCCTAGGGCTGATGCTAACCCTAACCCTAACACTATCCTAGGGCAGATGCTAACCCTAACCCTAACCCTAACACTATCCTAGGGCTGATGCTAACCCTAACCATAACACTATCCTTGGCCTGATGCTAACCCTAACCCTAACACGAACACTATCCTAGGACTGATGCTGAACCAAACCCTAACCCTGAGACTATCCTAGGGCTGATGCTAACCCTAGCCCTAACACTATCCTAGGGCTGATGCTAACCCTAACCCTAACACTATCCTAGGCCTGATGATTACCCTATCCCTAATCCTAACACTATCCTTGGTCTGATGCTAACCCCAACCCTAAGACTATCCTAGGGCTGATGTTAACCCTAACCCTAACACTAACACTATCCTTGGTCTCATGCTAACCCTAACCCTAACACTATCCAAGGGCTGATGCTAACCCTAACCGTAACACTATCCTAGGGCTGATAATAACCCTAACACTATCCTAGGGCTGATGCTAACCCTAACCCTAACATTATCCTAGGGCTGATGCTAACCCAAACCCTAAACCTAACACTATCCTAGGGCGGATGCTAACTCTCAGCATAGCACTATCCTAGGGCTGATGCTAACCCTAACCCTAACACTAACACTATCGTAGGGCTGATGCTGAACCAAACTCTAACCCTGAGACTATCCTAGGGCTGATGCCAACCCTAACCCTAAAAGTATCCTAGGGCTGATGCTAACCCTAAGCCTAACACTATCCTAGGGCTGATGCTAACCCTAACCCTAACCCTTTCACTATCCTAGGGCTGATGCTAACACAAACCCTAACACCATCCTAGGGCTGATGCTAACCCTAACCCTAACCCTAACACTATCCAATGGCTGATGCTAACTCTAACCGTAACACTTACACTACCCTTGGTGTGATGCTAACCGTAACCCTAACACTATCCTACTGCTGATGCTAACCCTAACACTAACACTATCCTAGGGCTGATGCTAACCCTATCCCTAACACTATCCTAGGGATGATGTTAAACCTAACCATAACACTATCCTAGGCTGATACTAACCCTAATCCTAACCGTAACACCATCCTGGGACTGATCCTAACCCTAACACTAACACTATCCTAGGGCTGATGCTAATCCTAACCTTAACCCTAACACTATCTTAGGGGTGATGCTAACCCTAACCCTAACACCATCATAGGGCTGATGCTAACCCTAACCCTAACCCTAAGATTATCCTAGGGCTGATGCTAACCCTAACCCTAACCCTAACACTATCCTAGGGCTGATTCTAACCCTTACCATAACCCTAACATTATCCTTGGTCTGATGCTAACACTAACACTAACACTATCCTAGGGCTGATGCTAACCCTAACCCTAACACTATCCTAGGGCTGATGCGAACCCTTACCCTAACCCTAACACTATCCTAGGCCTGATGATAACCCTAACCCTAACAATATCCTAAGGATGATGTTAACCCTAACCCTAACACTATCCTAGGGGTGACGCTAACCATAACCCTAACACTATCCTAGGGCTGAAGATAACCCTAACCTAACACTCACACTATCCTAGGGCTGATGCTGAATCTAACCCTAACCCTGTGACTATCCTAGGGCTGATGCTAAACCTAGCCCTAACATCAACCTAGGGCTGATGCTAACCCTAACCCTAACACTATCCAAGGGCTGATGCTAACCCTAACCAAAACCCTACAACTATCCTAGGGCTGATGCTAACAGTAAGCCTAACACTATCCTAGGGCTGATGCTAACCCTAACCCTCACACCATCCTAGGGCTGATGCTAACCCTAACCCTAACCCTAACACTATCCTAGGGCTGATGCTAACCCTAACCCTAAACCTAACACTACCCTTGGTGTGATGCTAAATGTAACGCTAACACTATCCTACTGCTGATGCTAACCCTAACACTAACACTATCGTAGGGCTGATGCTAACCCTAACCCTAACCCTAACGGTATCCTAGGGCTGATGCCAACCCTTTCCATAACACTATCCTAGGGATGATGTTAACCCTAACCCTAACAATATCCTAGGCTGATGCTAACCATAATCCTAACCGTAACACCATCCTAGGACTGATCCTAACCCTAACACTAACACTATCCTAGGGCTGATGCTAATCCTAACCTTAACCCTAACAGCATCCTAGGGGTGATGCTAACCGTAACCCTAACACTATCCTAGGGCTGATGCTAACCCTAACCCTAACCCTAACACTATCCTTGGACTGATGCTAACCCTAACACTAACACTATCCTAGGGCTGATGCTAACCCTAACCCTAACACTATCCTAGGGCTGATGCTAACCCTTACCCTAACCCTAACACTATCCTAGGCCTGATGATAACCCTAACCCTAACAATATCCTAGGGATGATGTTAATCCTAACCCTAACACTATCCTAGGGGTGATGCTAACCCTAACCCTAACACTATCCTAGGGCTGATGATAACCCTAACCCTAACACTAACACTATCCTAGGGCTGATGCTGAACCTAACCCAAACCCTGTCACTATCCTATGGCTGATGCTAACCCTAGCCCTAACACCAACCTAGGGCTGATGCTAACCCTAACCCTAACACTATCCTAGGCCTGATGATAACCCTAACCCTAACCCTAACACTATCCTAGGAGTGATGCTAACCCTAACCCTAACACTATCCTAGGGCTGATGATAACCCTAACCCTAACACTCTCCTAGGCCTGATGATAACCGTAACCATAACCCTAAAAATATCCCTGGTCTGATTCTAACCCTAACCCTAAGACTATCCTAGGGCTGATGCTAACCCTAACATGAACCCTAACACAATCCTTGGTCTGATGATAACCCTAACCCTAACAGTATCCTAGGGCTGATGCTAACCGTATCCCTAACACTATCCTAGAGCTGATTCTAACCCTAACCCTAACCCTAACACTATCCTAGGCTGATGCTAACCCTAACACTAACACTACCCTAGGGCTGATGCTAACTCTAACCCTAACACTATCCTAGGCTGATGCTAACCCTAACCCTAACACTAACACTATCCTAGGGCGGATGCTGAAACTAACGCTAACCCTGTCACTATCCTAGGGCTGATGCTAACCCTAGCCCTAACACTATCCTAGGGCTGATGCTAACCCTAACCCTAACACTGTCCTAGGCCTGATGATAACCCTAACCCTAACATTATCCTGGGGCTGATGTTAACCCTAACCATAAGACTATCCTAGGCCTGAAGATAACCCTAACACCAACCCTAACACTATCCTTGGTCTGATGCTAACCATAACCCTAACTCTATCCTAGGGCTGATGCTAACCCAAACCCTAACAGTATCCTAGGGCTGATGCTAACCCTAACCGTAACACTATCCTAGGGCAGATGCTAACCCTAACCCTAACCCTAACACTATCCTAGGGCTGATGCTAACCCTAACCATAACACTATCCTTGGGCTGATGCTAACCCTAACCCTAACACGAACACTATCCTAGGACTGATGCTGAACCAAACCCTAACCCAGAGACTATCCTAGGGCTGATGCTAACCCTAGCCCTAACACTATCCTAGGGCTGATGCTAACCCTAACCCTAACACTATCCTAGGCCTGATGATTACCCTAACCCTAACCCTAACACTATCCTTGGTCTGATGCTAACCCCAACCCTAACTCTATCCCAGGGCTGAAGCTAACCCTATCCCTAAAAGTATCCTAAGGCTGATGCTAACCCTAACCCTAACACTATCCTAGGACTGATGCTAACCCTAACCCTAACAGTATCCTAGGGCTAATGCTAACCCTAACCCTAACACTATCCTAGGGCTGATGATAATCCTAACCTTCACTGTAACACTATCCTAGGGCTGATGCTAACCTTAACCCTAAGACTATCCCAGGGCTGATGCTAACCCTAACCCTAACACTAACACTATCCTTGGTCTGATGCTAACCCTGACCCTAACACTATCCAAGGGCTGATGCTAACCCTAACCCTAACACTATCCTAGGGCTTATAATAACCCTAACACTATCCTAGGGCTGATGCTAACCCTAACCCTAACACTATCCTAGGGCTGATGCTAACCCTAACCCTAACACTATCCTAGGCCGATGCTAAACCTAACCCTAAAACTATCCTAGGGCTGATGCTAACCCTAACCCTAACACTATCCTCGGGCTGATGCTAACCCTAACCCTAACCCTAACACTATCCTAGGGCTTATGCTAACACTAACCCTAACACTATCCTAGGGCTGATGCTAACCCTAACCCTAATACTATCCTAGGCTGATGCTAACCCTAACCCTAAAACTATCCTAGGGCTGATGCTAACCCTAAACCTAACACTATCCTTGGGCTGATGCTATCCCTAACCCTAATCCTAACACTATCCTAGGGCTGATGCTAACCCTAACCCTAACACTGTCCTAGGGCTGATGCTAACGCTAACCCTAACACTATCCTAGGGCTGATGCTAACCCTAACGCTAACCCTAACACTATCCTAGGGCTGATGGTAACCCTAACCCTAACACTAACACTATCCTAGGGCTGATGCTGAACCTAACATTAACCCTGTCCCTATCCTAGGGCTGATGCTAACCCTAGCCCTAACACTATCCTAGGGCTGATGCTAACCCTAACCCTAACACTATCCTAGGCCTGATGATAACCCTAACCCTAACCCTAACACTATCCTTGGTCTGATGCTAACCCTAACCCTAACTCTATCCTAGGGCTGATGCTAACCCGAACCCTAACCCTAACGCTATCCTAGGGCTGAATCTAACCCTAACACTAACACTACCCTAGGGCTGATTCTAACCTTAACCCTAACACTATCCTAGGGCTGATGTTAACCCTAACCCTAACACTATCCTAGGGCTGATGATAACCCTAACCCTAACACTATCCTAGTCTGATGCTAAACCTAACCCTAAAACTATCCTAGCGCTGATGCTAACCCTAACCCTAACACTATCCTAGGGCTGATGCTAACCCTAACCATAACCCTAACACTAACCTAGGGCTTATGCTAACACTAACCCTAACACTATCCTAGGGCTGATGCTAACCCTAACCCTAATACTATCCTAGGTTGATGCTAACCCTAACCCTAAAACTATCCTAGGGCTGATGTTAACCCTAAACCTAACACTATCCTAGGGCTGATGCTAACCCTAACGCTAACCCTAACACTATCCTAGGGCTGATGGTAACCCTAACCCTAACACTAACACTATCCTAGGGCTGATGCTGAACCTAACATTAACCCTGTCACTATCCTAGGGCTGATGATAACCCTAACCCTAACACTCTCCTAGGCCTGATGATAACCCTAACCATAACCCTAAAAATATCCTTGGTCTGATTCTAACCCTAACCCTAAGACTATCCTAGGGCTGATGCTAACCCTAACATGAACCCTAACACAATCCTTGGTCTGATGATAACCCTAAACCTAACAGTATCCTAGGGCTGATGCTAACCGTATCCCTAACACTATCCTAGAGCTGATTCTAACCCTAACCCTAACCCTAACACTATCCTAGGCTGATGCTAACCCTAACACTAACACTACCCTAGGGCTGATGCTAACTCTAACCCTAACACTATCCTAGGCTGTTGCTAACCCTAACCCTAACACTAACACTATCCTAGGGCGGATGCTTAAACTAACGCTAACCCTGTCACTATCCTAGGGCTGATGCTAACCCTAGCCCTAACACTATCCTAGGGCTGATGCTAACCCTAACCCTAACACTGTCCTACGCCTGATGATAACCCTAACCCTAACACTATCCTGGGGCTGATTTTAACCCTAACCATAAGACTATCCTAGGGCTGATGCTAACCCTAACCCTAATCCTAACACTATCCTAGGGCTCATGCTAAACCTATCCCTAACACTAACACTAACCTAGGGCTGATTCTGAAACTAACCCTAACCCTGTCACTATCCTAGGGCTGATGCTAACCCTAACCCTAACACTATCCTAGGCCTGAAGATAACCCTAACACCAAACCTAACACTATCCTTGGTCTGATGCTAACCATAACCCTAACTCTATCCTAGGGCTGATGCTAACCCAAACCCTAACAGTATCCTAGGGCTGATGCTAACCCTAACCCTAACACTATCCTAGGGCAGATGCTAACCCTAACCCTAACCCTAACACTATCCTAGGGGTGATGCTAACCCTAACCATAACACTATCCTTGGGCTGATGCTAACCCTAACCCTAACACGAACACTATCCTAGGACTGATGCTGAACCAAACCCTAACCCAGAGACTATCCTAGGGCTGATGCTAACCCTAGCCCTAACACTATCCTAGGGCTGATGCTAACCCTAACCCTAACACTATCCTAGGCCTGATGATTACCCTAACCCTAACCCTAACACTATCCTTGGTCTGATGCTAACCCCAACCCTAACTCTATCCCAGGGCTGAAGCTAACCCTAACCCTAAAAGTATCCTAAGGCTGATGCTAACCCTAACCCTAACACTATCCTAGGACTGATGCTAACCCTAACCCTAACAGTATCCTAGGGCTAATGGTAACCCTAACCCTAACACTATCCTAGGGCTGATGATAACCCTAACCTTCACTGTAACACTATCCTAGGGCTGATGCTAACCCTAACCCTAAGACTATCCTAGGGCTGATGCTAACCCTAACCCTAACACTAACACTATCCTTGGTCTGATGCTAACCCTAACCCTAACACTATCCAAGGGCTGATGCTAACCCTAACCGTAACACTATCCTAGGGCTGATAATAACCCTAACACTATCCTAGGGCTGATGCTAACCCTAACCCTAACACTATCCTAGGGCTGATGCTAACCCTAACCCTAACACTATCCTAGGCCGATGCTAAACCTAACCTTAAAAGTATCCTAGGGCTGATGCTAACCCTAACCCTAACACCATCCTCGGGCTGATGCTAACCCTAACCCTAACCCTAACACTATCCTAGGGCTTATGCTAACACTAACCCTATCACTATCCTAGGGCTGATGCTAACCCTAACCCTAATACTATCCTAGGCTGATGCTAACCCTAACCCTAAAACTATCCTAGGGCTGATGCTAACCCTAAACCTAACACTATCCTAGGGCTGATGCTATCCCTAACCCTAATCCTAACACTATCCTAGGGCTGATGCTAACCCTAACCCTAACACTATCCTAGGGCTGATGCTAACGCTAACACTAACACTATTCTAGGGCTGATGTTAACCCTAAACCTAACACTACCCTAGGGCTGATGCTAACCATAACGCTAACCCTAACACTATCCTAGGGCTGATGGTAACCCTAACCCTAACACTAACACTATGCTAGGGCTGATGCTGAACCTAACATTAACCCTGTCACTATCCTAGGGCTGATGCTAACACTAGCCCTAACACTATCCTAGGGCTGATGCTAACCCTAACCCAAACACTATCCTAGGGCTGATGATAACCCTAACCCTAACACTATCCTAGTCTGATGCTAAACCTAACCCTAAAACTATCCTAGGGCTGATGCTAACCCTAACCCTAACACTATCCTAGGGCTGATGCTAACCCTAACCATAACCCTAACACTATCCTAGGGCTTATGCTAACACTAACCCTAACACTATCCTAGGGCTGGTGCTAACCCTAACCCTAATACTATCCTAGGCTGATGCTAACCCTAACCCTAAAACTATCCTAGGGCTGATGTTAACCCTAAACCTAACACTATCCTAGGGCTGATGCTAACCCTAACGCTAACCCTAACACTATCCTAGGGCTGAAGGTAACCCTAACCCTAACACTAATACTATCCTAGGGCTGATGCTGAACCTAACATTAACCCTGTCACTATCCTAGGGCTGATGCTAACCCTAGCCCTAACACTATCCTAGGGCTGATGCTAACCCTAACCCTAACACTATCCTAGGCCTGATGATAACCCTAACCCTAACCCTAACACTATCCTAGGGCTGATGCTAACCGTAACACTAACACTACCCTAGATCTGATGCTAACCCTAACCCTAACACTATCCTAGGGCTGATGTTAACCCTAACCCTAACACTATCCTAGGACTGATGCTAACCCTAACCCTAACCCTAAAACTATCCTAGGGCTGATGCTAACCGTAACCCTAACACTATCCTAGGGCTGATGCTAACCCTAACCCTAACCTTAACACTATCCTAGGGCTGATGCTAACCTTAACATTAACACTATCCTAGGAGTGATGCTAACCCTAACCCTAACACTAACACTATCCTAGGCCTGATGCTGAACCTAACCCTAACCCTGAGACTATCCTAGGGCTGATGCTAACCGTAGCCCTAACACTATTATAGGGATGATGCTAACCCTAACCCTAACACTATCCTAGGCCTGATGATTACCCTAACCCTAACCCTAACACTATCCTTGGTCTGATGCTAACCCTAACCCTAACTCTATCCTAGGGCTGATGCTAACCCTAACCATAACAGTATCCTAGGGCTGATGCTAACCATAACAGTAACCCTAACACTATCCTTGGTCTGATGATAACCCTAACCCTAACGCTATCCTAGGGCTGATGCTAACCGTAACCCTAACACTATCCTAGAGCTGATTCTAACCCTAACCCTAACCCTGACACTATCCTAGGGCTGATGATTACCCTAACCCTAACCCTAACCCTAACCCTAACACTATCCTTGGTCTGATGCTAATCCCAACCCTAACTCTATCCTAGGGCTGAAGCTAACCCTAACCCTAAGACTATCCTAGGGCTGATGCTAACCCTAACCCTAACCCTAACACTATCCTTGGTCTGATGCTAACCCTAACCCTAACACTATCCAAGGGCTGATGCTAACCCTAACCGTACCACTATCCTAGGGCTGATAATAACCATAACACTATCCTAGGGCTGATGCTAACCCTAACCTTCACCGTAACACTATCCTAGGGCTGATGATAACCCTAACCCTAACCCTAACACTATCCTTGGTCTGATGCTAACCCTAACCCTAACACTATCCAAGGTCTGATGGTAACCCTAACCGTAACACTATCCAAGGGCTGATAATTACCATAACACTATCCTAGGCCTGATGCTAACCCTAACCCTAACACTATCCTAAGGCTGATGCTAACCCTAACCCTAACACTATCCTAGGCCTGATGATAACCCTAACCCTAACCCTAACACTATCCTTGGTCTGATGCTAACCCTAACCCTAACTCTATCCTAGGGCTGATGCTCACTCTAACCCTAACCCTAACACTATCCTAGGGCTGATGCTAACCCTAACACTAACACTACCCTAGGGCTGATGCTAACCCTAACCCTAACACTATCCTAGGGCTGATATTAACCCTAACCCTAACACTATCCTAGGCCTGACGCTAACCCTAACCCTAACCCTAAAACTATCCTAGGGCTGATGCTAACCGTAACCCTAACACTATCCTAGGGCTGATGCTAACCCTAACCATAACCCTAACACTATCCTAGGGCTGATGCTAACCTTAACATTAACACTATCCTAGGACTGATGCTAACCCTAACCCTAACACTAACACTATCCTAGGACTGATGCTGAACCTAACCCTAACCCTGAGACTATCCTAGGGCTGATGCTAACCCTAGCCCTAACACTATTCTAGGGCTGATGCTAACCCTAACCCTAACACTATCCTAGGCCTGATGATTACCCTAACCCTAACTCTAACACTATCCTTGGTCTGATGCTAACCCTAACCCTAACTCTATCCTAGGTCTGATGCTAACCCTAACCCTAAAACTATCCTAGGGCTGATGCTAACCCTAACCATAACACTATCCTAGGGCTGATGCTAACCATAACAGTAACCCTAACACTATCCTTGGTCTGATGATAACCCTAACCCTAACGCTATCCTAGGGCTGATGCTAACCGTAACCCTAACACTATCCTAGAGCTGATTCTAACCCTAACGCTAACCCTAACACTATCCTAGGCCTGATGGTAACCCTAACCTTAACACTAACACTATCCGAGGGCTGATGCTAACCCCAACACTAACACTATCCCATAGCTGATGCTAACTCTAACCCTAACAGTATCCTAGCCTGATGCTAACCCTATCCCTAACACTAACACTATCCTAGGGCTTATGCTGAAACTAACCCTAACCCTGTCACTCTCCTAGGGCTGATGCTAACCCTAGCCCTAACACTATCCTAGCCTGATGCTAACCCTAACCCTAACACTGGCCTAGGCCTGATGATAACCCTAACCCTAACACTATCCTGGGGCTGATGTTAACCCTAACCATAAGACTATCCTAGGGCTGATGCTAACCCTAACCCTAAGCCTAACACTATCCTAGGGCTCATGCTAACCCTATCCCTAACACTAACACTATCCTAGGGCTGATGCTGAAACTAACCCTAACCCTGTCGCTATCCTAGGGCTGATGCTAACCCTAGCCCTAACACTATCCTAGGGCTGATGCTAACCCTAACATGAACCCTAACACAATCCTTGGTCTGATGATAACCCTAACCCTAACAGTATCCTAGGGCTGATGCTAACCGTATCCCTAACACTATCCTAGAGCTGATTCTAACCCTAACCCTAACCCTAACACTATCCTAGGCTGATGATAACCCTAACACTAACACTACCCTAGGGCTGATGCTAACTCTAACCCTAACACTATCCTAGGCTGATGCTAACCCTAACCCTAACACTAACACTATCCTAGGGCGGATGCTGAAACTAACGCTAACCCTGTCACTATCCTAGGGCTGATGCTAACCCTAGCCCTAACACTATCCTAGGGCTGATGCTAACCCTAACCCTAACACTGTCTTAGGCCTGATGATAACCCTAACTCTAACACTATCCTGGGGCTGATGTTAACCCTAACCATAAGACTATCCTAGGGCTGATGCTAACCATAACCCTAATCCTAACACTATCCTAGGGCTCATGCTAAACCTAGCCCTAACACTAACACTATCCTAGGGCTGATGCTGAAACTAACCCTAACCCTGTCACTATCCTAGGGCCGATGCTAACCCTAGCCCTAACACTATCCTAGGGCTGATGCTAACCCTAACCCTAACACTATCCTAGGCCTGAAGATAACCCTAACACCAACCCTAACACTATCCTTGGTCTGATGCTAACCATAACCCTAACTCTATCCTAGGGCTGATGCTAACCCAAACCCTAACAGTATCCTAGGGCTGATGCTAACCCTAACCCTAACACTATCCTAGGGCAGATGCTAACCCTAACCCTAACCCTAACACTATCCTAGGGCTGATGCTAACCCTAACCATAACACTATCCTTGAGCTGATGCTAACCCTAACCCTAACACGAACACTATCCTAGGACTGATGCTGAACCAAACCCTAACCCTGAGACTATCCTAGGGCTGATGCTAACCCTAGCCCTAACACTATCCTAGGGCTGATGCTAACCCTAACCCTAACACTATCCTAGGCCTGATGATTACCCTAACCCTAACCCTAACACTATCCTTGGTCTGATGCTAACCCCAACCGTAACTCTATCCCAGGGCTGAAGCTAACCCTAACCCTAAAAGTATCCTAAGGCTGATGCTAACCCTAACCCTAACACTATTCTAGGACTGATGCTAACCCTAACAGTATCCTAGGGCTAATGCTAACCCTAACCCTAACACTATCCTAGGGCTGATGATAACCCTAACCTTCACTGTAACACTATCCTAGGGCTGATGCTAACCATAACCCTAAGACTATCCTAGGGCTGATGCTAACCCTAACCCTAACACTAACACTATCCTTGGTCTGATGCTAACCCTAACCCTAACACTATCCAAGGGCTGATGCTAACCCTAACCGTAACACTATCCTAGGGCTGATAATAACCCTAACACTATCCTAGGGCTGATGCTAACCCTAACCCTAACACTATCCTAGGGCTGATGCTAACCCTAACCCTAACACTATCCTAGGCCGATGCTAAACCTAACCCTAAAACTATCCTACGGCTGATGCTAACCCTAACCCAAACACTATCCTCGGGCTGATGCTAACCCTAACCCTAACCCTAACACTATCCTAGGGCTTATGCTAACACTAACCCTAACACTATCCTAGGGCTGATGCTAACCCTAACCCTAATACTATCCTAGGCTGATGCTAACCCTAACCCTAAAACTATCCTAGGGCTGATGCTAACCCTAAACCTAACACTATCCTAGGGCTGATGCTATCCCTAACCCTAATCTTAACACTATCCTAGGGCTGATGCTAACCCTAACCCTAACACTGTCCTAGGGCTGATGCTAACGCTAACCCTAACACTATTCTAGGGCTGATGTTAACCCTAAACCTAACACTATCCTAGGGCTGATGCTAACCCTAACGCTAACCCTAACACTATCCTAGGGCTGATGGTAACCCTAACCCTAACACTAACACTGTGCTAGGGCTGATGCTGAACCTAACATTAACCCTGTCACTATCCTAGGGCTGATGCTAATACTAGCCCTAACACTATCCTAGGGCTGATGCTAACACTAACCCTAACACTATCCTAGGGCTGATGATAACCCTAACCCTAACACTATCCTAGTCTGATGCTAAACCTAACCCTAAAACTATCCTAGGGCTGATGCTAACCCTAACCCTAACACTATCCTAGGGCTGATGCTAACCCTAACCATAACCCTAACACTATCCTAGGGCTTATGCTAACACTAACCCTAACACTATCCTAGGGCTGATGCTAACCCTAACCCTAATACTATCCTAGGCTGATGCTAACCCTAACCCTAAAACTATCCTAGGGCTGATGTTAACCCTAAACCTAACACTATCCTAGGGCTGATGCTAACCCTAACGCTAACCCTAACACTATCCTAGGGCTGATGGTAACCCTAACCCTAACACTAACACTATCCTAGGGCTGATACTGAACCTAACATTAACCCTGTCACTATCCTAGGGCTGATGCTAACCCTAGCCCTAACACTATCCTAGGGCTGATGCTAACCCTAACCCTAACACTATCCTAGGCCTGATGATAACCCTAACCCTAACCCTAACACTACCCTAGGGCTGATGCTAACCCTAACCCTAACACTATCCTAGGGCTGATGTTAACCCTAACCCTAACACTATCCTAGGCCTGATGCTAACCCTAACCCTAACCCTAAAATTATCCTAGGGCTGATGCTAACCGTAACCCTAACACTATCCTAGGGCTGATGCTAACCCTAACCCTAACCCTAACACTATCCTAGGGCTGATGCTAATCCTAACCCTAACCCTAACACTATCCTAGGGCTTATGCTAACAGTAACCCTAACACTATCCTAGGGCTGATGCTAACACTAACCCTAACACTATCCTAGGGCTGATGTTAACCCTAACCCTAACACTATCCTAGGCCTGATGCTAACCCTAACCCTAACCCTAAAGCTATCCTAGGGCTGATGCTAACCGTAACCCTAACACTATCCTAGGGCTGATGCTAACCCTAACCCTAAACCCAACACTATCCTAGGGCTGATGCTAACCCTATTCTAACCCTAACACTATCCTAGGGCTGATGGTAACCCTAACCCTAACACTAACACTATCCTAGGGCTGATGCTGAACCTAACATTAACCCTGTCACTATCCTAGGGCTGATGCTAACCCTAGCCCTAACACTGTCCTAGGGCTGTTGCTAACCCTAACCCTAACACTATCCTAGGCCTGATGATAACCCTAACCCTAACCCTAACGCTATCCTTGGTCTGATGCTAACCCTAACCCTGACTCTATCCTAGGGCTGATGCTCACTCTAACCCTAACCCTAACACTATCCTAGGGCTGATGCTAACCCTTACACTAACACTACCCTAGGGCTGATGCTAACCCTAACACTAACACTATCCTAGGGCTGATGTTAACCCTAACCCTAACACTATCCTATGCCTGATGCTAACCCTAACCCTAACCCTAAAACTGTCCTAGGGCGGATGCTAACCGTAACCCTAACACTATCCTAGGGCTGATGCTAACCTTAACATTAACACTATCCTAGGCCTGATGCTAACCCTAACCCTAACACTAACACTATCCTAGGACTGATGCTGAACCTAACCCTAACCCTGAGACTATCCTAGGGATGATGCTAACCCTAGCCCTAACACTATTCTAGGGCTGATGCTAACCCTAACCCTAACACTATCCTAGGCCTGATGATTACCCTAACCCTAACCCTAACACTATCCTTGGTCTGATGCTAACCCTAACCCTAACTCTATCCTAGGTCTGATGCTAACCCTAACCCTTAAACTATCCTAGGGCTGATGCTAACCCTAACCATAACACTATCCTAGGGCTGATGCTAACCATAACAGTAACCCTAACACTATCCTTGGTCTGATGATAACCCTAACCCTAACGCTATCCTAGGGCTGACGCTAACCGTAACCCTAACACTATCCTAGAGCTGATTCTAACCCTAACCCTAACCCTAACACTATCCTAGGCCTGATGATTACCCTAACCCTAACCCTAACACTATCCTTGGTCTGATGCTAACCCCAACCCTAACTCTATCCTAGGGCTGAAGCTAAACCTAACCCTAAGACTATCCTAGGGCTGATGCTAACCCTAAACCTAACCCTAACACTATCCTTGGTCTGATGCTAACCCTAACCCTAACACTATCCAAGGGCTGATGCTAACCCTAACCGTACCAATATCCTAGGGCTGATAATAACCATAACACTATCCTAGGGCTGATGCTAACCCTAACGTTCACCGTAACATATCCTAGGGCTGATGCTAACCCTAACCCTAACCCAAACACTATCCAAGGTCTGATGCTAACCCTATCCGTAAACTATCAAAGGGCTGATAATAACCATAACACTATCCTAGGCCTGATGCTAACCCTAACCCTAACACTATCCTAGGCCTGATGTTAACCCTAAACCTAACACTATCCAAGGGCTGATACTAACCCTAACGCTAACCCTAACACTATCCTAGGGCTGATGGTAACCCTAACCCTAACACTAACACTATCCTAGGGCTGATGCTGAACCTAACATTAACCCTGTCACTATCCTAGGGCTGATGCTAACCCTAGCCCTAACACTATCCTAGGGCTGATGCTAACCCTAACCCTAACACTATCCTAGGCCTGATGATAACCCTAACCCTAACCTAACACTATCCTTGGTCTGATGCTAACCCTAACCCTAACTCTATCCTAGGTCTGATGCTCACTCTAACCCTTACCGTAACACTATCCTAGGGCTGATGCTAACCCTAACACTAACACTACCCTAGGGCTGATGCTAACCCTAACCCTAACACTATCCTAGGCCTGATGCTAACCCTAACCCTAACCCTAACACTATCCTAGGGCTGATGCTAACCCTAACACTAACACTACCCTAGGGCTGATGCTAACCCTAACCCTAACTCTATCCTAGGTCTGATGCTAACCCTAACCCTAAAACTATCCTAGGGCTGATGCTAACCCTAACCATAACACTATCCTAGGGCTGATGCTAACCATAACAGTCACCCTAACACTATCCTTGGTCTGATGATAACCCTAACCCTAACGCTATCCTAGGGCTGATGCTAACCGTAACCCTAACACTATCCTAGAGCTGATTCTAACCCTAATGCTAACCCTAACACTATCCTAGGCATGATGGTAACCCTAACCGTAACACTAACACTATCCTAGGGCTGATGCTAACCCCAACACTAACACTATCCTATACCTGATGCTAACTCTAACCCTAACAGTATCCTAGCCTGATGCTAACCCTAACTCTAACACTAACACTATCCTAGGGCTGATGCTGAAACTAACCCTAACCCTGTCACTATCCTAGGGCTGATGCTAACCCTAGCCCTAACACTATCCTAGGGCTGATGCTAACCCTAACCCTAAGCCTAACACTATCCTAGGGCTCATGCTAACCCTATCCCTAACACTAACACTATCCTAGGGCTGATGCTGAAACTAAACCTAACCCTGTCGCTATCCTAGGGCTGATGCTAACCCTAGCCCTAACACTATCCTAGGGCTGATGCTAACCCTAACCCTAACACTATCCTAGGCCTGATGTTAACCCTAACACTAACCCTAACACTATCTTTGGTCTGATGCTAACCCTAACCCTAACTCTATCCTAGGGTGATGCTAACCCAAACCCTAACAGTATCTTAGGGCTGATGCTAACACTAACCCTAACACTATCCTAGGGCTGATGCTAACCCTAACCCTAACCCTAACACTATCCTAGGGCTGATGCTAACCCTAACCATAACACTATCCTTGGGCTGATGCTAACCCTAACCCTAACACAAACACTATCCTAGGGCTGATGCTGAACCAAACCCTAACCCTGAGACTATCCTAGGGCTGATGCTAACCCTAGCCCTAACCCTAACACTATCCTTTGTCTGATGCTAACCCTAACCCTAACACTATCCAAGGGCTGATGCTAACCCTAACCGTACCACTATCCTAGGGCTGATAATAACCATAACACTATCCTAGGCTGATGCTAAACCTAACTCTAAAATTATCCTAGGGCTTATGCTAACACTAACCCTAACACTATCCTAGGGCTGATGCTAACCCTAACCCTAATACTATCCTAGGCTGATGCTAACTCTAACCTTAAAACTATCCTAGGGCTGATGCTAACCCTAAACCTAACACTATTCTAGGGCTGATGGTAACCCTAACCCTAACACTAACACTATCCTAGGGCTGATGCTGAACCTAACATTAACCCTGTCACTATCCTAGGGCTGATGCTAACCCTAGCCCTAACACTATCCTAGGGCTGATGCTAACCCTAACCCTAACACTATCCTAGGCCTGATGATAACCCTAACCATAACCCTAACACTATCCTTGGTCTGATGCTAACCCTAACCCTAACTCTATCCTAGGGCTGATGCTAACCCTAACCCTAACCCTAACACTATCCTAGGGCTGATGCTAACCCTAACACTAACACTACCCTAGGGCTGATGCTAACCCTAACCCTAACACTACCCTAGGGCTGATGTTAACCCTAACCCTAACACTATCCTAGGGCTTATGCTAACACTAACCCTAACACTATCCTATGACTGATGCTAACCCTAACACTAATACTATCCTAGGTTGATGCTAACCCTAACCCTAAAACTATGCTAGGGCAGATGCTAACCCTAAACCTAACACTATCCTAGGGCTGATGCTAACCGTAACCCTAATCCTAACGCTATCCTAGGGCTGATGCTAACCCTAACCCTAACACTATCCTAGGGCTGATGTTAACCCTAAACCTAACACTATCCTAGGGCTGATGGTAACCGTAACGCTAACCCTAACACTATTGTAGGGCTGATGCTAACCCTAACCCTAACACTAACCTAGGCCTGATGATTACCCAAACCCTAACCCTAACACTATCCTTGGTCTGATGCTAACCCTAACCCTAACTCTATCCTAGGTCTGATGCTAACCCAAGCCCTAAAAGAATCCTAGGGCTTATGCTAACCCTAAGCATAACACTATCCTAGGGCTGATGCTAACCACAACAGTAACCCTAACACTATCCTTGGTCTGATGCTAACCCTAACCCTAACACTATCCAAGGTCTGATGCTAACCCTAACCGTAACACTATCCAAGGGCTGATAATAACCATAACACTATCCTAGGCCTGATGCTAACCCTAACCCTAACACTATCCTAGGGCTGATGTTAACCATAAACCTAACACTATCCTAGGGCTGATGCTAACCCTAACGCTAACCCTAACACTATCCTAGGGCTGATGGTAACCCTAACCCTAACACTAACACTATCCTAGGGCTGATGCTGAACCTAACATTAACCCTGTAACTATCCTAGGGCTGATGCTAACCCTACCCCTAACACTATCCTAGGGCTGATGCTAACCCTAACCCTAACCCTAACACTATCCTAGGGCTGATGCTAACCCTAACACTAACACTACCCTAGGGCTGATGCTAACCCTAACCCTAACTCTATCCTAGGTCTGATGCTAACCCTAACCCTAAAACTATCCTAGGGCTGATGCTAACCCTAACCATAACACTATCCTAGGGCTGATGCTAACCATAACAGTAACCCTAACACTATCCTTGGTCTGATGATAACCCTAACCCTAACGCTATCCTAGGGCTGATGCTAACCGTAACCCTAACACTATCCTAGAGCTGATTCTAACCCTAACGCTAAACCTAACACTATCCTAGGGCTGATGGTAACCCTAACCCTAACACTAACACTATCCTAGGGCTGATGCTAAGCCCAACACTAACACTATCCTATAGCTGATGCTGACTCTAACCCTAACAGTATCCTAGCCTGATGCTAACCCTAACTCTAACACTAACACTATCCTAGGGCTGATGCTGAAACTAACCCTAACCCTGTCACTATCCTAGGGCTGATGCTAACCCTAGCCCTAACACTATCCTAGGGCTGATGCTAACCCTAACCCTAACACTGGCCTAGGGCTGATGATAACCCTAACCCTAACACTATCCTGGGGCTGATGTTAACCCTAACCATAAGACTATCCTAGGTCTGATGCTTACCCTAACCCTAAGCCTAACACTATCCTAGGGCTCATGCTAACCCTATCCATAACACTAACACTATCCTAGGGCTGATGCTAACCCTAACCCTAACTCTATCCTAGGGCTGATGCTCACTCTAACCCTAACCCTAACACTATCCTATTCCTGATGTTAACCCTAACACTAACCCTAACACTATCCTTGGTCTGATGCTAACCCTAACCCTAACTCTATCCTAGGGCTGATGCTAACCCAAACCCTAACAGTATCTTAAGGCTGATGCTAACACTAACCCTAACACTATCCTAGGGCTGATGCTAACCCTAACCCTAACCCTAACACTATCCTAGGGCTGATGCTAACCCTAACCATAACACTATCCTTGGGCTGATGCTAACCCTAACCCTAACACAAACACTATCCTAGGGCTGATGCTGAACCAAACCCTAACCCTGAGACTATCCTAGGGCTGATGCTAACCCTAGCCCTAACCCTAACACTATCCTTTGTCTGATGCTAACCCTAACCCTAACACTATCCAAGGGCTGATGCTAACCCTAACCGTACCACTATCCTAGGGCTGATAATAACCATAACACTATCCTAGGGCTGATGCTAACCCTAGCCCTAACCCTAACACTATCCTTTGTCTGATGCTAACCCTAAAACTAACACTATCCTAAGGCTGATGCTAACCCTAACCCTAACACTATCCGAGGCCTGATGATAACCCTAACCCTAACCCTAACACTATCCTTGGTCTGATGCTAACCCTAACCCTAACTCTATCCTAGGGCTGATGCTCACTCTAACCCTAACCCTAACACTATCCTAGGCTGATGCTAAACCTAACTCTAAAATTATCCTAGGGCTAATGCTAACCCTAACCCTAACACTATTCTAGGGCTGATGCTAACCCTAACCCTAACCCTAACACTATCCTAGGGCTTATGCTAACATTAACCCTGTCACTATCCTAGGGCTGATGCTAACCCTAGCCCTAACACTATCCTAGGGCAGATGCTAACCCTAACCCTAACACTATCCTAGGCCTGATGATAACCCTAACCCTAACCCTAACACTATCCTTGGTCTGATGCTAACCCTAACCCTAACTCTATCCCAGGGCTGATGCTAACCCTAACCCTAACGCTAACACTATCCTAGGGCTGATGCTAACCCTAACACTAACACTACCCTAGGGCTGATGCTAACCCTAACCCTAACACTATCCTAGGGCTGATGTTAACCCTAACCCTAACACTATCCTAGGGCTTATGCTAACACTAACCCTAACACTATCCTAGGGCTGATGCTAACCCTAACACTAATACTATCCTAGGCTGATGCTAAACCTAACCCTAAAACTATGCTAGGGCAGATGCTAACCCTAAACCTAACACTATCCTAGGGCTGATGCTAACGCTAACCCTAATCCTAACACTATCCTAGGGCTGATGCTAACCCTAACCCTAACACTATCCTAGGGCTGGTGCTAACCCTAACCCTAACACTATCCTAGGGCTGATGTTAACCCTAAACCTAACACTATCCTAGGGCTGATGCTAACCCTAACGCTAACCCTAACACTATTGTAGGGCTGATGCTAACCCTAACCCTAACACTAACCTAGGCCTGATGATTACCCAAACACTAACCCTAACAATATCCTTGGTCTGATGCTAACCCTAACCCTAACTCTATCCTAGGTCTGATGCTAACCCAAACCCTAAAAGAATCCTAGGGCTGCTGCTAGCCCTAACCATAACACTATCCTAGGGCTGATGCTAACCACAACAGTAACCCTAACACTATCCTTGGTCTGATGATAACCCTAACCCTAACACTATCCTAGGGCTGATGCTAACCGTAACCCTAACACTATCCTAGAGCTGATTCTAACCCTAACCCTAACCCTAACACTATCCTAGGGCTGATGCTAACCCTAACACTAACACTATCCTAGGGCTGATGCTAACTCTAACCCTAACACTATCCTAGGCTGATGCTAACCATAACCCTAACACTATCACTATCCTAGGGCTGATGCTGAAACTAACCCTAACCCTGTCACTATACTAGGGCTGATGCTAACCCTAGCCCTAACACTATCCTAGGGCTGATGCTAACCCTAACGCTAACACTGTCCTAGGCCTGATGATTACCCTAACCCTAACACTATCCTGGGGCTGATGTTAACCCTAACCGTAAGACTATCCTAGGGCTGATCCTAACCCTAACCCTAATCCTAACACTATCCTAGGGCTCATGCTAACCCTATCCCTAACACTAACACTATCCTAGGGCTGATGCTGAAACTAACCCTAATCCTGTCACTATCCTAGGGCTGATGCTAACCCTAGCCCTAACACTATCCTAGGGCTGATGCTAACACTAACCCTAACAATATCCTAGGCCTGATGATCACCATAACACTAACCCTAACACTATCCTTGGTCTGATGCTAACCCTAACCCTAACTCTATCCTAGGGCTGATGGTAACCCAAACCCTAACAGTATCCTAGGGCTGATGCTAACCCTAACACTAACACTGTCCTAGGGCTGATGCTAACCCTAACCCTAACCCTAACACTATCCTAGGGCTGATGCTAACCCTAACCATAACACTATCCTTGTGCTGATGCTAACCCTAACCCTAACACTATCCTAGGCCTGATGATTACCCTAACCCTAACCCTAACACTATCCTTGGTCTGATGCTAACCACAACCCTAACACTATCCTAGGGCTGAAGCTAACCCTAACCCTAACACTAATCTAGGGCTGATGCTAACACTAACCCTAACCCTAACACTATCCTTTGTCTGATGCTAACCCTAACCCTAACACTATCCAAGGGCTGATGCTAACCCTAACCGTACCACTATCCTAGGGCTGATAATAACCATAACACTATTCTAGGGCTGATGCTAACCCTAACCCTAACACTATCCTAGGGCTGATGCTAACCCTAACCCTAACACTATACTAGGCTGATGCTAAACCTAACCCTAAAATTATCCTAGGGCTGATGCTAACCCTAACCCTAACACTATCCTAGGGCTGATGCTAACCCTAACCCTAACCCTAACACTATCCTAGGGCTTATGCTAACACTAACCCTAACACTATCCTAGGGCTGATGGTAACCCTAACCCTAACACTAACACTATCCTAGGGCTGATGCTGAAACTAACCCTAACCCTGTCGCTATCCTAGGGCTGATGCTAACCCTAGCCCTAACACTATCCTGGGGCTGATGCTAACCCTAACCCTAACACTGGCCTAGGGCTGATGATAACCCTAACCCTAACACTATCCTGGGGCTGATGTTAACCCTAACCATAAGACTATCCTAGTGCTGATGCTAACCCTAACCCTAAGCCTAACACTATCCTAGGGCTCATGCTAACCCTATCCCTAACACTAACACTATCCTAGGGCTGATGCTGAAACTAACCCTAACCCTGTCGCTATCCTAGGGCTGATGCAAACCCTAGCCCTAACACTATCCTAGGGCTGATGCTAACCCTAACCCTAACACTATCCTAGGCCTGATGTTAACCCTAACACTAACTTTAACACTATCCTTGGTCTGATGCTAACCCTAACCCTAACTCTATCCTAGGGCTGATGCTAACCCAAACCCTAACAGTATCTTAGGGCTGATGCTAACACTAACCCTAACACTATCCTAGGGCTGATGCTAACCCTAACCCTAACACTATCCTAGGCCTGATGATAACCCTAACCCTAACCCTAACATTATCCTTGGTCTGATGCTAACCCTAACACTAACTCTATCCTAGGGCTGATGCTAACCCTAACCCTAACCCTAACACTATCCTAGGGCTGATTCTAACCCTAACACTAACATTACCCTAGGGCTGATGCTAACCCTAACCCTAACACTATCCTAGGGCTGATGTTAACCCTAACCCTAACACTATCCTAGGGCTTATGCTAACACTAACCCTAACACTATCCTAGGGCTGATGCTAACCCTAACACTAATACTATCCTAGGCTGATGCTAACCCTAACCCAAAAACTGTGCTAGGGCAGATGCTAACCCTAAACCTAACACTATCCTAGGGCTGATGCTAACCCTAACCCTAATCCTAACACTATCCTAGGGCTGATGCTAACCCTAACCCTAACACTATCCTAGGGCTGATGCTAACCCTAACCCTAACACTATCCTAGGGCTGATGTTAACCCTAAAACTAACACTATCCTAGGGCTGATGCTAACCCTAACGCTAACCCTAACACTAATGTAGGGCTGATGCTAACCCTAACCCTAACACTAACCTAGGCCTGATGATTACCCAAACCCTAACCCTAACACTATCCTTGGTCTGATGCTAACCCTAACCCTAACTCTATCCTAGGTCTGATGCTAACCCAAACCCTAAAAGAATCCTAGGGCTGATGCTAACCCTAACCATAACACTATCCTAGGGCTGATGCTAACCACAACAATAACCCTAACACTATCCTTGGTCTGATGATAACCCTAACCCTAACACTATCCTAGGGCTGATGCTAACCGTAACCCTAACACTATCCTAGAGCTGATTCTAACCCTAACCCTAACCCTAACACTATCCTAGGGCTGATGCTAACCCTAACACTAACACTATCCTAGGGCTGATGCTAACTCTAACCCTAACACTATCCTAGGCTGATGCTAACCCTAACACTAACACTAACACTATCCTAGGTCTGATGCTGAACCTAACATTAACCCTGTCACTATCCTAGGGCTGATGCTAACCCTACCCCTAACACTATCCTAGGGCTGATGCTAACCCTAACCCTAACAGTATCCTAGGCCTGATGATAACCCTAACCCTAACCTAACACTATCCTTGGTCTGATGCTAACCCTAACCCTAACTCTATCCTAGGTCTGATGCTCACTCTAACCCTAACCCTAACACTATCCTAGGGCTGATGCTAACCCTAACACTAACACTACGCTAGGGCTGATGCTAACCCTAACCCTAACACTATCTTAGGGCTGATATTAACCCTAACCCTAACACTATCCTAGGCCTGATGCTAACCCTAACCCTAACCCTAACACTATCCTAGGGCTGATGCTAACCCTAACACTAACACTACCCTAGGGCTGATGCTAACCCTAACCCTAACTCTATCCTAGGACTGATGCTAACCCTAACCCTAAAACTATCCTAGGGCTGATGCTAACCCTAACCATAACACTATCCTAGGGCTGATGCTAACCATAACAGTAACCCTAACACTATCCTTGGTCTGATGATAACCCTAACCCTAACGCTATCCTAGGGCTGATGCTAACCGTAACCCTAACACTATCCTAGAGCTGATTCTAACCCTAACGCTAACCCTAACACTATCCTAGGCCTGTTGGTAACCCTAACCCTAACAATAACACTATGCTAGGGCTGATGCTAAGCCCAACACTAACACTATCCTATAGCTGATGCTAACTCTAACCCTAACAGTATCCTAGCCTGATGCTAACCCTAACTCTAACACTAACACTATCCTAGGGCTGATGCTGAAACTAACCCTAACCCTGTCACTATCCTAGGGCTGATGCTAACCCTAGCCCTAACACTATCCTAGGGCTGATGCTAACCCTAACCCTAACTCTGGCCTAGGGCTGATGATAACCCTAACCCTAACACTATCCTGGGGCTGATGTTAACCCTAACCATAAGACTATCCTAGGGCTGATGCTTACCCTAACCCTAAGCCTAACACTATCCTAGGGCTCATGCTAACCCTATCCCTAACACTAACACTATCCTAGGGCTGATGCTAACCCTAACCCTAACACTATCCTAGGGCTGATGTTAACCCTAACCCTAACACTATCCTAGGCCTGATGCTAACCCTAACCCTAACCCTAAAACTATCCTAGTGCTGATGCTAACCGTAACCCTAACACTATCCTAGGGCTGATGCTAACCCTAACCCTAACCCTAACACTCTCCTAGGGCTGATGCTAACCGTAACCCTAACACTATCCTATGGCTGATGCTAACCCTAACCCTAAACCCAACACTATCCCAGGGCTGATGCTAACCCTAACGCTAACCCTAACACTATCCTAGGGCTGATGCTGAACCTAACATTAACCCTGTCACTATCCTAGGGCTGATGCTAACCCTAGCCCTAACACTATCCTAGGGCTGATGCTAACCCTAACCCTAACACTATCCTAGGCCTGATGATAACCCTAACCCTAACCCTAACGCTATCCTTGGTCTGATGCTAACCCTAACCCTGACTCTATCCTAGGGCTGATGCTCACTCTAACCCTAACCCTAACACTATCCTAGGGCTGATGCTAACCCTTACACTAACACTACCCTAGGGCTGATGCTAACCCTAACCCTAACACTATCCTAGGGCTGATGTTAACCATAACCCTAACACTATCTTAGGCCTGATGCTAACCCTAACCCTAACCCTAAAACTATCGTAGTGCTGATGCTAACCCTAACCCTAACACTATCCTAGGGCTGATGCTAACCCTAACCCTAACCCTAACACTATCCTAGGGCTGATGCTAACCTTAACATTAACACTATCCTAGGACTGATGCTAACCCTAACCCTAACACTAACACTATCCTAGGACTGATGCTGAACCTAACCCTAACCCTGAGACTATCCTAGGGCTGATGCTAACCCTAGCCCTAACACTATTCTAGGGCTGATGCTAACCCTAACCCTAACTCTATCCTAGGTCTTATGCTAACCCTAACCCTAAAACTATCCTAGGGCTGATGCTAACCGTAACCCTAACACTATCCTAGAGCTGATTCTAACCCTAACCCTTACCCTAACACTATCCTAGGCCTGATGATTACCCTAACCCTAACCCTAACACTATCCTTGGTCTGATGCTAACGCCAACCCTAACTCTATCCTAGGGCTGAAGCTAACCCTAACCCTAAGACTATCCTTGGGCTGATGCTAACCCTAACCCTAACCCTAACACTATCCTTGGTCTGATGATAACCCTAACCCTAACACTATCCAAGGGCTGATGCTAACCCTAACCGTACCACTATCTTAGGGCTGATAATAACCATAACACTATCCAAGGGCTGATGCTAACCCTAACCTTCACCGTAACACTATCCTAGGGCTGATGCTAACCCTAACCCTAACCCTAACACTATCTATGGTCTGATGCTAACCATAACCCTAACACTATCCAAGGTCTCATGCTAACCCTAACCGTAACACTATCCAAGGGCTGATAATAACCATAACACTATCCTAGGCCTGATGCTAACCCTAACCCTAACACTAACACTATCCTAGGGCTGATGCTGAACCTAACATTAACCCTGTCACTATCCTAGGGCTGATGCTAACCCTAGCCCTAACACTATCCTAGGGCTGATGCTAACCCTAACCCTAACACTATCCTGGGCCTGAAGATAACCCAAACCCTAACCCTAACACTATCCTTGGTCTGATGCTAACCCCAACCCTAACTCTATCCTAGGGCTGAAGCTAACCCTAACCCTAACACTATCCTAGGACTGATGCTAACCCTAACCCTAACCCTAACCCTAACACTATCCTTTGTCTGATGCTAACCCTAATCCTAACACTATCCAAGGGCAGATGCTAACCCTAACCGTACCACTATCCTAGGGCTGATAATAACCATAACACTATCCTAGGGCTGATGCTAACCCTAACCCTAACACTATCCTAGGGCTGATGCTAACCCTAACCCTAACACTATCCTAGGCTGATGCTAAACCTAACCCTAAAACTATCCTAGGGCTGATGCTAACCCTAACCCTAACACTATCCTAGGGCTGATGCTAAACCTAACCCTAACCCTAACACTATCCTAGGGCTTATGCTAACACTAACCCTAACACTATCCTAGGGCTGATGCTAACCCTAACCCTAATACTATCCTAGGCTGATGCTAACTCTAACCTTAAAACTATCCTAGGGCTGATGCTAACCCTAAACCTAACACTATCCTAGGGCTGATGGTAACCCTAACCCTAACACTAACACTATCCTAGGGCTGATGCTGAACCTAACATTAACCCTGTCACTATCCTAGGGCTGATGCTAACCCTAGCCCTAACACTATCCTAGGGCTGATGCTAACCCTAACCCTAACACTATCCTAGGCCTGATGATAACCCTAACCATAACCCTAACACTATCCTTGGTCTGATGCTAACCCTAACCCTAACTCTATCCTAGGGCTGATGCTAACCCTAACCCTAACCCTAACACTATCCTACGGCTGATGCTAACCCTAACACTAACACTACCCTAGGGCTGATGCTAACCCTAACACTAACACTATCCTAGGGCTGATGTTAACCCTAACCCTAACACTATCCTAGGGCTTATGCTAACACGAACCCTAACACTATCCTATGACTGATGCTAACCCTAACACTAATACTATCCTAGGCTGATGCTAACCCTAACCCTAAAACTATGCTAGGGCAGATGCTAACCCTAAACCTAACACTATCCTAGGGCTGATGCTAACCCTAACCCTAATCCTAACACTATCCTAGGGCTGATGCTAACCCTAACCCTAACACTATCCTAGGGCTGATGCTAATCCTAACACTAACACTATCCTAGGGCTGATGCTAACCCTAACCCTAACACTATCCTAGGGCTGATGTTAACCCTAAACCTAACACTATCCTAGGGCTGATGCTAACCCTAACGCTAACCCTAACACTATTGTAGGGCTGATGCTAACCCTAACCCTAACACTAACCTAGGCCTGATGATTACCCAAACCCTAACCCTAACACTATCCTTGGTCTGATGCTAACCCTAACCCTAACTCTATCCTAGGTCTGATGCTAACCCAAACCCTAAAAGAATCCTAGGGCTGATGCTAACCCTAACCATAACACTATCCTAGGGCTGATGCTAACCACAACAGTAACCCTAACACTATCCTTGGTCTGATGCTAACCCTAACCCTAACACTATCCAAGGGCTGACGCTAACCCTAACCGTACCAATATCCTAGGGCTGATAATAACCATAACACTATCCTAGGGCTGATGCTAACCCTAACGTTCACCGTAACATATCCTAGGGCTGATGCTAACCCTAACCCTAACCCTAACACTATCCAAGGTCTGATGCTAACCCTAACCGTAACACTATCCAAGGGCTGATAATAACCATAACACTATCCTAGGCCTGATGCTAACCCTAACCCTAACACTATCCTAGGGCTGATGTTAACCCTAAACCTAACACTATCCTAGGGCTGATGCTAACCCTACCCCTAACACTATCCTAGGGCTGATGCTAACCCTAACCCTAACAGTATCCTAGGCCTGATGATAACCCTAACCCTAACCTAACACTATCCTTGGTCTGATGCTAACCCTAACCCTAACTCTATCCTAGGTCTGATGCTCACTCTAACCCTAACCCTAACACTATCCTAGGGCTGATGCTAACCCTAACACTAACACTACGCTAGGGCTGATGCTAACCCTAACCCTAACACTATCTTAGGGCTGATATTAACCCTAACCCTAACACTATCCTAGGCCTGATGCTAACCCTAACCCTAACCCTAACACTATCCTAGGGCTGATGCTAACCCTAACACTAACACTACCCTAGGGCTGATGCTAACCCTAACCCTAACTCTATCCTAGGTCTGATGCTAACCCTAACCCTAAAACTATCCTAGGGCTGATGCTAACCCTAACCATAACACTATCCTAGGGCTGATGCTAACCATAACAGTAACCCTAACACTATCCTTGGTCTGATGATAACCCTAACCCTAACGCTATCCTAGGGCTGATGCTAACCGTAACCCTAACACTATCCTAGAGCTGATTCTAACCCTAACGCTAACCCTAACACTATCCTAGGCCTGATGGTAACCCTAACCCTAACACTAACACTATCCTAGGGCTGATGCTAACCCCAACACTAACACTATCCTATAGCTGATGCTAACTCTAACCCTAACAGTATCCTAGCCTGATGCTAACCCTAACTCTAACACTAACACTATCCTAGGGCTGATGCTGAAACTAACCCTAACCCTGTCACTATCCTAGGGCTGATGCTAACCCTAGCCCTAACACTATCCTAGGGCTGATGCTAACCCTAACCCTAACACTGGCATAGGGCTGATGATAACCCTAACCCTAACACTATCCTGGGGCTGATGTTAACCCTAACCATAAGACTATCCTAGGGCTGATGCTTACCCTAACCCTAAGCCTAACACTATCCTAGGGCTCATGCTAACCCTATCCCTAACACTAACACTATCCTAGGGCTGATGCTGAAACTAACCCTAACCCTGTCGCTATCCTAGGGCTGATGCTAACCCTAGCCCTAACACTATCCTAGGGCTGATGCTAACCCTAACCCTAACACTATCCTACGCCTGATGTTAACCCTAACACTAACCCTAACACTATCCTTGGTCTGATGCTAACCCTAACCCTAACTCTATCCTAGGGCTTATGCTAACCCAAACCCTAACAGTATCTTAGGGCTGATGCTAACACTAACCCTAACACTATCCTAGGGCTGATGCTAACCCTAACCCTAACCCTAACACTATCCTAGGGCTGATGCTAACCCTAACCATAACACTATCCTTGGGCTGATGCTAACCCTAACCCTAACACAAACACTATCCTAGGGCTGATGCTGAACCAAACCCTAACCCTGAGACTATCCTAGGGCTGATGCTAACCCTAGCCCTAACCCTAACACTATCCTTTGTCTGATGCTAACCCTAACCCTAACACTATCTAAGGGCTGATGCTAACCCTAACCGTACCACTATCCTAGGGCTGATAATAACCATAACACTATCCTAGGGCTGATGATAACCCTAACCCTAACACTATCCTAGGGCTGATGCTAACCCTAAACCTAACACTATCCTAGGCTGATGCTAAACCTAACTCTAAAATTATCCTAGGGCTAATGCTAACCCTAACCCTAACACTATCCTAGGGCTGATGCTAACCCTAACCCTAACTCTAACACTATCCTAGGGCTTATGCTAACACTAACCCTAACACTATCCTTGGGCTGATGCTAACCCTAACCCTAATACTATCCTAGGCTGATGCTAACTCTAACCTTAAAACTATCCTAGGGCTGATGCTAACCCTAAACCTAACACTATCCTAGGGCTGATGGTAACCCTAACCCTAACACTAACACTATCCTAGGGCTGATGCTGAACCTAACATTAACCATGTCACTATCCTAGGGCTGATGCTAACCCTAGCCCTAACACTATCCTAGGGCAGATGCTAACCCTAACCCTAACACTATCCTAGGCCTGATGATAACCCTAACCCTAACACTAACACTATCCTTGGTCTGATGCTAACCCTAACCCTAACTCTATCCTAGGGCTAATGCTAACACTAACCCTAACCCTAACACTATCCTAGGGCTGATGCTAACCCTAACACTAACACTACCCTAGGGCTGATGCTAACCCTAACCCTAACACTATCCTAGGGCTGATGTTAACCATAACCCTAACAGTATCCTAGGGCTTATGCTAACACTAACCCTAACACTATCCTAGGGCTGATGCTAACCCTAACACTACTACTATCCTAGGCTGATGCTAACCCTAACCCTAAAACTAAGCTAGGGCAGATGCTAACCCTAAACCTAACACTATCCTAGGGCTGATGCTACCCTAACCCTAATCCTAACACTATCCTAGGGCTGATGCTAACCCTAAACCTAACACTATCCTAGGGCTGATGCTAACCCTAACCCTAACACTATCCTAGGGCTGATGTTAACCCTAAACCTAACACTATCCTAGGGCTGATGCTAACCCCAAGGCTAACCCTAACACTATTGTAGGGCTGATGCTAACCCTAACCCTAACACTAACCTAGGCCTGATGATTACCCAAACCCTAACCCTAACACTATCCTTGGTCTGATGCTAACCCTAACCCTAACTCTATCCTAGGTCTGATGCTAACCCAAACCCTAAAAGAATCCTAGGGCTGCTGCTAGCTCTAACCATAACACTATCCTAGGGCTGATGCTAACCACAACAGTAACCCTAACACTATCCTTGGTCTGATGATAACCCTAACCCTAACACTATCCTAGGGCTGATGCTAACCGTAACCCTAACACTATCCTAGAGCTGATTCTAACCCTAACCCTAACCCTAACACTATCCTAGGGCTGATGCTAACCCTAACACTAACACTATCCTAGGGCTGATGCTAACTCTAACCCTAACACTATCCTAGGCTGATGCTAACCATAACCCTAACACTATCACTATCCTAGGGCTGATGCTGAAACTAACCCTAACCCTGTCACTATACTAGGGCTGATGCTAACCCTAGCCCTAACACTATCCTAGGGCTGATGCTAACCCTAACTCTAACACTGTCCTAGGCCTGATGATTACCCTAACCCTAACACTATCCTGGGGCTGATGTTAACCCTAACCGTAAGACTATCCTAGGGCTGATCCTAACCCTAACCCTAATCCTAACACTATCCTAGGGCTCATGCTAACCCTATCCCTAACACTAACACTATCCTAGGGCTGATGCTGAAACTAACCCTAATCCTGTGACTATCCTAGGGCTGATGCTAACCCTAGCCCTAACACTATCCTAGGGCTGATGCTAACCCTAACCCTAACACTATCCTAGGCCTGATGCTAACCCTAACCCTAACCCTAAAACTATCCTAGTGCTGATGCTAACCGTAACCCTAACACTATCCTAGGGCTGATGCTAACCCTAACCCTAACCCTAACACTCTCCTAGGGCTGATGCTAACCGTAACCCTAACACTATCCTATGGCTGATGCTAACCCTAACCGTAAACCCAACACTATCCCAGGGCTGATGCTAACCCTAACGCTAACCCTAACACTATCCTAGGGCTGATGCTGAACCTAACATTAACCCTGTCACTATCCTAGGGCTGATGCTAACCCTAGCCCTAACACTATCCTAGGGCTGATGCTAACCCTAACCCTAACACTATCCTAGGCCTGATGATAACCCTAACCCTAACCCTAACGCTATCCTTGGTCTGATGCTAACCCTAACCCTGACTCTATCCTAGGGCTGATGCTCACTCTAACCCTAACCCTAACACTATCCTAGGGCTGATGCTAACCCTTACACTAACACTACCCTAGGGCTGATGCTAACCCTAACCCTAACACTATCCTAGGGCTGATGTTAACCATAACCCTAACACTATCTTAGGCCTGATGCTAACCCTAACCCTAACCCTAAAACTATCGTAGTGCTGATGCTAACCCTAACCCTAACACTATCCTAGGGCTGATGCTAACCCTAACCCTAACCCTAACACTATCCTAGGGCTGATGCTAACCTTAACATTAACACTATCCTAGGACTGATGCTAACCCTAACCCTAACACTAACACTATCCTAGGACTGATGCTGAACCTAACCCTAACCCTGAGACTATCCTAGGGCTGATGCTAACCCTAGCCCTAACACTATTCTAGGGCTGATGCTAACCCTAACCCTAACACTATCCTAGGCCTGATGATTACCCTAACCCTAACCCTAACACTATCCTTGGTCTGATGCTAACCCTAACCCTAACTCTATCCTAGGTCTTATGCTAACCCTAACCCTAAAACTATCCTAGGGCTGATGCTAACCGTAACCCTAACACTATCCTAGAGCTGATTCTAACCCTAACCCTAACCCTAACACTATCCTAGGCCTGATGATTACCCTAACCCTAACCCTAACACTATCCTTGGTCTGATGCTAACCCCAACCCTAACTCTATCCTAGGTCTTATGCTAACCCTAACCCTAAAACTATCCTAGGGCTGATGCTAACCGTAACCCTAACACTATCCTAGAGCTGATTCTAACCCTAACCCTAACCCTAACACTATCCTAGGCCTGATGATTACCCTAACCCTAACCCTAACACTATCCTTGGTCTGATGCTAACCCCAACCCTAACTCTATCCTAGGGCTGAAGCTAACCCTAACCCTAAGACTATCCTTGGGCTGATGCCAACCCTAACCCTAACCCTAACACTATCCTTGGTCTGATGATAACCCTAACCCTAACACTATCCAAGGGCTGATGCTAACCCTAACCGTACCACTATCTTAGGGCTGATAATAACCATAACACTATCCAAGGGCTGATGCTAACCCTAACCTTCACCGTAACACTATCCTAGGGCTGATGCTAACCCTAACCCTAACCCTAACACTATCTATGGTCTGATGCTAACCCTAACCCTAACACTATCCAAGGTCTCATGCTAACCCTAACCGTAACACTATCCAAGGGCTGATAATAACCATAACACTATCCTAGGCCTGATGCTAACCCTAACCCTAACACTAACACTATCCTAGGGCTGATGCTGAACCTAACATTAACCCTGTCACTATCCTAGGGCTGATGCTAACCCTAGCCCTAACACTATCCTAGGGCTGATGCTAACCCTAACCCTAACACTATCCTGGGCCTGATGATAACCCTAACCCTAACCCTAACACTATCCTTGGTCTGATGCTAACCCCAACCCTAACTCTATCCTAGGGCTGAAGCTAACCCTAACCCTAACACTATCCTAGGACTGATGCTAACCCTAACCCTAACCCTAACCCTAACACTATCCTTTGTCTGATGCTAACCCTAACCCTAACACTATCCAAGGGCAGATGCTAACCCTAACCGTACCACTATCCTAGGGCTGATAATAACCATAACACTATCCTAGGGCTGATGCTAACCCTAACCCTAACACTATCCTAGGGCTGATGCTAACCCTAACCCTAACACAATCCTAGGCTGATGCTAAACCTAACCCTAAAACTATCCTAGGGCTGATGCTAACCCTAACCCTAACACTATCCTAGGGCTGATGCTAACCCTAACCCTAACCCTAACACTATCCTAGGCTGATGCTAAACCTAACCCTAAAACTATCCTAGGGCTGATGCTAACCCTAACCCTAACACTATCCTAGGGCTGATGCTAACCCTAACCCTAACCCTAACACTATCCTAGGGCTTATGCTAACACTAACCCTAACACTATCCTAGGGCTGATGCTAACCCTAACCCTAATACTATCCTAGGCTGATGCTAACTCTAACCTTAAAACTATCCTAGGGCTGATGCTAACCCTAAACCTAACACTATCCTAGGGCTGATGGTAACCCTAACCCTAACACTAACACTATCCTAGGGCTGATGCTGAACCTAACATTAACCCTGTCACTATCCTAGGGCTGATGCTAACCCTAGCCCTAACACTATCCGAGGGCTGATGCTAACCCTAACCCTAACACTATCCTAGGCCTGATGATAACCCTAACCATAACCCTAACACTATCCTTGGTCTGATGCTAACCCTAACCCTAACTCTATCCTAGGGCTGATGCTAACCCTAACCCTAACCCTAACACTATCCTACGGCTGATGCTAACCCTAACACTAACACTACCCTAGGGCTGATGCTAACCCTAACCCTAACACTATCCTAGGGCTGATGTTAACCCTAACCCTAACACTATCCTAGGGCTTATGCTAACACTAACCCTAACACTATCCTATGACTGATGCTAACCGTAACACTAATACTATCCTAGGCTGATGCTAACCCTAACCCTAAAACTATGCTAGGGCAGATGCTAACCCTAAACCTAACACTATCCTAGGGCTGATGCTAACCCTAACCCTAATCCTAACACTATCCTAGGGCTGATGCTAACCCTAACCCTAACACTATCCTAGGGCTGATGCTAACCCTAACCCTAACACTATCCTAGGGCTGATGTTAACCCTAAACCTAACACTATCCTAGGGCTGATGCTAACCCTAACGCTAACCCTAACACTATTGTAGGGCTGATGCTAACCCTAACCCTAACACTAACCTAGGCCTGATGATTACCCAAACCCTAACCCTAACACTATCCTTGGTCTAATGCTAACCCTAACCCTAACTCTATCCTAGGTCTGATGCTAACCCAAACCCTAAAAGAATCCTAGGGCTGATGCTAACCCTAACCATAACACTATCCTAGGGCTGATGCTAACCACAACAGTAACCCTAACACTATCCTTGGTCTGATGCTAACCCTAACCCTAACACTATCCAAGGGCTGATGCTAACCCTAACCGTACCAATATCCTAGGGCTGATAATAACCATAACACTATCCTAGGGCTGATGCTAACCCTAACGTTCACCGTAACATATCCTAGGGCTGATGCTAACCCTAACCCTAACCCTAACACTATCCAAGGTCTGATGCTAACCCTAACCGTAACACTATCCAAGGGCTGATAATAACCATAACACTATCCTAGGCCTGATGCTAACCCTAACCCTAACACTATCCTAGGGCTGATGTTAACCCTAAACCTAACACTATCCTAGGGCTGATGCTAACCCTAACGCTAACCCTAACACTATCCTAGGGCTGATGGTAACCCTAACCCTAACACTAACACTATCCTAGGGCTGATGCTGAACCTAACATTAACCCTGTAACTATCCTAGGGCTGATGCTAACCCTACCCCTAACACTATCCTAGGGCTGATGCTAACCCTAACCCTAACAGTATCCTAGGCCTGATGATAACCCTAACCCTAACCTAACACTATCCTTGGTCTGATGCTAACCCTAACCCTAACTCTATCCTAGGTCTGATGCTCACTCTAACCCTAACCCTAACACTATCCTAGGGCTGATGCTAACCCTAACACTAACACTACGCTAGGGCTGATGCTAACCCTAACCCTAACACTATCTTAGGGCTGATATTAACCCTAACCCTAACACTATCCTAGGCCTGATGCTAACCCTAACCCTAACCCTAACACTATCCTAGGGCTGATGCTAACCCTAACACTAACACTACCCTAGGGCTGATGCTAACCCTAACCCTAACTCTATCCTAGGTCTGATGCTAACCCTAACCCTAAAACTATCCTAGGGCTGATGCTAACCCTAACCATAACACTATCCTAGGGCTGATGCTAACCATAACAGTAACCCTAACACTATCCTTGGTCTGATGATAACCCTAACCCTAACGCTATCCTAGGGCTGATGCTAACCCTAACCATAACACTATCCTAGGGCTGATTCTAACCCTAACGCTAACCCTAACACTATCCTAGGCCTGATGGTAACCCTAACCCTAACACTAACACTATCCTAGGGCTGATGCTAACCCCAACACTAACACTATCCTATAGCTGATGCTAACTCTAACCCTAACAGTATCCTAGCCTGATGCTAACCCTAACTCTAACACTAACACTATCCTAGGGCTGATGCTGAAACTAACCCTAACCCTGTCACTATCCTAGGGCTGATGCTAACCCTAGCCCTAACACTATCCTAGGGCTGATGCTAACCCTAACCCTAACACTGGCATAGGGCTGATGATAACCCTAACCCTAACACTATCCTGGGGCTGATGTTAACCCTAACCATAAGACTATCCTAGGGCTGATGCTTACCCTAACCCTAAGCCTAACACTATCCTAGGGCTCATGCTAACCCTATCCCTAACACTAACACTATCCTAAGGCTGATGCTGAAACTAACCCTAACCCGTTCGCTATCCTAGGGCTGATGCTAACCCTAGCCCTAACACTATCCTAGGGCTGATGCTAACCCTAACCCTAACACTATCCTACAACTGATGTTAACCCTAACACTAACCCTAACACTATCCTTGGTCTGATGCTAACCCTAACCCTAACTCTATCCTAGGGCTGATGCTAACCCAAACCCTAACAGTATCTTAGGGCTGATGCTAACACTAACCCTAACACTATCCTAGGGCTGATGCTAACCCTAACCCTAACCCTAACACTATCCTAGGGCTGATGCTAACCCTAACCATAACACTATCCTTGGGCTGATGCTAACCCTAACCCTAACACAAACACTATCCTAGGGATGATGCTGAACCAAACCCTAACCCTGAGACTATCCTAGGGCTGATGCTAACCCTAGCCCTAACCCTAACACTATCCTTTGTCTGATGCTAACCCTAACCCTAACACTATCCAAGGGCTGATGCTAACCCTAACCGTACCACTATCCTAGGGCTGATAATAACCATAACACTATCCTAGGGCTGATGCTAACCCTAACCCTAACACTATCCTAGGGCTGATGCTAACCCTAAACCTAACACTATCCTAGGCTGATGCTAAACCTAACTCTAAAATTATCCTAGGGCTAATGCTAACCCTAACCCTAACACTATCCTAGGGCTGATGCTAACCCTAACCCTAACCCTAACACTATCCTAGGGCTTATGCTAACACTAACCCTAACACTATCCTAGGGCTGATGCTAACCCTAACCCTAATACTATCCTAGGCTGATGCTAACTCTAACCTTAAAACTATCCTAGGGCTGATGCTAACCCTAAACCTAACACTATCCTAGGGCTGATGGTAACCCTAACCCTAACACTAACACTATCCTAGGGCTGATGCTGAACCTAACATTAACCATGTCACTATCCTAGGGCTGATGCTAACCCTAGCCCTAACACTATCCTAGGGCAGATGCTAACCCTAACCCTAACACTATCCTAGGCCTGATGATAACCCTAACCCTAACACTAACACTACCCTAGGGCTGATGCTAACCCTAACCCTAACACTATCCTAGGGCTGATGTTAACCCTAACCCTAACACTATCCTAGGGCTTATGCTAACACTAACCCTAACACTATCCTAGGGCTGATGCTAACCCTAACACTACTACTATCCTAGGCTGATGCTAACCCTAACCCTAAAACTAAGCTAGAGCAGATGCTAACCCTAAACCTAACACTATCCTAGGGCTGATGCTAACCCTAACCCTAATCCTAACACTATCCTAGGGCTGATGCTAACCCTAACCCTAACACTATCCTAGGGCTGATGCTAACCCTAACCCTAACACTATCCTAGGGCTGATGTTAACCCTAAACCTAACACTATCCTAGGGCTGATGCTAACCCTAACGCTAAACCTAACACTATTGTAGGGCTGATGCTAACCCTAACCGTAACACTAACCTAGGCCTGATGATTACCCAAACCCTAACCCTAACACTATCCTTGGTCTGATGCTAACCCTAACCCTAACTCTATCCTAGGTCTGATGCTAACCCAAACCCTAAAAGAATCCTAGGGCTGCTGCTAGCCCTAACCATAACACTATCCTAGGGCTGATGCTAACCACAACAGTAACCCTAACACTATCCTTGGTCTGATGATAACCCTAACCCTAACACTATCCTAGGGCTGATGCTAACCGTAACCCTAACACTATCCTAGAGCTGATTCTAACCCTAACCCTAACCCTAACACTATCCTAGGGCTGATGCTAACCCTAACACTAACACTATCCTAGGGCTGATGCTAACTCTAACCCTAACACTATCCTAGGCTGATGCTAACCATAACCCTAACACTATCACTATCCTAGGGCTGATGCTGAAACTAACCCTAACCCTGTCAGTATACTAGGGCTGATGCTAACCCTAGCCCTAACACTATCCTAGGGCTGATGCTAACCCTAACTCTAACACTGTCCTAGGCCTGATGATTACCCTAACCCTAACACTATCCTGGGGCTGGTGTTAACCCTAACCGTAAGACTATCCTAGGGCTGATCCTAACCCTAACCCTAATCCTAACACTATCCTAGGGCTCATGCTAACCCTATCCCTAACACTAACACTATCCTAGGGCTGATGCTGAAACTAACCCTAATCCTGTGACTATCCTAGGGCTGATGCTAACCCTAGCCCTAACACTATCCTAGGGCTGATGCTAACCCTAACCCTAACACTATCCTAGGCCTGATGATCACCCTAACACTAACCCTAACACTATGCTTGGTCTGATGCTAACCCTAACCCTAACTCTATCCTAGGGCTGATGGTAACCCAAACCCTAACAGTATCCTAGGGCTGATGCTAACCCTAACCCTAACACTATCCTAGGGCTGATGCTAACCCTAACCCTAACCATAACACTATCCTAGGGCTGATGCTAACCCTAACCATAACACTATCCTTGTCCTGATGCTAACCCTAACCCTAACACTATCCTAGGTCTGATGATTACCCTAACCCTAACCCTAACACTATCCTTGGTCTGATGCTAACCCCAACCCTAACTCTATCCTAGGGCTGAAGCTAACCCTAACCCTAACACTATCCTAGGGCTGATGCTAACACTAACCCTAACCCTAACACTATCCTTTGTCTGATGCTAACCCTAACCCTAACCCTATCCAAGGGCTGATGCTAACCCTAACCGTACCACTATCCTAGGGCTGATAATAACCATAACACTATTCTAGGGCTGATGCTAACCCTAACCCTAACACTATCCTAGGGCTGATGCTAACCCTAACCCTAACACTATACTAGGCTGATGCTAAACCTAACCCTAAAATTATCCTAGGGCTGATGCTAACCCTAACCCTAACACTATCCTAGGGCTGATGCTAACCCTAACCCTAACCCTAACACTATCCTAGGGCTTATGCTAACACTAACCCTAACACTATCCTAGGGCTGATGCTAACCCTAACCCTAATACTATCCTAGGCTGATGCTAACTCTAACCTTAAAACTATCCTAGGGCTGATGCTAACCCTAAACCTAACACTCTCCTAGGGCTGATGGTAACCGTAAGCCTAACACTAACACTATCCTAGGGCTGATGCTGAACCTAACATTAACCCTGTCACTATCCTAGGGCTGATTCTAACCCTAGCCTTAACACTATCCTAGGGCTGATGCTAACCCTAACCCTAACACTATCCTAGGCCTGATGATAACCCTAACCCTAACCCTAACACTATCCTTGGTCTGATGCTAACCCTAACCCTAACTCTATCCTAGGGCTGATGCTAACCCTCACCCTAACCCTAGCACTATCCTAGGGCTGATGCTAACCCTAACACTAACACTACCCTAGGGCTGATGCTAACCCTAACCCTAACACTATCCTAGGGCTGATGTTAACCTTAACCCTAACACTATCCTAGGGCTCATGCTAACCCTATCCCTAACACTAACACTATCCTAGGGCTGATGCTGAAACTAACCCTAACCCTGTCGCTATCCTAGGGCTGATGCTAACCCTAGCCCTAACACTATCCTAGGGCTGATGGTAACCCTAACCCTAACACTGGCCTAGGGCTGATGATAACCCTAACCCTAACACTATCCTGGGGCTGATGTTAACCCTAACCATAAGACTATCCTAGTGCTGATGCTAACCCTAACCCTAAGCCTAACACTATCCTAGGGCTCATGCTAACCCTATCCCTAACACTAACACTATCCTAGGGCTGATGCTGAAACTAACCCTAACCCTGTCGCTATCCTAGGGCTGATGCTAACCCTAGCCCTAACACTATCCTAGGGCTGATGCTAACCCTAACCCTAACACTATCCTAGGCCTGATGTTAACCCTAACACTAACCCTAACACTATCCTTGGTCTGATGCTAACCCTAACCCTAACTCTATCCTAGGGCTGATGCTAACCCAAACCCTAACAGTATCTTAGGGCTGATGCTAACACTAACCCTAACACTATCCTAGGGCTGATGCTAACCCTAACCCTAACCCTAACACTATCCTAGGGCTGATGCTAACCCTATCCATAACACTATCCTTGGGCTGATGCTAACCCTAACCCTAACACAAACACTATCCTAGGTCTGATGCTGAACCAAACCCTAACCCTGAGACTATCCTAGGGCTGATGCTAACCCTAGTCCTAACCCTAACACAATCCTTTGTCTGATGCTAACCCTAACCCTAACACTATCCAAGGGCTGATGCTAACCCTAACCGTACCACTATCCTAGGGCTGATAATAACCATAACACTATCCTAGGGCTGATGCTAACCCTAACCCTAACACTATCCTAGGGCTGATGCTAACCCTAACCCTAACACTATCCTAGGCTGATGCTAAACCTAACCCTAAAATTATCCTAGGGCTAATGGTAACCCTAACCCGAACACTATCCTAGGGCTGATGCTAACCCTAACCCTAACCCTAACACTAATCTAGGGCTTATGCTAACACTAACCCTAACACTATCCTAGGGCTGATGCTAACCCTAACCCTAATACTATCCTAGGCTGATGCTAACTCTAACCTTAAAACTATCCTAGGGCTGATGCTAACCCTAAACCTAACACTATCCTAGGACTGATGGTAACCGTAACCCTAACACAAACACTATCCTAGGGCTGATGCTGAACCTAACATTAACCCTGTCACTATCCTAGGGCTGATTCTAACCCTAGCCCTAACACTCTCCTAGGGCTGATGCTAACCCTAACCCTAACACTATCCTAGGCCTGATGATAACCCTAACGCTAACCCTAGCATTATCCTTGGTCTGATGCTAACCCTAACACTAACTTTATCCTAGGGCTGATGCTAACCCTAACCCTAACCCTAACACTGTCCTAGGGCTGATGCTAACACTAACACTAACATTACCCTAGGGCTAATGCTAACCCTAACCCTAACACTATCCTAGGGCTGATGTTATCCCTAACCCTAACACTATCCTAGGGCTTATGCTAACACTAACCCTAACACTATCCTAGGGCTGATGCTAACCCTAACGCTAACCCTAACACTATCGTAGGGCTGATGCTAACCCTAACCCTAACACTAACCTAGGCCTGATGATTACCCAAACCCTAACCCTAACACTATCCTTGGTCTGATGCTAACCCTAACCCTAACTCTATCCTAGGTCTGATGCTAACCCAAACCCTAAAAGAATCCTAGGGCTGATGCTAACCCTAACCATAACACTATCCTAGGACTGATGCTAACCACAACAGTAACCCTAACACTATCCTTGGTCTGATGATAACCCTAACCCTAACACTATCCTAGGGCTGATGCTAACCGTAACCCTAACACTATCCTAGAGCTGATTCTAACCCTAACCCTAACCCTAACACTATCCTAGGGCTGATGCTAACCCTAACACTAACACTATCCTAGGGCTGATGCTAACTCTAACCCTAACACTATCCTAGGCTGATGCTAACCCTAACACTAACACTAACACTATCCTAGGGCTGATGCTAACCCTAACCCTAACAGTATCCTAGGCCTGATGATAACCCTAACCCTAACCTAACACTATCCTTGGTCTGATGCTAACCCTAACCCTAACTCTATCCTAGGTCTGATGCTCACTCTAACCCTAACCCTAACACTATCCTAGGGCTGATGCTAACCCTAACACTAACACTACGCTAGGGCTGATGCTAACCCTAACCCTAACACTATCTTAGGGCTGATATTAACCCTAACCCTAACACTATCCTAGGCCTGATGCTAACCCTAACCCTAACCCTAACACTATCCTAGGGCTGATGCTAACCCTAACACTAACACTACCCTAGGGCTGATGCTAACCCTAACCCTAACTCTATCCTAGGTCTGATGCTAACCCTAACCCGAAAACTATCCTAGGGGTGATGCTAACCCTAACCATAACACTATCCTAGGCCTGATGATAACCCTAACCCTAACCCTAACACTATCCTTGGTCTGATGGTAACCCTAACCCTAACACTAACACTATCCTAGGGCTGATGCTAAGCCCAACACTAACACTATCCTATAGCTGATGCTAACTCTAACCCTAACAGTATCCTAGCCTGATGCTAACCCTAACTCTAACACTAACACTATCCTAGGGCTGATGCTGAAACTAACCCTAACCCTGTCACTATCCTAGGGCTGATGCTAACCCTAGCCCTAACACTATCCTAGGGCTGATGCTAACCCTAACCCTAACACTGGCCTAGGGCTGATGATAACCCTAACCCTAACACTATCCTGGGGCTGATGTTAACCCTAACCATAAAACTATCCTAGGGCTGATGCTTACCCTAACCCTAAGCCTAACACTATCCTAGGGCTCATGCTAACCCTATCCCTAACACTAACACTATCCTAGGGCTGATGCTGAAACCAACCCTAACCCTGTCGCTATCCTAGGGCTGATGCTAACCCTAGCCCTAACACTATCCTAGGGCTGATGCTAACCCTAACCCTAACACTATCCTAGGCCTGATGTTAACCCTAACACTAACCCTAACACTATCCTTGGTCTGATGCTAACCCTAACCCTAACTCTATCCTAGGGCTGATGCTAACCCAAACCCTAACAGTATCTTAGGGCTGATGCTAACACTAACCCTAACACTATCCTAGGGCTGATGCTAACCCTAACCCTAACCCTAACACTATCCTTGGGCTGACGCTAACCCTAACCCTAACACAAACACTATCCTAGGGCTGATGCTGAACCAAACCCTAACCCTGAGACTATCCTAGGGCTCATGCTAACCCTAGCCCTAACCCTAACACTATCCTTTGTCTGATGCTAACCCTAACCCTAACACTATCCAAGGGCTGATGCTAACCCTAACCGTACCACTATCCTAGGGCTTATAATAACCATAACACTATCCTAGGGCTGATGCTAACCCTAACCCTAACACTATCCTAGGGCTGATGCTAACCCTAACCCTAACACTATACTAGGCTGATGCTAAACCTAACTCTACAATTATCCTAGGGCTAATGCTAACCCTAACCCTAACACTATCCTAGGGCTGATGCTAACCCTAACCCTAACCCTAACACTATCCTAGGGCTTATGCTAACACTAACCCTAACACTATCCTAGGGCTGATGCTAACCCTAACCCTAATACTATCCTAGGCTGATGCTAACTCTAACCTTAAAACTATCCTAGGGCTGATGCTAACCCAAACCCTAAAAGAATCCTAGGGCTGATGCTAACCCTAACCATAACACTATCCTAGGGCTGATGCTAACCACAACAGTAACCCTAACACTATCCTTGGTCTGATGATAACCCTAACCCTAACACTATCCTAGGGCTGATGCTAACCGTAACCCTAACACTATCCTAGAGCTGATTCTAACCCTAAAACTAACCCTAACACTATGCTAGGGCTGATGCTAACCCTATCACTAACACTATCCTAGGGCTGATGCTAACTCTAACCCTAACACTATCCTAGGCTGATGCTAACCCTAACACTAACACTAACACTATCCTAGGGCTGATGCTGAACCTAACATTAACCCTGTCACTATCCTAGGGCTGATGCTAACCCTACCCCTAACACTATCCTAGGGCTGATGCTAACCCTAACCCTAACAGTATCCTAGGCCTGATGATAACCCTAACCCTAACCTAACACTATCCTTGGTCTGATGCTAACCCAAACCCTAACTCTATCCTAGGTCTGATGCTCACTCTAACCCTAACCCTAACACTATCCTAGGGCTGATGCTAACCTTAACACTAACACTACGCTAGGGCTGATGCTAACCCTAACCCTAACACTATCTTAGGGCTGATATTAACTCTAACCCTAACACTATCCTAGGCCTGATGCTAACCCTAACCCTAACCCTAACACTATCCTAGGGCTGATGCTAACCCTAACACTAACACTACCCTAGGGCTGATGCTAACCCTAACCCTAACTCTATCCTAGGTCTGATGCTAACCCTAACCCTAAAACAATCCTAGGGGTGATGCTAACCCTAACCATAACACTATCCTATGGCTGATGCTAACCATAACAGTAACCCTAACACTATCCTTGGTCTGATGATAACCCTAACCCTAACGCTATCCTAGGGCTGATGCTAACCGTAACCCTAACACTATCCTAGAGCTGATTCTAACCCTAACGCTAACCCTAACACTATCCTAGGCCTGATGGTAACCCTAACCCTAACACTAACACTATCCTAGGGCTGATGCTAAGCCCAACACTAACACTATCCTATAGCTGATGCTAACTCTAACCCTAACAGTATCCTAGCCTGATGCTAACCCTAACTCTAACACTAACACTATCCTAGGGCTGATGCTGAAACTAACCCTAACCCTGTCACTATCCTAGGGCTGATGCTAACCCTTGCCCTAACACTATCCTAGGGCTGATGCTAACCCTAACCCTAACACTGGCCTAGGGCTGATGATAACCCAAACCCTAACACTATCCTGGGGCTGATGTTAACCCTAACCATAAAACTATCCTAGGGCTGATGCTTACCCTAACCCTAAGCCTAACACTATCCTAGGGCTCATGCTAACCCTATCCCTAACACTAACACTATCCTAGGGCTGATGCTGAAACTAACCCTAACCCTGTCGCTATCCTAGGGCTGATGCTAACCCTAGCCCTAACACTATCCTAGGGCTGATGCTAACCCTAACCCTAACACTATCCTATTCCTGATGTTAACCCTAACACTAACCCTAACACTATCCTTGGTCTGATGCTAACCCTATCCCTAACTGTATCCTAGGTCTGATGCTAACCCAAACCCTAACAGTATCTTAGGGCTGATGCTAACACTAACCCTAACACTATCCTAGGGCTGATGCTAACCCTAACCCTAACCCTAACACTATCCTTGGGCTGATGCTAACCCTAACCCTAACACAAACACTATCGTAGGGCTGATGCTGAACCAAACCCTAACCCTGAGACTATCCTAGGGCTGATGCTAACCCTAGCCCTAACCCTAACACTATCCTTTGTCTGATGCTAACCCTAACCCTAACACTATCCAAGGGCTGATGCTAACCCTAACCGTACCACTATCCTAGGGCTTATAATAACCATAACACTATCCTACGGCTGATGCTAACCCTAACCCTAACACTACCCTAGGGCTGAAGCTAACCCTAACCCTAACACTATCCTAGGCTGATGCTAAACCTAACTCTAAAATTATCCTAGGGCTTATGCTAACACTAACCCTAACACTATCCTAGGGCTGATGCTAACCCAAACCCTAATACTATCCTAGGCTGATGCTGACTCTAACCTTAAAACTATCCTAGGGCTGATGCTAACCCTAAACCTAACACTATCCTAGGGCTGATGGTAACCCTAACCCTAACACTAACACTATCCTAGGGCTGATGCTGAACCTAACATTAACCCTGTCACTATCCTAGGGCTGATTCTAACCCTAGCCCTAACACTATCCTAGGGCTGATGCTAACCCTAACCCTAACACTATCCTAGGCCTGATGATAACCCTAACCCTAACCCTAACACTATCCTTGGTCTGATGCTAACCCTAACCCTAACTCTATCCTAGGGCTGATGCTAACCCTCACCCTAACCCTAACACTATCCTAGGGCTGATGCTAACCCTAACACTAACACTACCTTAGGGCTGATGCTAACCCTAACCCTAACACGATCCTAGGGCTGATGTTAACCCTAACCATAACACTATCCTAGGGCTCATGCTAACCCTATCCCTAACACTAACACTATCCTAGGGCTGATGCTGAAACTAACCCTAACCCTGTCGCTATCCTAGGGCTGATGCTAACCCTAGCCCTAACACTATCCTAGGGCTGATGCTAACCCTAACCCTAAAACTGGCCTAGGGCTGATGATAACCCTAACCCTAACACTATCCTGGGGCTGATGTTAACCCTAACCATAAGACTATCCTAGTGCTGATGGTAACCCTAACCCTAAGCCTAACAGTATCCTAGGGCTCATGCTAACCCTATCCCTAACACTAACACTATCCTAGGGCTGATGCTGAAACTAACCCTAACCCTGTCGCTATCCTAGGGCTGATGCTAACCCTAGCCCTAACACTATCCTAGGGCTGATGCTAACCCTAACCCTAACACTATCCTAGGCCTGATGTTAACCCTAACACTAACCCTAACACTATCCTTGGTCTGATGCTAACCCTAACCCTAACTCTATCCTAGGGCTGATGCTAACCGAAACCCTAACAGTATCTTAGGGCTGATGCTAACACTAACCCTAACACTATCCTAGGGCTGATGCTAACCCTAACCCTAACACGATCCTAGGGCTGATGTTAACCCTAACCCTAACACTATCCTAGGGCTCATGCTAACCCTATCCCTAACACTAACACTATCCTAGGGCTGATGCTGAAACTAACCCTAACCCTGTCGCTATCCTAGGGCTGATGCTAACCCTAGCCCTAACACTATCCTAGGGCTGATGCTAACCCTAACCCTAAAACTGGCCTAGGGCTGATGATAACCCTAACCCTAACACTATCCTGGGGCTGATGTTAACCCTAACCATAAGACTATCCTAGTGCTGATGGTAACCCTAACCCTAAGCCTAACAGTATCCTAGGGCTCATGCTAACCCTATCCCTAACACTAACACTATCCTAGGGCTGATGCTGAAACTAACCCTAACCCTGTCGCTATCCTAGGGCTGATGCTAACCCTAGCCCTAACACTATCCTAGGGCTGATGCTAACCCTAACCCTAACACTATCCTAGGCCTGATGTTAACCCTAACACTAACCCTAACACTAACCTTGGTCTGATGCTAACCCTAACCCTAACTCTATCCTAGGGCTGATGCTAACCGAAACCCTAACAGTATCTTAGGGCTGATGCTAACACTAACCCTAACACTATCCTAGGGCTGATGCTAACCCTAACCATAACACTATCCTTGGGCTGATGCTAACGCTAACCCTAACACAAACACTATCCTAGGGCTGATGCTGAACCGAACCCTAACCCTGAGACTATCCTAGGGCTGATGCTAACCCTAGCCCTAACCCTAACACATTCCTTTGTCTGATGTTAACCCTAACCCTAACACTATCCAAGGGCTGATGCTAACCCTAACCGTACCACTATCCTAGGGCTGATAATAACCATAACACTATCCTAGGGCTGATGCTAACCCTAACCCTAACACTATCCTAGGGCTGATGCTAACCCTAACCCTAACACTATCCTAGGCTGATGCTAAACCTAACCCTAAAATTATCCTAGGGCTAATGCTAACCCTAACCCTAACACTATCCTAGGGCTGATGCTAACCCTAACCCTAACCCTAACACTATCCTAGGGCTTATGCTAACACTAACCCTAACACTATCCTAGGGCTGATGCTAACCCTAACCCTAATACTATCCTAGGCTGATGCTAACTCTAACCTTAAAACTATCCTAGGGCTGATGCTAACCCTAAACCTAACACTATCCTAGGGCTGATGGTAACCCTAACCCTAACACAAACACTATCCTAGGGCTGATGCTGAACCTAACATTAACCGTGTCACTATCCTTGGGCTGATTCTATCCCTAGCCCTAACACTGTCCTAGGGCTGATGCTAACCCTAACCCTAACACTATCCTAGGCCTGATGATAACCCTAACCATAACCCTAACACTATCCTTGGTCTGATGCTAACCCTAACCCTAACTCTATCCTAGGGCTGATGCTAACCCTAACCCTAACCCTAACACTATCCTAGGGCTGATGCTAACCCTAACACTAACACTACCCTAGGGCTGATGCTAACCCTAACCCTAACACTATCCTAGGGCTGATGGTAACCCTAACCCTAATCCTAACACTATCCTAGGGCTGATGCTAACCCTAACCCTAACACTATCCTAGGGCTGATGCTAACCCTAACCCTAACACTATCCTAGGGTTGATGTTAACCCTAAACCTAACACTATCCTAGGGCGGATGCTAACCCTAACGCTAACCCTAACACTATTGTAGGGCTGATGCTAACCCTAACCCTAACACTGACCTAGGCCTGATGATTACCCAAACCCTAACCCTAACGCTATCCTTGGTCTGATGCTAACCCTAACCCTAACACTATCCTAGGTCTGATGCTAACCCAAACCCTAAAAGAATCCTAGGGCTGATGCTAACCCTAACCATAACACTATCCTAGGGCTGATGCTAACCACAACAGTAACCCTAACACTATCCTTGGTCTGATGATAACCCTAACCCTAACACTATCCTAGGGCTGATGCTAACCGTAACCCTAACACTATCCTAGAGCTGATTCTAACCCTAACCCTAACCCTAACACTATCCAAGGGCTGATGCTAACCCTAACACTAACACTATCCTAGGGCTGATGCTAACTCTAACCCTAACACTATCCTAGGCTGATGCTAACCCTAACACTAATCCTAACACTATCCTAGGGCTCATGCTAACCCTATCCCTAACCCTAACACTATCCTAGGGCTGATGCTGAAACTAACCCTAATTCTGTCACTATCCTAGGGCTGATGCTAACCCTAGCCCTAACACTATCCTATGGCTGATGCTAACCCTAACCCTAACACTATCCAAGGCCTGATGATCACCCTAACACTAACCCTAACACTATCCTTGGTCTGATGCTAACCCTAACCCTAACTCTATCCTAGGGCTGATGCTAACCCACACCCTAACAGTATCCTAGGGCTGATGCTAACCCTAACCCTAACACTGTCCTAGGGCTGATGCTAACCCTAACCCTAACCCTAACACTATCCTAGGGCTGATGCTAACCCTAACCATAACACTATCCTTGGGCTGATGCTAACCCTAACCCTAACAGGAACACTATCCTAGGGCTGATGCTGAACCAAACCCTAACCCTGAGACTATCCTAGGGCTGATGCTAACCCTAGCCCTAACACTATCCTAGGGCTGATGCTAACCCTAACCCTAACACTATCCTTGGTCTGATGCTAACCCCAACCCTACCTCTATCCTAGGGCTGAAGCTAAGCCTAACCCTAAAAGTATCCTAGGGCTGATTCTACCCCTAACCCTAACACTATCCTAGGACTGATGCTAACCCTAACCCTAACAGTATCCAAGGGCTGATGCTAACCCTAATCCTAACACTATCCTAGGGATGATGCTAACCCTAACCTTCACCGTAACACTATCCTAGGGCTGATGCTCACCCTAACCGTAAGACTATCCTAGGGCTGATGCTAACGCTAACCCTAACCCTAACACTATCCTTGGTCTGATGCTAACCCTAACCCTAACACTATCCAAGGGCTGATGCTAACCCTAACCCTAAAACTATCCTAGGGCTGATGCTAACCCTAAACCTAACACTATCCTAGCGCTGATGCTAACCCTAACCCTAATCCTAACACTATCCTACGGCTGATGCTAACCCTAACCCTAACACTATCCTAGGGCTGATGCTAACCCTAAAGCTAACACTATGCTAGGGCTGATGTTATCCCTAAACCCAACACTATCCTAGGGCTGATGCTAACCCTAACGCTAACCCTAACACTATCCTAGGGCTGATGGTAACCCTAACCCTAACCCTAACGCTATCCTAGGGCTGATGCTAACCGTAACCCTAACACTATCCTAGAGCTGATTCTAACCCTAACGCTAACCCTAACACTATCCTAGGCCTGATGGTAACCCTAACCCTAACACTAACACTATCCTAGGGCTGATGCTAACCCCAACACTAACACTATCCTATAGGTGATGCTAACTCTAACCCTAACAGTATCCTAGCCTGATGCTAACCCTAACCCTAACACTAACACTATCCTAGGGCTGATGCTGAAACTAACCCTAACCCTGTCACTATCCTAGGGCTGATGCTAACCCTAGCCCTAGCACTATCCTAGGGCTGATGCTAACCCTAACCCTAACACTGGCCTAGGCCTGATGATAACCCTAACCCTAACACTATCCTGGGGCTGATATTAACCCTAACCATAAGACTATCCTAGGGCTGATGCTACCCTAACCCTAAGCCTAACACTATCCTAGGGCTCATGCTAACCCTATCCCTAACACTAACGCTATGCTAGGGCTGATGCTGAAACTAACCCTAACCCTGTCGCTATCTTAGGGCTGATGCTAACCCTAGCCCTAACACTATCCTAGGGCTGATGCTAACCCTAACCCTAACACTATCCTAGGCCTGATGTTAACCCTAACACTAACCCTAACACTATCCTTGGTCTGATGCTAACCATACCCTAACTCTATCCTAGGGCTGATGCTAACCCAAACTCTAACAGTATCTTAGGGCTGATGCTAACACTAACACTAACACTATCCTAGGGCTGATGCTAATCCTAACCCTAACCCTAACACTATCCTAGGGCTGATGCTAACCCTAACCATAACACTATCCTTGGGCTGATGCTAACCCTAACCCTAACACAAACACTATCCTAGGGCTGATGCTGAACCAAACCCGAACCCTGAGACTATCCTAGGGCTGATGCTAACCCTAGCCCTAACACTATCCTAGGGCTGATGCTAACCCTAACCCTAACACTATACTAGGCCTGATGATTACCCTAACCCTAACCCTAACACTATCCTTAGTCTGATGCTAACCCCAACCCTAACTCTATCCTAGGGCTGAAGCTAACCGTAACCCTAAGACTATCCTAGTGCTGATGATAACCCTAACCCTAACCCTAAAACTATCCTTGGTCTGATGCTAACCCTAACCCTAACACTATAAAAGGGCTGATGCTAACCCTAACTGTAACACTATTCTGGGGCTGATAATAACCATAACACTATTCTAGGGCTGATGCTAACCTCAACCCTACCACTATCCTAGGGGTGATGCTAACCCTAACCCTAACACTATCCTAGGCTGATGCTAAACCTAACACTAAAACTATCCTAGGGCTGATGCTAACCCTAACCCTAACACTATCCTAGGGCTTATGCTAACCCTAACCCTAACCCTAACACTATCCTAAGACTTATGCTAACACTAACCCTAACACTATCCTAGCTCTGATGCTAACCTTAACCCTAACACTATCCTAGGGCTATTGTTAACCCTAACCCTAACAGTATCCTAGGGCTTATGCTAACACTAACCCTAACACTATCCTAGGGCTGATGCTAACCCTAACCCTAACACTATCCTTGGTCTGATGCTAACCCTAACCCTAACTCTATCCTAGGGATGATGCTAACCCTAACCCTAATCCTAACACTATCCTAGGGCTGATGCTAACCCTAACACTAACACTACCCTAGGGCTGATGCTAACCCTAACCCTAACACTATCCTAGGGCTATTGTTAACCCTAACCCTAACACTATCCTAGGGCTTATGCTAACACTAACCCTAACACTATCCTAGGGCTGATGCTAACCCTAACACTAATACTATCCTAGGCTGATGCTAACCCTAACACTAAAACTATCCTAGGGCTGATGCTTACCCTAAACCTAACACTATCCTAGGGCTGATGGTAACCCTAACCCTAACACTAACACTATCCTAGGGCTGATGCTAACCCTAACCCTAACACTATCCTAGGCCTGTTGTTAACCCTAACACTAACCCTAACATTATCCTTGGTCTGATGCTAACCCTAACCCTAACTCTATCCTAGGGCTGATGCTAACCCAAACCCTAACAGTATCTTAGGGCTGATGCTAACCCTAACCCTAACACTATCCTAGGGCTGATGCTAACCCTAACCCTAACCCTAACACTATCCTAGGGCTGATGCTAACCCTAGCACTAACACTACCCTAGGGCTGATTCTAACCGTAACCCTAACACTATCCTAGGGCTGATGTTAACCCTAACCCTAACACTATCCTAGGGCTTATGCTAACACTAATCCTAACACTATCCTAGGGCTGATGCTAACCCTAACCCTAATACTATCCTAGGCTGATGCTAACCCTAACCCTAAAACTTTCCTAGGGCTGATGCTAACCCTAAACCTAACACTATCCTAGGGCTGATGCTAACCCTAACCCTAATCCTAACACTATACTAGGGCTGATGCTAACCCTAACCCTAACACTATCCTACGGCTGATGCTAACCCTAACCCTAACACTATCCTAGGGCTGATGTTAACCCTAAACCTAACACTATCCTAGGGCTCATGCTAAGCCTAACGCTAACCCTAACACTATTGTAGGGCTGATGCTAACCCTAACCCTAACACTATCCTAGGCCTGATGATTACCCTAACCCTAACACTATCCTTGGTCTGATGCTAACCATAACCCTAACTCTATCCTAGGTCTGATGCTAACCCAAACCCTAAAAGAATCCTAGGGCTGATGCTAACCAAAAAAATAACACTATCCTAGGGCTGATGCTAACCATAACACTAACCCTAACACTATCCTTGGTCTGATGATAACCCTAACCCTAACACTATCCTAGGGCTGATGCTAACCGTAACCCTAACACTATCCTAGAGCTGATTCTAACCCTAACCCTAACCCGAACACTATCCTAGGGCTGATGCTAACCCTAACACTAACACTATCCTAGGGTTGATGCTAACCCTAACCCTAACACTATCCTAGGCCTGATGATTACCCTAACCCTAACCATAACACTATCCTTGGTCTGATGCTAACCCTAACACTAACTCTATCCTAGGTCTGATGCTAACACTAACCCTAAAACTATCCTAGGGCTGATGCTAACCCTAACCGTAACACTATCCTAGGGCTGATGATAACCATAACAGTAACCCTAACACTATCCTTGGTCTGATGCTAACCCTAACCCTAACGCTATCCTAGGGCTGATGCTAACCCTAACCCTAACCCTAACACTATCCTAGGGCTGATGCTAACCCTAACACTAACACTACCCTAGGGCTGATGCTAACCCTAACCCTAACACTATCCTAGGGCTATTGTTAACCCTAACCCTAACACTATCCTAGGGCTTATGCTAACACTAACCCTAACACTATCCTAGGGCTGATGCTAACCCTAACACTAATACTATCCTAGGCTGATGCTAACCCTAACACTAAAACTATCCTAGGGCTGATGCTTACCCTAAACCTAACACTATCCTAGGGCTGATGGTAACCCTAACCCTAACACTAACACTATCCTAGGGCTGATGCTAACCCTAACCCTAACACTATCCTAGGCCTGTTGTTAACCCTAACACTAACCCTAACATTATCCTTGGTCTGATGCTAACCCTAACCCTAACTCTATCCTAGGGCTGATGCTAACCCTAGCACTAACACTACCCTAGGGCTGATTCTAACCGTATCCCTAACACTATCCTAGGGCTGATGTTAACCCTAACCCTAACACTATCCTAGGGCTTATGCTAACACTAATCCTAACACTATCCTAGGGCTGATGCTAAACCTAACCCTAATACTATCCTAGGCTGATGCTAACCCTAACCCTAAAACTTTCCTAGGGCTGATGCTAACCCTAAACCTAACACTATCCTAGGGCTGATGCTAACCCTAACCCTAATCCTAACACTATACTAGGGCTGATGCTAACCCTAACCCTAACACTATCCTACGGCTGATGCTAACCCTAACCCTAACACTATCCTAGGGCTGATGTTAACCCTAAACCTAACACTATCCTAGGGCTGATGCTAACCCTAACGCTAACCCTAACACTATTGTAGGGCTGATGCTAACCCTAACCCTAACACTATCCTAGGCCTGATGATTACCCTAACCCTAACACTATCCTTGGTCTGATGCTAACCATAACCCTAACTCTATCCTAGGTCTGATGCTAACCCAAACCCTAAAAGAATCCTAGGGCTGATGCTAACCAAAAAAATAACACTATCCTAGGGCTGATGCTAACCATAACAGTAACCCTAACACTATCCTTGGTCTGATGATAACCCTAACCCTAACACTATCCTAGGGCTGATGCTAACCGTAACCCTAACACTATCCTAGAGCTGATTCTAACCCTAACCCTAACCCGAACACTATCCTAGGGCTGATGCTAACCCTAACACTAACACTATCCTAGGGTTGATGCTAACCCTAACCCTAACACTATCCTAGGCCTGATGATTACCCTAACCCTAACCATAACACTATCCTTGGTCTGATGCTAACCCTAACACTAACTCTATCCTAGGTCTGATGCTAACCCTAACCCTAAAACTATCCTAGGGCTGATGCTAACCCTAACCGTAACACTATCCTAGGGCTGATGATAACCATAACAGTAACCCTAACACTATCCTTGGTCTGATGCTAACCCTAACCCTAACGCTATCCTAGGGCTGATGCTAACCCTAACCCTAACCCTAACACTATCCTAGGGCTGATGCTAACCCTAACACTAACACTACCCTAGGGCTGATGCTAACCCTAACCCTAACACTATCCTAGGGCTATTGTTAACCCTAAACCTAACACTATCCTAGGGCATATGCTAACACTAACCCTAACACTATCCTAGGGCTGATGCTAACCCTAACACTAATACTATCCTAGGCTGATGCTAACCCTAACACTAAAACTATCCTAGGGCTGATGCTAACCCTAAACCTAACACTATCCTAGGGCTGATGGTAACACTAACCCTAACACTAACACTATCCTAGGGCTGATGCTAACCCTAACACTAACACTATCCTAGGGCTGATGCTAACTCTAACCCTAACACTATCCTAGGCTGATGCTAACCCTAACCCTAACACTAACACTATCCTAGGGCTGATGCTGAAACTAACCCTAACCCTGTCACTATCCTAGGGCTGATGCTAACCCTAGCCCTAACGCCATCCTAGGGCTGATGTTAACCCTAACCCTAACACTGTCCTAGGCCTGATGATAACCCTAACCCTAACACTATCCTGGGACTGATGTTAACCCTAACCATAAGACTATCCTAGGGCTGATGCTAACCCTAACCCTAAGCCTAACACTATCCTAGGGCTCATGCTAACCCTATCCCTAACACTAACACTATCCTAGGGATGATGCTGAAACTAACCCTAACCCTGTCACTATCCTAGGGCTGATGCTAACCCTAGCCCTAACACTATCCTAGGTCTGATGCTAACCCTAACCCTAACACTATCCTAGGCCTGATGATTACCCTAACCCTAACCCTAACACTATCCTTGGTCTGATGCTAACCCTAACACTAACTCTATCCTAGGTCTGATGCTAACCCTAACCCTAAAACTATCCTAGGGCTGATGCTAACCCTAACCGTAACACTATCCTAGGGCTGATGCTAACCATAACAGTAACCCTAACACTATCCTTGGTCTGATGCTAACCCTAACCCTAACGCTATCCTAGGGCTGATGCTAACCCTAACCCTAACCCTAACACTATCCTAGGGCTGATGCTAACCCTAACACTAACACTACCCTAGGGCTGATGCTAACCCTAACCCTAACACTATCCTAGGGCTATTGTTAACCCTAACCCTAACACTATCCTAGGGCTTATGCTAACACTAACCCTAACACTATCCTAGGGCTGATGCTAACCCTAACACTAATACTATCCTAGGCTGATGCTAACCCTAACACTAAAACTATCCTAGGGCTGATGCTAACCCTAAACCTAACACTATCCTAGGGCTGATGGTAACCCTAACCCTAACACTAACACTATCCTAGGGCTGATGATAACCCTAACACTAACACTATCCTAGGGCTGATGCTAACTCTAACCCTAACACTATCCTAGGCTGATGCTAACCCTAACCCTAACACTAACACTATCCTAGGGCTGATGCTGAAACTAACCCTAACCCTGTCACTATCCTAGGGCTGATGCTAACCCTAGCCCTAACGCCATCCTAGGGCTGATGTTAACCCTAACCCTAACACTGTCCTAGGCCTGATGATAACCCTAACACTAACCCTAACACTATCCTTGGTCTGATGCTAACCCTAACCCTAACTCTATCCTAGGTCTGATGCTAACCCAAACCCTAAAAGAATCCTAGGGCTGATGCTAACCAAAACCATAACACTATCCTAGGGCTGATGTTAACCATAACAGTAACCCTAACACTATCCTTGGTCTGATGATAACCCTAAACCTAACACTATCCTAGGGCTGATGCTAACCGTAACCCTAACACTATCCTAGAGCTGATTCTAACCCTAACCCTAACCCGAACACTATCCTAGGGCTGATGCTAACCCTAACACTAACAGTATCCTAGGGCTGATGCTAACTCTAACACTAACACTATCCTAGGCTGATGCTAACCCTAACCCTAAGACTAACACTATCCTAGGGCTGATGCTGAAACTAACCCTAACCCTGTCACTATACAAGGGCTGATGCTAACCCTAGCCCTAACACTATCCTAGGGCTGATGCTAACCCTAACTCTAACACTGTCCTAGGCCTGATGATAACCCTAACCCTAACACTATCCTGGGGCTGATGTTAACCATAACCATAAGACTATCCTAGTGTTGATGCCAACCCTAACCCTAATCCTAACACTATCCTAGGGCTCATGCTAACCCTATCCCTAACACTAAGACTATCCTAGGGCTGATGCTGAAACTAACCCTAATCCTGTCACTATCCTAGGGGTGATGCTAACCCTAGCCCTAACACTATCCTAGGGCTGATGCTAACCCTAACCCTAACACTATCCTAGGCCTGATTATCACCATAACACTAACCCTAACACTATCCTTGGTCTGATGCTAACCCTAACCCTAACTCTATCCCAGGGCTGATGCTAACGCAAACCCTAACAGTATCCTACGGCTGACGCAAACCCTAACCCTAACACTATCCTAGGGCTGATGCTAACCCTAACCCTAACCCTAACACTATCCTAGGGCTCATGCTAACCCTATCCCTAACACTAACACTATCCTAGGGCTGATGCTGAAACTAACCCTAACCCTGTCGCTATCCTAGGGCTGATGCTAACCCTAGCCCTAACACTATCCTAGGGCTGATGCTAACCCTAACCCTAACACTATCCTAGGCCTGATGTTAACCCTAACACTAACCCTAACACTATCCTTGGTCTGATGCTAACCCTAACCCTAACTCTATCCTAGGGCTGATGCTAACCCAAACTCTAACAGTATCTTAGGGCTGATGCTAACACTAACCCTAACACTATCCTAGGGCTGATGCTAATCCTAACCCTAACCCTAACACTATCCTAGGGCTGATGCTAACCCTAACCATAACACTATCCTTGGGCTGATGCTAACCCTAACCCTAACACAAACACTATCCTAGGGCTGATGCTGAACCAAACCCTAACCCTGAGACTATCCTAGGGCTGATGCTAACCCTAGCCCTAACACTATCCTAGGGCTGATGCTAACCCTAACCCTAACACTATACTAGGCCTGATGATTACCCTAACCCTAACCCTAACACTATCCTTAGTCTGATGCTAACCCCAACCCTAACTCTATCCTAGGGCTGAAGCTAACCGTAACCCTAAGACTATCCTAGGGCTGATGCTAACCCTAACCCTAACCCTAACACTATCCTTGGTCTGATGCTAACCCTAACCCTAACACTATCCAAGGGCTGATGCTAACCTTAACTGTAACACTATCGTGGGGCTGATAATAACCATAACACTATTCTAGGGCTGATGCTAACCTTAACCCTACCACTATCCTAGGGCTGATGCTAACCCTAACCCTAACACTATCCTAGGCTGATGCTAAACCTAACACTAAAACTATCCTAGGGCTGATGCTAACCCTAACCCTAACACTATCCTAGGGCTGATGCTAACCCTAACCCTAACCCTAACACTATCCTAGGGCTTATGCTAAAACTAACCCTAACACTATCCTAGCGGTGATGCTAACCTTAACCCTAACACTATCCTAGGGCTATTGTTAACCCTAACCCTAACACTATCCTAGGGCTTATGCTAACACTAACCCTAACACTATCCTAGGGCTGATGCTAACCCTAACCCTAACAGTATCCTAGGTCTGATGCTAACCCTAACCCTAACTCTATCCTAGGGCTGATGCTAACCCTAACCCTAACCCTAACACTATCCTAGGGCTGATGCTAACCCTAACACTAACACTACCCTGGGGCTGATGCTAACCCTAACCCTAACACTATCCTAGGGCTATTGTTAACCCTAACCCTAACACTATCCTAGGGCTTATGCTAACACTAACCCTAACACTATCCTAGGGCTGATGCTAACCCTAACACTAATACTATCCTAGACTGATGCTAACCCTAACACTAAAACTATCCTAGGGCTGATGCTAACCCTAAACCTAACACTATCCTAGGGCTGATGGTAACCCTAACCCTAACACTAACACTATCCTAGGGCGGATGCTAACCCTAACACTAACACTATCCTAGGGCTGATGCTAACTCTAACCCTAACACTATCCTAGGCTGATGCTAACCCTAACCCTAACACTAACACTATCCTAGGGCTGATGCTGAAACTAACCCTAACCCTGTCACTATCCTAGGGCTGATGCTAACCCTAGCCCTAACGCCATCCTAGGGCTGATGTTAACCCTAACCCTAACACTGTCCTAGGCCTGATGATAACCCTAACCCTAACACTATCCTGGGGCTGATGTTAACCCTAACCATAAGACTATCCTAGCGCTGATGCTAACCCTAACCCTAAGCCTAACACTATCCTAGGGCTCATGCTAACCCTATGGTAAAACTAACACTATCCTTGGGATGATGCTGAAACTAACCCTAACCCTGTCACTATCCTAGGGCTGATGCTAACCCTAGCCCTAACACTATCCTAGGCCTGATGTTAACCCTAACACTAACCCTAACACTATCCTTGGTCTGATGCTAACCCTAACCCTAACTCTATCCTAGGGCTGATGCTAACCCAAACCCTAACAGTATCTTAGGGCTGATGCTAACCTTAACCCTAACACTATCCTAGGGCTGATGCTAACCCTAACCCTAACCCTAACATTATCCTAGGGCTGATGCTAACCCTAGCACTAACACTACCCTAGGGCTGATGCTAACCGTAACCCTAACTCTATCCTAGGTCTGATGCTAACCCAAACCCTAAAAGAATCCTAGGGCTGATGCTAACCAAAACCATAACACTATCCTAGGGCTGATGTTAACCATAACAGTAACCCTAACACTATCCTTGGTCTGATGATAACCCTAAACCTAACACTATCCTAGGACTGATGCTAACCGTAAACCTAACACTATCCTAGAGCTGATTCTAACCCTAACCCTAACCCGAACACTATCCTAGGGCTGATGCTAACCCTAACACTAACACTATCCTAGGGCTGATGCTAACTCTAACACTAACACTATCCTAGGCTGATGCTAACCCTAACCCTAACACTAACACTATCCTAGGGCTGATGCTGAAACTAACCCTAACCCTGTCACTATACAAGGGCTGATGCTAACCCTAGCCCTAACACTATCCTAGGACTGATGCTAACCCTAACCCTAACAGTATCCTAGGGCTGATGCTAACCCTAACCCTAACACTATCCTAGGGATGATGCTAACCTTAACCTTCACCGTAACACTATCCTAGGGCTGATGCTAACCCTAACCCTAAGACTATCCTAGGGCTGATGCTAACGCTAACCCTAACCCTAACACTATCCTTGGTCTGATGCTAACCCTAACCCTAACACTATCCAAGGGCTGATGCTAACCCTAACCGTAACACTATCCTAGGGCTGATAATAACCCTAACACTATCCTAGGGTTGATGCTAACCCTAACCCTAACACTATCCTAGGGCTGATGCTAACCCTAACCCTAACACTATCCTAGGCTGATGCTAAACCTAACCCTAAAACTATCCTAGGGCTGATGCTAACCCTAACCCTAACACTATCCTAGGGCTGATGCTAACCCTAACCCTAACCCTAACACTATCCTACTGCTTATGCTAACACTAACCATAACACTATCCTAGGGCTGATGCTAACCCTAACCCTAATAAGATCCTAGGTTGATGCTAACCCTAACCCTAAAACTATCCTAGGGCTGATGCTAACCCTAAACCTAACACTATCCTAGGGCTGATACTAACCCTAACCCTAATCCTAACACTATTCTAGGGCTGATGCTAACCCTAACCCTAACACTATCCTAGGGCTGTTGGTAACCCTAACCCTAACACTATCCTAGGGCTGATGTTAACCCTAAACCCAACACTATCCTAGGGCTGATGCTAACCCTAACGCTAACCCTAACACTATCCTAGGGCTGATGGTAACCCTAACCCTAACACTAACACTATCCTAGGGCTGATGCTGAACCTAACATTAACCCTGTCACTATCCTAGGGCTGATGGTAACCCTAGCCCTAACACTATCCTAGGGCTGATGCTAACCCTAACCCTGACACTATCCTAGGCCTGATGATAACCCTAACCCTAACCCTAACACTATCCTTGGTCTGATGCTAACCCTAACCCTAACATTATCCTTGGTCTGATGCTAACCCTAACCCTAACACCACCCCAGGGATGATGCTAACCCTAATCCTAACCCTAACACTATCCTAGGTCTGAAGCTAACCCTATCCCTAACCCTAACACTATACCAGGGCTGATGCTAACCCTAACCCTAACCCTAACACTATCCTAGGGCTGATGCTAACCCTAACCCTAACACTATCCTAGGGCTGATGCTAACACTAACCCTAACCCTAACACTATCCTAGGGCTCATGCTAACCCTAACCCTAACACTATCCTAGGGCTGATGCTAACCCTAACCCTAACCCTAACACTATCCTAGGGCTGATGCTAACCGTAACGCTAGCACTATCCTAGGGCTGATGCTGACCCTATCCCTAACCCTAACACTATCCTAGGGCTGATGATAACCCTAACCCTAACTCCATCCTTTGTCTGATGCTAACCCTAACCCTAACTCTATCCTAGGGCTGATGCTAACCCTAACCCTAACACTATCCTAGGGCTGATGTTAACCCTAAACCTAACACTAACACTATCTTAGGGCTGATGCTGAACCTAACCCTAACCCTAACACTATCCTAGGGCTGATGCTAACCCTAACCCTAACATTAACACTATCTTTGGGCTGATGCTGAACCTAACCCTAACCCTAACACTATCCTAGGGCTGATGCTAACCGTAACCCTAACACTATCCTAGGGCTGATGCTAAATCTAACCCTAACCCTAACACTATCCTAGGGCTGATGCTAACTCTAACCGTAACACTATCCTAGGGCTGATGCTAACCCTAACCCTAACACTAGCAGTATCCTAGAGCTGATGCTGAACCTAACACTAACCCTGAGACTATCCTACGGCTGATGCTAACCCTAGCCCTAACACTATCCTAGGGCTGATGCTAACCCTAACGCTAACACTATCCTAGGACAGATAATTACCCTAACCCTAACCCTAACACTATCCTTGGTCTGATGCTAACCCTAACCCTAACTCGATCCTAGGGCTGATGCTATCCATAACCCTAAAAGTATCATGGGGCTGATGCTAACCGTAACCATAACACTATCCTAGGACTGATGCTAACCATAACCCTAACCCTAACACTATCCTAGGGCTGATGCTAACCCTAACCCTAACACCATCCTAGGGCTAATGCTAACCCTAACCCAAACCCTAACACTATCCTAGGGCTGATGCTAACCCTAACCCTAACCCTAACACTATCCTAGGGCTGATGCTAACCGTAACCCTAACACTATCCTTGGGCTGATGCTAACCCTAAACCTAACCCTAACTCTATCCTAGGGCTGATGCTAACCCTAACCCTAACACTATCCTAGGGCTGATGCTAACCGTAACCCTAACCGTAACACTATCCTAGGGCTGATGTTAACCCTAACCCTAACCGTAACACTATCCTAGGGCTGATGCTAACCGTAACACTAACACTATCCTAGGGCTGATGCTAACCCTAACCCTAACACTAACACTATCCTAGGGCTGATGCTAACCCTAACCCTAACATTATCCTAGGGCTGATGTTAACCCTAACCCTAACACAATCCTACGGCTGATGCTAACCCGAAGCCTAACCATAACACTATCCTAGGGCTGATGCTAACCCTAACCCTAACACTAACACTATCTTAGGGCTGATGCTGAACCTAACCCTAACCCTGTCACTATCCTGGGGTTGATGCTAACCCTAGCCCTAACACAATCCTGGGGCTGATGCTAACCCTAAACATAACACTATCCAAGGCCTGATGATAACCCTAACCCTAACCCTAAACCTAACACTATCCTTGGTCTGATGCTAACCCTAACACTAACTCTATCCTAGGTCTGATGTTAACCCTAACCCTAACACTATCCTAGGGCTGATTCTAACCCTAACCGTAAGCCTAATACTATCCTAGGGCTGATGCTAACCCTCACCCTAACACTAACACTACCTTAGGGCTGATGCTGAACCTAACCCTAACCCTAACACTATCCCAGGGCTGATGCTAACTCTAACCCTAACCCTAAAACTATCCTAGGGCTGATGCTAACCCTAACCCTAACACTATCCTAGGGCTCATGCTAACCCTAACCCTAACCCTAACACTATCCTAGGGCTGATGCTAACCCTAACCGTAACACTATCCTAGGGCTGATGCTAACCCTAACCCTAACACTAACAGTAACCTAGGGCTGATGCTGAACCTAACCCTAACCCTGAGACTATCCTAGGGCTGATGCTAACTCTAGCCGTAACACTATCGTAGGGCTGATGCTAACCCTAACGCTAACACTATCCTAGGACTGATGATTACCCTAACCCTAACCCTAACACTATCCTAGGTCTGATGCTAACCGTAACTCTAACACTATTCTAGGGCTGATGCTAACCCTAACCCTAAAACTATCCTAGGGCTGATGCTAACCCTAAACCTAACACTATCCTAGGGCTGATGCTAACCCTAACCCTAATCCTAACACTATCCTAGGGCTGATGCTAACCCTAACCCTAACACTATCCTAGGGCTGATGCTAACCCTAACCCTAACACTATCCTAGGGCTGATGTTAACCCTAAACCCAACACTAACCTAGGGCTGATGCTAACCCTAACGCTAACCCTAACACTATCCTAGGACTGATGGTAACCCTAACCCTAACACTAACACTATCCTAGGGCTGATGCTGAACCTAACATTAACCCTGTCACTATCCTAGGGCTGATGCTAACCCTAGCGCTAACACTATCCTCGGGCTGATGCTAACCCTAAACCTAACACTATCCTAGGCCTGATGCTAACCTTAACCCTAACCCTAAAACTATCCTAGGGCTGATGCTATGCGTAACACTAACACTATCCTAGGGCTGATGCTAACCCTAACCATAACACTATCCTAGGGCTGATGCTAACCATAACAGTAACCCTAACACAATCGTTGGTCTGATGATAACCCTAACCCTAACGCTATCCTAGGGCTGATGCTAACCGTAACCCTAACACTATCCTATAGCTGATTCTAACCCTAACGCTAACCCTAACACTATCCTAGGCCTGATGGTAACCCTAACCCTAACACTAACACTATCCTAGGGCTGATGCTAACCCCAACACTAACACTATCCTATAGCTGATGCTAACTCTAACCCTAACAGTATCCTAACCTGATGCTAACCCTAACCCTAACACTAACACTATCCTAGGGCTGATGCTGAAACTAACCCTAACCCTGTCACTATCCTAGGGCTGATGCTAACCCTAGCCCTAACACTATCCTAGGGCTGATGCTAACCTTAACCCTAACACTGGCCTAGGCCTGATGATAACCCTAACCCTAACACTATCCTGGGGCTGATGTTAACCCTAACCATAAGACTATCCTAGGGCTGATGCTAACCCTAACCCTAAGCCTAACACTATCCTAGGGCTCATGGTAACCCTATCCCTAACACTAATACTATCCTAGGGCTGATGCTGAACCAAACCCTAACCCTGAGATTATCCTAGTGCTGATGCTAACCCTAGCCCTAACACTATCCTAGGGCTGATGCTAACCCTAACCCTAACACTATCCTAGGCCTGATGATTACCCTAACCCTAACCCTAACACTATCCTTGGTCTGATGCTAACCCCAACCCTAACTCTATCCTAGGGCTGAAGCTAACCCTAACCCTAAGACTATCCTAGGGCTGATGCTAACCCTAACCCTAACCCTAACACTATCCTTGGTCTGATGCTAACCCTAACCCTAACGCTATCCAAGGGCTGACGCTAACGCTATCCGTACCATTATCCTAGGGCTGATAATAACCATAACACTATCCTAGGGCTGATGCTAACCCTAACCTTCACCGTAACACTATCCTAGGGCTGATGCTAACCCTAACCCTAACACTAACACTATCCTTGGTCTGATGCTAACCCTAACCCTAACACTATCCAAGGTATGATGCTAACCCTAACCGTAACACTATCCAAGGGCTGCTAATAACCATAACACTATCCTAGGGCTGATGCTAACCCTAACCCTAACACTATCCTAGGGCTGATGTTAACCCTAAACCTAACACTATCCTAGGGCTGATGCTAACCCTAACGCTATACCTAACACTATCCTAGGGCTGATGGTAACCCTAACCCTAACACTAACACTATCCTAGGGCTGATGCTGAACCTAACATTAACCCTGTCACTATCCTAGGGCTGATGCTAACCCTAGCCCTAACACTATCCTAGGGCTGATGCTAACCCTAACCCTAACACTATCCTAGGCCTGATGATAACCCTAACCCTAACCCTAACACTATCCTTGGTCTGATGCTAACCCTAACCCTAACTCTATCCTAGGGCTGATGCTAACCCGAACCCTAACCCTAACACTATCCTAGGGCTGATGCTAACCCTAACACTAACACTACCCTAGGGCTGATGCTAACCTTAACCCTAACACTATCCTAGGGCTGATGTTAACCCTAACCCTAACACTATCCTAGGGATTATGCTAACACTAACCCTAACATTATCCTAGGGCTGATGCTAATCCTAACACTAATATTATCCTAGGCTGATGCTAACCCTAACACTAAAACTATCCTAGGACTGATGCTAACCCTAAACCTAACACTATCCTAGGGCTGATGCTAACCCTAACCCTAATTCTAACACTATCCTAGGGCTGATGCTAACCATAACCCTAACACTATCCTAGGGCTGATGCTAACCCTAACCCTAACACTATCCTAGGGCTGATGCTAACACTAACCGTAACACTATCCTAGGGCTGATGCTAACCCTAACCCTAATAAGATCCTAGGTTGATGCTAACCCTAACCCTAAAACTATCCTAGGGCTGATGCTAACCCTAAACCTAACACTATCCTAGGGCTGATGCTAACCCTAACCATAATCCTAACACTATTCTAGGGCTGATGCTAACCCTAACCCTAACACTATCCTAGGGCTGTTGGTAACCCTAACCCTAACACTATCCTAGGGCTGATGTTAACCCTAAACCCAACACTATCCTAGGGCTGATGCTAACCCTAACGCTAACCCTAACACTATCCTAGGTCTGATGGTAACCCTAACCCTAACACTAACACTATCCTAGGGCTGATGCTGAACCTAACATTAACCCTGTCACTATCCTAGGGCTGATGGTAACCCTAGCCCTAACACTATCCTAGGGCTGATGCTAACCCTAACCCTGACACTATCCTAGGCCTGATGATAACCCTAACCCTAACCCTAACACTATCCTTGGTCTGATGCTAACCCTAACCCTAACATTATCCTTGGTCTGATGCTAACCCTAACCCTAACACCACCCCAGGGATGATGCTAACCCTAATCCTAACCCTAACACTATCCTAGGTCTGAAGCTAACCCTATCCCTAACCCTAACACTATACCAGGGCTGATGCTAACCCTAACCCTAACCCTAACACTATCCTAGGGCTGATGCTAACCCTAACCCTAACACTATCCTAGGGCTGATGCTAACCCTAACCCTAACCCTAACACTATCCTAGGGCTCATGCTAACCGTAACGCTAGCACTATCCTAGGGCTGATGCTGACCCTATCCCTAACCCTAACACTATCCTAGGGCTGATGATAACCCTAACCCTAACTCCATCCTTTGTCTGATGCTAACCCTAACCCTAACTCTATCCTAGGGCTGATGCTAACCCTAACCCTAACACTATCCTAGGGCTGATGTTAACCCTAAACCTAACACTAACACTATCTTAGGGCTGATGCTGAACCTAACCCTAACCCTAACACTATCCTAGGGCTGATGCTAACCCTAACCCTAACACTAACACTATCTTTGGGCTGATGCTGAACCTAACCCTAACCCTAACACTATCCTAGGGCTGATGCTAACCGTAACCCTAACACTATCCTAGGGCTGATGCTAAATCTAACCCTAACCCTAACACTATCCTAGGGCTGATGCTAACTCTAACCGTAACACTATCCTAGGGCTGATGCTAACCCTAACCCTAACACTAGCAGTATCCTAGAGCTGATGCTGAACCTAACACTAACCCTGAGACTATCCTACGGCTGATGCTAACCCTAGCCCTAACACTATCCTAGGGCTGATGCTAACCCTAACGCTAACACTATCCTAGGACAGATAATTACCCTAACCCTAACCCTAACACTATCCTTGGTCTGATGCTAACCCTAACCCTAACTCGATCCTAGGGCTGATGCTATCCCTAACCCAAAAAGTATCATGGGGCTGATGCTAACCGTAACCGTAACACTATCCTAGGACTGATGCTAACCATAACCCTAACCCTAACACTATCCTAGGGCTGATGCTAACCCTAACCCTAACACCATCCTAGGGCTAATGCTAACCCTAACCCAAACCCTAACACTATCCTAGGGCTGATGCTAACCCTAACCCTAACCCTAACACTATCCTAGGGCTGATGCTAACCGTAACCCTAACACTATCCTTGGGCTGATGCTAACCCTAAACCTAACCCTAACTCTATCCTAGGGCTGATGCTAACCCTAACCCTAACACTATCCTAGGGCTGATGCTAACCGTAACCCTAACCGTAACACTATCCTAGGGCTGATGTTAACCCTAACCCTAACCGTAACACTATCCTAGGGCTGATGCTAACCGTAACCCTAACACTATCCTAGGGCTGATGCTAACCCTAACCATAACACTAACACTATCCTAGGGTTGATGCTAACCCTAACCCTAACATTATCCTAGGGCTGATGTTAACCCTAACCCTAACACAATCCTACGGCTGATGCTAACCCTAAGCCTAACCATAACACTATCCTAGGGCTGATGCTAACCCTAACCCTAACACTAACACTATCTTAGGGCTGATGCTGAACCTAACCCTAACCCTGTCACTATCCTGGGGTTGATGCTAACCCTAGCCCTAACACAATCCTGGGGCTGATGCTAACCCTAAACATAACACTATCCAAGGCCTGATGATAACCCTAACCCTAACCCTAAACCTAACACTATCCTTGGTCTGATGCTAACCCTAACACTAACTCTATCCTAGGTCTGATGTTAACCCTAACCCTAACACTATCCTAGGGCTGATTCTAACCCTAACCGTAAGCCTAATACTATCCTAGGGCTGATGCTAACCCTCACCCTAACCCTAACACTACCTTAGGGCTGATGCTGAACCTAACCCTAACCCTAACACTATCCCAGGGCTGATGCTAACTCTAACCCTAACCCTAAAACTATCCTAGGGCTGATGCTAACCGTAACCCTAACACTATCCTAGGGCTGATGCTAACCCTAACCCTAACCCTAACACTATCCTAGGGCTGATGCTAACCCTAACCGTAACACTATCCTAGGGCTGATGCTAACCCTAACCCTAACACTAACAGTATCCTAGGGCTGATGCTGAACCTAACCCTAACCCTGAGACTATCCTAGGGCTGATGCTAACTCTAGCCGTAACACTATCGTAGGGCTGATGCTAACCCTAACGCTAACACTATCCTAGGACTGATGATTACCCTAACCCTAACCCTAACACTATCCTATGTCTGATGCTAACCGTAACTCTAACACTATTCTAGGGCTGATGCTAACCCTAACCCTAAAACTATCCTAGGGCTGATGCTAACCCTAAACCTAACACTATCCTAGGGCTGATGCTAACCCTAACCCTAATCCTAACACTATCCTAGGGCTGATGCTAACCCTAACCCTAACACTATCCTAGGGCTGATGCTAACCCTAACCCTAACACTATCCTAGGGCTGATGTTAACCCTAAACCCAACACTAACCTAGGGCTGATGCTAACCCTAACGCTAACCCTAACACTATCCTAGGGCTGATGGTAACCCTAACCCTAACACTAACACTATCCTAGGGCTGATGCTGAACCTAACATTAACCCTGTCACTATCCTAGGGCTGATGCTAACCCTAGCGCTAACACTATCCTCGGGCTGATGCTAACCCTAAACCTAACACTATCCTAGGCCTGATGCTAACCTTAACCCTAACCCTAAAACTATCCTAGGGCTGATGCTATGCGTAACACTAACACTATCCTAGGGCTGATGCTAACCCTAACCATAACACTATCCTAGGGCTGATGCTAACCATAACAGTAACCCTAACACTATTGTTGGTCTGATGATAACCCTAACCCTAACGCTATCCTAGGGCTGATGCTAACCGTAACCGTAACACTATCCTATAGCTGATTCTAACCCTAACGCTAACCCTAACACTATCCTAGGCCTGATGGTAACCCTAACCCTAACACTAACACTATCCTAGGGCTGATGCTAACCCCAACACTAACACTATCCTATAGCTGATGCTAACTCTAACCCTAACAGTATCCTAACCTGATGCTAACCCTAACCCTAACACTAACACTATCCTAGGGCTGATGCTGAAACTAACCCTAACCCTGTCACTATCCTAGGGCTGATGCTAACCCTAGCCCTAACACTATCCTAGGGCTGATGCTAACCTTAACCCTAACACTGGCCTAGGCCTGATGATAACCCTAACCCTAACACTATCCTGGGGCTGATGTTAACCCTAACCATAAGACTATCCTAGGGCTGATGCTAACCCTAATCCTAAGCCTAACACTATCCTAGGGCTCATGGTAACCCTATCCCTAACACTAATACTATCCTAGGGCTGATGCTGAACCAAACCCTAACCCTGAGACTATCCTAGTGCTGATGCTAACCCTAGCCCTAACACTATCCTAGGGCTGATGCTAACCCTAACCCTAACACTATCCTAGGCCTGATGATTACCCTAACCCTAACCCTAACACTATCCTTGGTCTGATGCTAACCCCAACCCTAACTCTATCCTAGGGCTGAAGCTAACCCTAACCCTAAGACTATCCTAGGGCTGATGCTAACCCTAACCCTAACCCTAACACTATCCTTGGTCTGATGCTAACCCTAACCCTAACGCTATCCAAGGGCTGACGCTAACGCTATCCGTACCATTATCCTAGGGCTGATAATAACCATAACACTATCCTAGGGCTGATGCTAACCCTAACCTTCACCGTAACACTATCCTAGGGCTGATGCTAACCCTAACCCTAACACTAACACTATCCTTGGTCTGATGCTAACCCTAACCCTAACACTATCCAAGGTATGATGCTAACCCTAACCGTAACACTATCCAAGGGCTGCTAATAACCATAACACTATCCTAGGGCTGATGCTAACCCTAACCCTAACACTATCCTAGGGCTGATGTTAACCCTAAACCTAACACTATCCTAGGGCTGATGCTAACCCTAACGCTAAACCTAACACTATCCTAGGGCTGATGGTAACCCTAACCCTAACACTAACACTATCCTAGGGCTGATGCTGAACCTAACATTAACCCTGTCACTATCCTAGGGCTGATGCTAACCCTAACCATAACCCTAACACTATCCTTGGTCTCATGCTAACCCTAACCCTAAATCTATCCTAGGGCTGATGCTCACTCTAACCGTAACCCTAACACTATCCTAGGGCTGATGCTAACCCTAACACTAACACTACCCTAGGGCTGATGCTAACCCTAACCCTAACACTATGCTAGGGCTGATGTTAACCCTAACCCTAACACTATCCTAGGCCTGATGCTAACCCTAACCCTAACCCTAAAACTATCCTAGGGCTGATGCTAACCGTAACCCTAACACTATCCTATGGCTGACGCTAACCCTAACCCTAACCCTAAAACTATCCTAGGGGTTATGCTAACCTTTACATTAACAGTATCCTAGGACTGATGCTAACCCTAACCCTAACATAAACACTATCCTAGGACTGATGCTGAACCTAACCCTAACCCTGAGACTATCCTAGGGCTGATGCTAACCCTAGCCCTAACACTATTCTAGGGCTGATGCTAACCCTAACCCTAACACTATCCTAGGCCTGATGATTACCCTAACCCTAACCCTAACACTATCCTTGGTCTGATGCTAACCCTAACCCTAACTCTATCCTTGGTCTGATGCTAACCCTAACTCTAAAACTATCCTAGGGCTGATGCTAACCCTAGCCATAGCACTATCCTAGGGCTGATGCTAACCATAACAGTAACACTAACACTATCCTTGGTCTGATGATAACCCTAACCCTAACGCTATCCTAGGGCTGATGCTAACCGTAACCCTAACACTATCTTAGAGCTGATTCTAACCCTAACGCTAACCCTAACACTATCCTAGGCCTGATGGTAACCCTAACCCTAACACTAACACTATCCTAGGGCTCATGCTAACCCCAACACTAACACTATCCTATAGCTGATGCTAACTCTAACCCTAACAGTATCCTAGCCTGATGCTAACCCTAACCCTAACACTAACACTATCCTAGGGCTGATGCTGAAACTAACCCTAACCCTGTCACTATCCTAGGGCTGATGCTAACCCTAGCCCTAACACTATCCTAGGGCTGATGCTAACCCTAACCCTAACACTGGCCTAGGCCTGATGATAACCCTAACCCTAACACTATCCTGGGGCTGATGTTAACCCTAACCATAAAACTATCCTAGGGCTGATGCTAACCCTAACCCTAAGCCTAACACTATCCTAGGGCTCATGCTAACCCTATCCCTAACACTAACACTATCCTAGGGCTGATGCTGAAACTAACCCTAACCCTGTCGCTCTCCTAGGGCTGATGCTAACCCTAGCCCTAACACTATCCTAGGACTGATGCTAACTCTAACCCTAACAATATCCTAGGCCTGATGTTAACCCTAACACTAACCCTAACACTATCCTTGGTCTGATGCTAACCCTAACCCTAACTGTATCCTAGGTCTGACGCTAACCCAAACCCTAACAGTATCTTAGGGCTGATGTTAACACTAACCCTAACACTAGCCTAGGGCTGATGCTAACCCTAACCCTAACACTAACACTATCCTAGGGCTGATGCTAACCCTAACCATAACACTATCCTTGGGCTGATGCTAACCCTAACCCTAACACAAACACTATCCTAGGGCTGATGCTGAACGACACCCTAACCCTGAGACTATCCTAGGGCTGATGCTAACCCTAGCTCTAACACTATCCTAGGTCTGATGCTAACCCTAACCCTAACACTATCCTAGGCCTGATGATTACCCTAACCCTAGCCCTAACACTATCATTGGTCTGATGCTAACCCCAACCCTAACCCTATCCTAGGGCTGAAGCTAACCCTAACCCTTAGACTATCCTAGGGCTGATGCTAACCCTAACCCTAACCCTAACACTATCGTTGGTCTGATGCTAACCCTAACCCTAACACTATCCAAGGGCTGATGCTAACCCTAACCGTAACACTATCCTAGGGCTGATAATAACCATAACACTATCCTAGAGCTGATGCTAACCCTAACCCTAACACTATCCTAGGGCTGATGCTAACCCTAACCCTAACACTATCCTAGGCTGATGCTAAACCTAACCCTAAAACTATCCTAGGGCTGTTGCTAACCCTAACCTTAACACTATCCTAGGGCTGATGCTAACCCTAACCCTAACCCTAACACTACCCTAGGGCTGATGCTAACCCTAACCCTAACACTATCCTAGGGCTGATGCTAACCCTAACCCTAACACTATCCTAGGCTGATGCTAAACCTAACCCTAAAACTATCCTAGGGCTGTTGCTAACCCTAACCTTAACACTATCCTAGGGCTGATGCTAACCCTAACCCTAACCCTAACACTACCCTAGGGCTTATTCTAACACTAACCCTAACACTATCCTAGGGCTGATGCTAACCCTAACCCTAACACTATCCTAGGCTGATGCTAACCCTAACCTTAAAACTATCCTAGGGCTGATGCTAACCCTAAACCTAACACTATCCTAGGGCTGATGGTAACCCTAACCCTAACACTAACACTATCCTAGGGCTGATGCTGAACCTAACATTAACCCTGTCACTATCCTAGGGCTGATGCTAACCCTAGCCCTAACACTATCCTAGGGCTGATGCTAACCCTAACCCTAACACTATCCTAGGCCTGATGATAACCCTAACCCTAACCCTAACACTATCCTTGGTCTGATGCTAACCCTAACCCTAACTCTATCCTAGGGCTGATGCTAACCCGAACCCTAACCCTAACACTATCCTAGGGCTGATGCTAACCCTAACACTAACACTACCCTAGGGCTGATGCTAACCTTAACCCTAACACTATTATAGGGCTGATGTTAACCCTAACCCTAACACTATCCTAGGGATTATGCTAACACTAACCCAAACATTATCCTAGGGCTGATGCTAACACTAACACTAATATTATCCTAGGCTGATGCTAACCCTAACACTAAAACTATCCTAGGACTGATGCTAACCCTAAACCTAACACTATCCTAGGGCTGATGCTAACCCTAACCCTAATTCTAACACTATCCTAGGGCTGATGCTAACCATAACCCTAACACTATCCTAGGGCTGATGCTAACCCTAACCCTAACACTATCCTAGGGCTGATGTTAACCCTAAACCCAACACTATCCTAGGGCTGATGTTAACACTAACGCTAACCCTAACACTATCCTAGGGCTGATGGTAACCCTAACCCTAACACTAACACTATCCTAGGGCTGATGCTAACCCTAACACTAACACTATCCTTGGGCTGATGCTAACTCTAACCCTAACACTATCCTAGGCTGATGCTAACCCTAACCCTAACACTAACACTATCCTAGGGCTGATGCTGAAACTAACCCTAACCCTGTCACTATCCTAGGGCTGATGCTAACCCTAGCCCTAACACTATCCTAGGGCTGATGCTAACCCTAACCCTAACACTGGCCTAGGCCTGATGATAACCCTAACCCTAACACTATCCTGGGGCTGATGTTAACCCTAACCATAAAACTATCCTAGGGCTGATGCTAACCCTAACCCTAAGCCTAACACTATCCTAGGGCTCATGCTAACCCTATCCCTAACACTAACACTATCCTAGGGCTGATGCTGAAACTAACCCTAACCCTGTCGCTCTCCTAGGGCTGATGCTAACCCTAGCCCTAACACTATCCTAGGACTGATGCTAACTCTAACCCTAACAATATCCTAGGCCTGATGTTAACCCTAACACTAACCCTAACACTATCCTTGGTCTGATGCTAACCCTAACCCTAACTGTATCCTACGTCTGATGCTAACCCAAACCCTAACAGTATCTTAGGGCTGATGTTAACACTAACCCTAACACTAGCCTAGGGCTGATGCTAACCCTAACCCTAACCCTAACACTATCCTAGGGCTGATGCTAACCCTAACCATAACACTATCCTTGGGCTGATGCTAACCCTAACCCTAACACAAACACTATCCTAGGGCTGATGCTGAACGACACCCTAACCCTGAGACTATCCTAGGGCTGATGCTAACCCTAGCCCTAACACTATCCTAGGTCTGATGCTAACCCTAACCCTAACACTATCCTAGGCCGGATGATTACCCTAACCCTAGCCCTAACACTATCATTGGTCTGATGCTAACCCCAACCCTAACCCTATCCTAGGGCTGAAGCTAACCCTAACCCTTAGACTATCCTAGGGCTGATGCTAACCCTAACCCTAACCCTAACACTATCGTTGGTCTGATGCTAACCCTAACCCTAACACTATCCAAGGGCTGATGCTAACCCTAACCGTAACACTATGCTAGGGCTGATAATAACCATAACACTATCCTAGGGCTGATGCTAACCCTAACCCTAACACTATCCTAGGGCTGATGCTAACACTAACCCTAACACTATCCTAGGCTGATGCTAAACCTAACCCTAAAACTATCCTAGGGCTGTTGCTAACCCTAATCTTAACACTATCCTAGGGCTGATGCTAACCCTAACCCTAACCCTAACACTACCCTAGGGCTTATTCTAACACTAACCCTAACACTATCCTAGGGCTGATGCTAACCCTAACCCTAACACTATCCTAGGCTGATGCTAACCCTAACCTTAAAACTATCCTAGGGCTGATGCTAACCCTAAACCTAACACTATCCTAGGGCTGATGGTAACCCTAACCCTAACACTAACACTGTCCTAGGGCTGATGCTGAACCTAACATTAACCCTGTCACTATCCTAGGGCTGATGCTAACCCTAGCCCTAACACTATCCTAGGGCTGATGCTAACCCTAACCCTAACACTATCCTAGGCCTGATGATAACCCTAACCCTAACCCTAACACTATCCTTGGTCTGATGCTAAACCTAACCCTACCTCTATCCTAGGGCTGATGCTAACCCGAACCCTAACCCTAACACTATCCTAGGGCTGATGCTAACCCTAACACTAACACTACCCTAGGGCTGATGCTAACCTTAACCCTAACACTATCCTAGGGCTGATGTTAACCCTAACCCTAACACTACCCTAGGGATTATGCTAACACTAACCCTAACACTATCCTAGGGCTGATGCTAACCCTAACACTAATATTATCCTAGGCTGATGCTAACCCTAACACTAAAACTATCCTAGGACTGATGCTAACCCTAAACCTAACACTATCCTAGGGCTGATGCTAACCCTAACCCTAATTCTAACACTATCCTAGGGCTGATGCTAACCATAACCCTAACACTATCCTAGGGCTGATGCTAACCCTAACCCTAACACTATCCTAGGGCTGATGTTAACCCTAAACCCAACACTATCCTAGGGCTGATGTTAACACTAACGCTAACCCTAACACTATCCTAGGGCTGATGGTAACCCTAACCCTAACACTAACACTATCCTAGGGCTGATGCTAACCCTAACACTAACACTATCCTTGGGCTGATGCTAACTCTAACCCTAACACTATCCTAGGCTGATGCTAACCCTAACCCTAACACTAACACTATCCTAGGGCTGATGCTGAAACTAACCCTAACCCTGTCACTATCCTAGGGCTGATGCTAACCCTAGCCCTAACACTATCCTAGGGCTGATGCTAACCCTAACCCTAACACTGTCCTAGGCCTGATGTTCACCCTAACCCTAACACTGTCCTGGGGCTGATGTTAACCCTAACCATAAGACTATCCTAGGGCTGAAGCTAACCCTAACCCTAAGCCTAACACTATCCTAGGGCTCATGCTAACCCTATCCCTAACACTAACACTATCCTAGGGCTGATGCTGAAACTAACCCTAACCCTGTCACTATCCTAGGGCTGATGCTTACCCTAGCCCTAACACTATCCTAGGGCTGATGCTAACCCTAACCCTAACACTATCCTAGGCCTGATGTTAACCCAAACCCTAACAGTATCTTAGGGCTGGTGCTAACCCTAACCCTAACACTATCCTTGGGCTGATGCTAACCCTAACCCTAACCCTAACACTATCCTAGGGCTGATGCTAACCCTAACACTAACACTACCCTAGGGCTGATGCTAACCGTAACCCTAACACTATCCTAGGGCTGATGTTAACCCTACCCCTAACACTATCCTAGGGCTGATGCTAACCCTAACCCTAATACTATCCTAGGCTGATGCTAACCCTAACCTTAAAACTATCCTAGGGCTGATGCTAACCCAAACCCTAACAGTATCCTAGGGCTGATGCTAACCCTAACCCTAACACTATCCTAGGCCTGATGATAACCCTAACCCTAACCGTAACACTATCCTAGGGCTGATAATAACCCTAACACTATCCTAGGGCTGATGCTGAAACTAACCCTAACCCTGTCGCTATCCTAGGGCTGATGCTAACCCTAGCCCTAACACTATCCTAGGACTGATGCTAACCCTAACCCTAACCCTAACACTATCCTAGGGCTGATGCTAACCCTAACCATAACACTATCCTTGGGCCGATGCTAACCCTAACCCTAACACAAACACTATCCTAGGGCTGATGGTGAACCAAACCCTAACCCTGAGACTATCCTAGGGCTGATGCTAACCCTAGCCCTAACACTATCCTAGGGCTGATGCTAACCCTAACCCTAACACTATCCTAGGACTGATGATAACCCTAACCCTAACCCTAACACTATCCTTGGTCTGATGCTAACCCTAACCCTAACTCTATCCTAGGGCTGATGCTAACCCGAACCCTAACCCTAACACTATCCTAGGGCTGATGCTAACCCTAACACTAACACTACCCTAGGGCTGATGCTAACCCTAACCCTAACACTATCCTAGGGCTGATGTTAACCCTAATCCTTACACTATCCTAGGGCTTATGCTAACACTAACCTTAACACTATCCTAGGGCTGATACTAACCCTAACACTAATACTATCCTAGGCTGATGCTAACCCTAACACTAAAACTATCCTAGGGCTGATGCTAACCTTAAACCTAACACTATCCTAGGGCTGATGCTAACACTAACCCTAACCCTAACACTATCCTAGGGCTGATGCTAACCCTAACCCTAACACTATCCTAGGGCTGATGCTAACCCTAACCCTAACACTATCTTCGGCTGATGTTAACCCTAAACCTAACACTATCCTAGGGCTGATGCTAACCCTAACGCTAACCCTAACACTATCCTAGGCCTGATGGTAACCCTAACCCTAACACTAACACTATCCTAGGGCTGATGCTAACCCAAACACTAACACTATCCTTGGGCTGATGCTAACTCTAACCCTAACACTATCCTAGGCTGATGCTAACCCTAACCCTAACACTAACACTATCCTAGGGCTGATGCTGAAACTAACCCTAACCCTGTCACTATCCTAGGGCTGATGCTAACCCTAGCCCTCACACTATGCTAGGGCTGATGATAACCCTAACCCTAACACTATCCTGGGGCTGATGTTAACCCTAACCATAAGACTATCCTAGGGCTGATGCTAACCCTAACCCTAAGGCTAACACTATCCTAGGGCTCATGCTAACCCTATCCCTAACACTAACACTATCCTAGGGCTGATGCTGAAACTAACCCTAACCCTGTCACTATCCTAGGGCTGATGCTAACCCTAGCCCTAACACTATCCTAGGGCTGATGCTAACCCTAACGCTAACACTATCCTAGGACAGATGATTACCCTAACACTAACCCTAACACTATCCTTGGTCTAATGCTAACCCTAACCCTAACTCGATCCTAGGACTGATGCTATCCCTAACCCTAAAAGTATCCTGGGGCTGATGCTAACCCTAACCATAACACTATCCTAGGGCTGATGCTAACCATAACCCTAACCCTAACACTATCCTAGGGCTGATGCTAACCCTAACCCTAACACCATCCTAGGGCCAATGCTAACCATAACCCAAACCCTAACACTATCCTAGGGCTGATGCTAACCATAACCCTAACCCTAACACTATCCTAGGGCTGATGCTAACCCTAACCCTAACCCTAACTCTATCCTTGGTCTGATGCTAACACTAACAATAACTCTATCCTAGGGCTGATGCTATCCCTAGCCCTAACACTATCCTAGGGCTGATGCTAACCCTAACGCTAACACTATCCTAGGACAGATGATTACCCTAACACTAACCCTAACACTATCCTTGGTCTGATGCTAACCCTATCCCTAACTCGATCCTAGGACTGATGCTATCCCTAACCCTAAAAGTATCCTGGGGCTGATGCTAACCCTAACCATAACACTATCCTAGGGCTGATGCTAACCATAACCCTAACCCTAACACTATCCTAGGGCTGATGCTAACCCTAACCCTAACAACATCCTAGGGCCAATGCTAACCATAACCCAAACCCTAACACTATCCTAGGGCTGATGCTAACCCTAACCCTAACCCTAACACTATCCTAGGGCTGATGCTAACCCTAACCCTAACCCTAACACTATCCTAGGGCTGATGCTAACCCTAAACCTAACCCTAACACTATCCTAGGGCTGATGCTAACCCTAACCCTAACTCTATCCTTGGTCTGATGCTAACACTAACAATAACTCTATCCTAGGGCTGATGTTAACCCTAACCCTAACACTATCCTACGGCTGATGCTAACTCTAAGCCTAAACCTAACACTATCCTAGGGCTGATGCTAACCCTAACCCTAACCCTATCCTAGGGCTGATGTTAACCCTAACCCTAACACTATCCTAGGGCTGATGTTAACCCTAACCCTAACACTATCCTAGGGCTGATGCTAACCCTAACCCTAACCCTAACACTATCCTAGGGCTGATGTTAACCCTAACCCTAACACTATCCTAGGGCTGATGCTAACCCTAACCCTAACCATAAAACTATCCTAGGGCTGATGCTAACCGTAACCCTAACACTATCCTAGGGCTGATGATAACCCTAACCCTAACCTTAACACTATCCTAGGGCTGATGCTAACCCTAACCCTAACACTATCCTAGGTCTGATGCTAACCCTAACACTAACACTAACACTATCCTAGGGCTGATGCTGAACCTAACCCTAACCCTGAGTCTATCCTAGGGCTGATGCTAACCCTAGCCCTAACACTATCCTAGGGCTGATGATAAACCTAGCCCTAACACTATCCTAGGCCTGATGATAACCCTAACCCTAACCTTAACACTATGCTTGGTCTGATGCTAACATTAACCCTAACTCTATCCTTGGCTGATGCTAACCAAAACCCTAAAAGTATCCTAGGGCTGATGGTAACCCTAAACTTAACACTATCCTAGGGCTGATGCTAACCCTAACCTTAACACTATCCTAGGGCTGATGCTAACCCTAACATTAACCCTAACACGATCCTAGGGCTGATGCTAACCCTAACCCTAAGACTATCCTAGGCCTGATGCTAACCCTAACCCTAACCCTACCCCTAACACTATCCTTGGTCTGATGCTAACCCCAACCCTAACACTATCCTAGGGCTGATGCTAACCCTAACCCTAACACTATCCTAGGGCTGATGCTAACCCTAACCCTATCCCTAACCCTAACCCTAACCCTAACCCTAGCCCTAGCCCTAACCCTAAACCTAAACCTAACCCTAGCCCTAACCCTAACCCTAACCCTAACCCTTACACTAACCCTAAGGCTAACCCTAACCTAAGCGCACCAACACACAATACCCTAACCCTAACTCTACCCCTAACCCCTAACCCTAATCCTAAATCTAAACCTAACCCTAAATATAAACCTAACCCTAAACCCTAACGCTAAACCCTAAGCCTAACCCCAACACTAACCTTAGCCCTAACACTAAACCCTAACCCTAACCCTATCATTAACCCATAACCCTAACCGTAAAACTAACCCTAATTTCTAACCCTAACCCCTAATCCCTAACACTAACATAACCCTATCCATAAGCCCTAAACATAAGGCTTAACCCAACCCTAACCCCTAACCCTAACCCTAAACCTAACCCTGAATCCTAACCTTATTCCTAACCATAACGCCTAACCGTAAAGCTAACCCCAGCCCTAACCCTAACCCAGCTCTAACTCTAGTCCTGGACCTAACCCTAGTCCTAGCAATAGCCCTAGCCCTAGCCCTAATCATAGCCCTATCCCTAGCCCTAACCCTAACCCTACCCCTAACCGTAAACCTAACCTTGCCCTAGCCCTAGACCTAGACCTAGCCATAACTCTAGCCCTAACACTAACCCTAACAGTATCCATAAACCTAACCATAACCTTAAATACTCTAAACCCTAACACTAAACCTAAACCTAACCATAACCATAACCCTAACCCTAACAGCCCTAAACCCTAACCCTAACCCTAAGTGCTAACCATAACCTTAACGCTAACCCTAATGCTAACCCTAACCCTAACCTTAACCCTAATTTCTAACACTAACCCTAACACTAACACCTAACCCTAACCCTAATTCTAACCCTAACCCTAAACATAAAGCTAACCTTAACCTCTAAACCAAACCCTAATCCCTAATCCTAAACCTAACCCTAACACTAAACCTAACCCTAAACCATAACCCTAACCCTAATCCCTAAATTTAACACTAACCCTAACCCCTAACCACTAACCCTAACCGTAACCCTGACACTAACACTAAACCCTAATTCTAACCCTAACTCTAAAGCTAAGAATAACCCTGACACTAACTCTAACACCTAACCCCTATCCGTAACCCTAATGCTAACTCTAACTCTAACCCTAACCCCTAACCATAACCCTAACACTAAACCCTGTCCCTAACCCTAATACTACCTCTAAGCCTAAACCTAAACCAAACCCTAACCCTTAACTCTAACCCTAAAATCTATTCCTAACCCTAACCCAAACCCTAACCCTAACCACTAATCCTAACCCTAACACTAACTTTAGCCCCAACCCTAACCCAAACCCTAAACATAATCCTTAATCCTAATCTTAACCTTAAACCTAACCCTAACACTAACTTTAGCCCCAACCCTACCCCAAACCCTAAACATAATCCTTAATCCTAATCTTAACCTTAAACCTAACCCTAACCACTAACCCTAACACTAACCCCTAAACCTAAACCTAACCATATACCTTAACCTAAAGCTAACACTAAACCCCTAACCCTAACAGTAACACCAAACCTTAACCCCTAACATTAACACTAACCCTAGCTTCTAAACCCAAACCTCACATCCTAACCCTAACATTTAACCCTAAGACTAACTGTTAAACCTTAACCTAACTGTAACCCTAGCCCTAACACCTAACGGTAACCTTAATTCTAACCTTCAGCCTAAACCTAAACCTAACACTTTACCCTAACCCTAACTCTAACACCTAATCCTAACCCTAACCTTAACGCTCACCCTAACCATAAACCTTAACCCTAATCCTAACCCCTCACTGTAACCTTAATGCAAACTCTAAACCTAACTCTAACCCCTAACCATAACCCTAACCCTAACCACTATCCCTAACTGTAATCCTAACCCTAAGCCTAAACCTAAACCAAACCCTAACCTGAAACACTAACCCTAACACTAACTCTAGCCCCTAACCCTACCCCGGACCCTAACCCTAACCCTTAACCCTAATCTTAACCATAAATGTAACCCTAAACCATAATCCTAACACTAACCCCTAACTCTAAACCTAACCATATCCCTTAACCCAAAACCTAATACTAAACACCTAATTCTAACAGTAACACCGAACCTTTACCTCTAACCTTAACACTAACCCCATACCCTAAAATCAACCCTCATTTCTTAACCGTAACAGTTAACCATAAGACTAACCATTAAACCTTACCCTAACCATAACTCTAGCCCTAACACCTAACCCTAACCTTAATTCTAACCTTCAGCCTAAACTTAAACCTAACCCTATTCTCTAACTCTAACCTTAACCCCTAATGCTAAACTTAACCCTGACACTCACTTAACCAAAAACCCTAACACTAACCCTAACCCTAACCCTAACCCCTAACCCTAAACCTATACCCTAACCGTAAACCTAAACCTAACCCCAAAGTCTAACACTTACCCTAAACCTAACACCTAACACTAACCTTAATATTAACCCTAACTCTTAACCCTAACCCTAAACCTAGCCCTAAGTCTAACCCTAGCTCTATCACTGCCCTAGCCCTAGCCCTAGACCTAACCCTAGCCCTAGCCTTAGCCCGCATACTAACCCTGACCCTCAAATTAATTCTAGCACTAGCCCTAGCCCTAGCCCTAACCCTAACACTAACCTAACCTGGACACTAACCCTAAAGCCCTACCCTCTAAACATAACCCCAAACCCTAACTCTATCAATAAAACTAACCCTAACCGCTCACCCTAACACTAATGCTAACCCAAACCCTAACCCTAACCCCTAACCGTAACCATAACCCTAACTCTAACCTCTAACCCTAACACTAATTCTAACACTAACCCTAAACATAAACCTAACCCTAACCCCTAACCATAACCCCTAATCCTAACCCTAACCCTAATGCGAACCCTAAACCTAAAACCTAACCCTATCACTAACCCTAACACTAACGCCTAATGCTAACACTAACCATAACCCAAAACCCTAACCCTAACCGGAACCCCTTACTGTAACCCTAACGCCTAACCCAAACCATAATCCTAACTCTAACCACTAACCCTAACCCTAAACCTAACCCCAAACCCTACCCTAAACCTAACCCAAACTGTAATAACTTTAACGCCTAACCCCTAATCCTAACCATAACACCAACACTAACCCCTAACCCTAACTCTAAACATAACACCTATCCTTAACCCTACTTCTAACCCTAACCCTAAACATAAACCTAACACTTCCCCTTAACCTTAACCCTAACCTAAACCCTAACACTAACATTAACCCCAACACTAAATATAACCCTATCTCTTAGCCTTAAACCTAAAACAAAAGCCCCAACCCTAACACTAACCACAATCCCTAACACTTTACCCCTAACCTTAACACTATCCCCAACCTTGGACTCCAAACTGCTAACACTAACGCTATCCCTAACCTTAAACCTAACCCTAAACCTAACAAAACACTTACACTAACCCTACTTCTAACATAATGCACCATAACCCTAAACCATAACCCTAATGCAAACACTAAACCTAACCCTAATCTTAATTATAACCTTAACCCTAAACATAAATCTAACCCGAAATACAAAAGCTAACCCCTCATCCTACACCTAACACTAACCCTAGCCCTAAAAATCTAAACCTAACCCTACACCCTAACACTAAACTAACCCTATCCATAACCCCTAACCCTAACCATTAACCTAACCCTAACCTCTAACCCTAACACTAATACCTAACCCTAGCCCTAACCCTAATGCTTAACCCTAAACCTAACCCCAGGCCTAAACCTAACCCTAGACCAATACCTAACCCTAGCCCTAGCCATAGCCCTAGCCCTAGCCCTAATCATAAACCTAGCCCTAGGCCTACCCTTAACACTCACCCTAACTGTATACCTACCCCTAGCCCTAGCCCTAGCCCTAACCCTAACCCTAACACTATATCTAACCCCAACCATACCCTATCAACCATAACCGCTAGCACTAAACCTAACCATAACCCTAAAAATAACCCTAACAGCTCTAACCCCTAACCCTAACCGTAAACCTAACCCCAAACACTAACCCTAACCCAAACCCTAACTGCTAACACTAACCCTAACCCTAACCCTAACATAACCCTAAACCCTAACTGTAACCCTAACACTAACCCCTAACCCTAACCCTAATTCTAACCCCAACCCTAAAAGTAAACCTAACCCTAACCCCTAATACAAACCCTAAACCCAAATAATAATCCAAACCCTAACGCTAAACCTAACCGTAAAACTTAACCTTAACCCTAATCCCTAACCTTAACCCTAACCCTAACCCATAGCTCTAACCCTAACCCTGACCCCTAACCCGTAACCGTAAGCCTAAAACTAACACTAAATCCTAAAGCAAACCCTCACCCTCACGCTAAGAATAACCAAAACACTAACTCTAACCCCTAACCCCTAAGCATAACCCTAATGCTAACCACTATCCCTAACCCTAATTCTAACCCTAAGCCTAAACCTAAAAAAGCCCTAACCCTTAAGCCTAACCCTAACCACTATTCTTAACCCTAACACTAACACTAGCCCCTAACCCTAACCAGAACCCTAACCCTAGCCCTTAAGTATAATCGTGACCATAAAAATAACCATAACCCATAACCCTAACACTAACCCATAACCCTAAATTTAAACCTATCCCTTACTCCTAAAACTAACAATAAACCCCTAGCCCTAACAGTAACACCAAACCCTAACCCCTAACCTTAAGACTAACCTGAACCCCTAAACCCAAAACTCACATCCTAACCCTAACAGTTAACCCTGACTAACCTTTAAACCTTACTCTAACCGTAAGTCTAGCCCTAACACCTATAACCTTAATTCTAACCTTCTGCCTAAACTTAAACCTAACTGTATTCCCTAAACTTGACCTTAACCCCTAATCCTAACCCTAACTCTCACCCAAACAATAAACCCTAACCATAACCCTAACCCCTAACCCTAACCCTAAACCTAACCCCTAACCCTAACCCTAATCCAAAATCCTAATCCTTACCCTAAGCCTAACCCCTAACCCTAACCCTAACCTTAACCCTAACCCCTAAACCTAACCCTAACCCTAACCACAACCCTAATGCCTAACCCAAACCATTACCCTAAACCTACCCCCTAACCCTAACACTAACCGTAAACCTAATCCCAAACACTAACCCTAACCCTAAACCTAACACCTACTCCTAACTCTACTTCTAACTCTATCCCTAAACATAAACCTAACCCTTGCCCTTAAACTTAACCCTAATCCATAACCCTAACCCAAACCCAAAGACTAACATTTACCCCTAACACTAAGCCTAGCCCTATCCCTTACCCCCAAACCTAAAACTAAACCCCTAACCCTAACACTAACCCCAAACTTTAACCCCTAACCCATAACCTTACAGTATCCCTAACCCTGAACCCCAAACCGCTAACCCTAACCCTAACAGTTAACCCTAAGACTAAACATTAAACCTTAAGCTAACCCTTAACCCTAAAAGCTACCCTAACCATTAATGCTAAACCTAACACTTAACTCTAACCCTAACCCTAAACCTAACCCTAACACCTAACCCTAACCCTAAACCTAACCCAATCCCTAACCATAACACTAAACCTAACCTTATCCCCTAACTCTAACCCTAACACTAACCCCCTAACAATAAACATACCCCTAATCCCTAACCCTAATGCTAACCCTAAACCTAACAAAACTCTTACACTAACCCTAACCCTAACCCTAAAGCAAACCCTTATCCTTCACCCTAACACGAACTTTAGGACCTAACCCTAACCCAAAACCTAACCCTAACCCTTAACCCTAATCTTAACCAAAAACTTAACCATAACATCTAAACCTAACACTAACCCCTAACCCTAACTTAACCCTATCCCTTACCCCTGAACCTAACATTAACCCCCTAATCCTAACAGTAACACCAAATCCTAACCCCTAACCATAGCACTAACCCTAACCCCTCACCCCAAACCTCACATCCTAACCCTAACAGTTAACCCTAAAACTAACTGTTAAGCCTTACCATAACACTACCCTAGCCATAACACCTAACCCCAACCGTAATTCTAACCCTAAGCCTAAACCTAAACCCCACCCTATCCCTAAACCTAACCCTAACTCTTACCCTAACGCTCACCCTAACCCTAAACCCTTAACCTAACCCCTAACACTAAACCTAACCTCTAACCCTAACCCTAACCCTATCCCCAAACCCTAACACTCTAACCCTAAAACCTAACCCTAACCATAAACCTAACCCTAACACCTAAACATGACCATAACCCTACCCCTAACTCTAACCCTAGCAATAACCCTACCCTTGCTGTAGCCCTAAACCTAGACATAACCCTAGCCCTAGCCCTAGTCCTAGACCTAACCATAGCCCTAGCACTAGCCCTGACACTAACCTTAACCCTAAATCTAACCTTAGCCCTGGCCCTATTGCTTGCCCTAGCACTAACCCTAACACTAAACCTAATCATAACCCCTAACACTAACCCTAACCCTAACCCTAACCCTAAACCATAAACCTAACCCTAACCCTAAACCCAACTTCTAACACTAAACCTAACCCTAATCCTACACCAGGCCCTAGCCCTAACCCTAACCCAATCCTAGCCCTAACGCTCACCCCTATGCTACCCGTAGCTCTAGCACTATTCCTAGCCCTAACACTAACCCTAAACCTAACCCTAGCCCTAAACCTAACCCTAATCCTAACACTAGCACTAACACTAACCCTAACCCTAAACCTAGCCCTAGCCCAAACCCTAGCCCTAGCCCCAGCCTGACAATAACCCTAGCCCTAACCCTAGCCCTACCTCTAGCCCTAACTCTAACTCTAACCATACCTCTAACCCTACCTTTTAAACCTATCGCTAACCCTTAACCATAATCTTAACCATAAACCTAACCCTAACCCCTAACCCTAACACTAACCCCTAACCCTAAACCTAACACTAACTCTAACCCCTAAACCTAACACTTAACCCCTAACCCTAAAACTAACCCAAAACTCTAACCCCTAAGCCCTAACACTAACCCAGTCCCCTATCACCAAACCCCTACCCTAACCTTAACAATTAACACAAAGACTAACTGTTAAACCTCACCCTAACCCTTAAACCTAACACTAACCGTAAACTTAACCCTAACCATTAATCCTAACTGTAAAATTAACCCTAAAGCTTAACCCTAATACTAACCCTTAACCCTAGCCCTAACCCTAACCCTTAACACTAATCCTCACCCTTAACCCTAACCACAAACTGTAACCCTAACACTTAACCATAAACCTATCCCTAACCATTAAGCTTACCCCTAACACAAATACTTAACGGTAATATAAACGCTTAACCCTAACTCTAACCTTACCTTTAACCCTAATCCTAAACTTTAACTGAACCCATAACCCTAACCGTAAACCTTATGCCTAACCTTAACCGTCAACATTCACCCTAGCCATTAACACTCACCCCAACCCTAACACGTAACCCTACTCCAACACTTAACCATAACCCTAACCTTACCCTTAACACTAATCCTAACACTTACCCCTAACAATAACACTAACCCCTAGGCCTAACCCTAACACTAACCCCTAGCTCTAAACCTAACCCTAAATGCTAACCCTAACCCTAACAGGTAAGCCCTAACCCTCACATTAACCTTAACCCCTAACCGCAAACTCCTAACCCTAAACCCAACACTTAACCCTAAGACTAACCATTAACTCTCACAATAACCCTTAACCCTAAACCTAGTCCTAACTCTAACTCTTTACCCTACCCCTAAACCAAACCCCTAACATCAATCCTAAACCTCACCCTTAACCCTAAACCTAACGGTAAATGGTAACACTAACACTAACATTTAAACCTGATGCTAACCCTAACTCTTAAATCTAATCTTAACCCTTAATCCTACCCCTAACCACTAACACTAACACTAAACCCTAAACGTAATCCTAACCCTATGACCTAAACCTAACAGTTAACCCCTAACCCTAACACTAACCCCAAACACTAAACCTTAACCGCTAACCCCTAACCCTAACAATAACCCAACCCCTCTTCCCCAACCCCTAACCCTAACCCTAACCGTTAACACTCACCCTTACACTTAAGCCTAACCCTAACCCTAACACTTAAGCCTCAGTCTAACCTTTAACACTAACCCTAACCCTTAAGCCTAACCCTGACCCTTAACCCTAAACTAAACCTTAACCGTTAACCCTAATCCTAACCCTAACACTTAATGCTAAACCTAACCCTAACCATTAACCCTAACCCTAAACCTTAACCCTAACACTAAACCTAAAACTTAACCCTAATACTATCCCTTAACTCTAACCCTACTCTTTCACTCTAATCCAACCCTTAACACTAACAACTAACTCTAACCCCAACACTTAACCCTAACCCTAACCGTTAACACTCACCCTAAACCTTAACCCTAATACTAAACCTATCATTTAACCCTAATCCTTAACCCTAACCCTAACACCTACCGCCTAAAACTAACACTAACCCTAACCCTTAACCTCTAACCCTTAACCCTAACACTAAGCCTAACCGCAAACCCCTAACCCAACCATAACCATAATTATCACACTTCTTCCATTCTCAGGGTTAAGCACACCTGCAATCATCCCATGCCATGCGTGAAGGGAGGCTCTACCGCTGTGTCCTGCATGAAACCCACTGGCCCATACGCAGTGTACAATAGACGGGGTTCCTGGAGACAATTCCAGCCCCGTAACCCACCACCCTACTGCAGGCAGGACCCTTGTCCTAAGCATAAACACTACCCCTAACCCATAACCTTACCCGTACAACATAACAACTAACCCTAAATCTATTGCTCACCGTAACACATAAACCCAACCCTAACTTTAATCCTGTAAATTTACCTTAATGCATGACTTACCCTGACAACAGCCCCTAACCCATAATTGTAACCCAAACTCCTACCCATAAACGTAACACCTAAACCCTAACCCTTACCCTAAAGCCTAGAACGAAACCTAAACTTAAGCCTAACTCATAACCCTAACCCTAACTCCTTACCCTAACACTAACCTGGAACCCTCATCCTAACCCTAACCCCTAACACTAACCATAACCCTTAGCTCTAACACTAACCTAAACTGAACTCTTAGCCCTAACCCTAAAACTAAACCACAAAACCTAACCCTATCCTTTAACCCTAAACCGAACCCTAACCGTTAACACTAACCCAACCACTAACCCTTAAACCTAATCCTAACCCTTAACCTTAACCCTAACTATAATCCTCACCCTAACACTTAACCCTGACCCTAACTCTAACACTAACCCTTACCCATAATCCTAACACCAACTTTTAACCCTAATCCTAACCCTTAATCCTAACACTAGCATTAACCCCTAACCATAAACCCAACCCTAACACCTAACACCTAACCCTCCCACTAACCAAAACTCCTAACACCAAACCCCGACCCCTAACCCTAACCCTAATTCTCACTCTTCCATTCTCAGAGATAAGCAAGCCTACACTGCAGCCATGCCATGTGTGAGATGAGGCTCCGCCTGAGTCCTGCGTGACAGGCAGGGGCACATGCCCATGGTACAATGGAGTGGGGTCCATGGGTACCTAGGCTTGCTAAACTCCAGTTTGGAGAAATTGCAATAGTCATATAAAGGGTTGCTTACATTTACTTATAGGAAGCAACTATTGGGATGTGCTTTGCAGGCTTGCCTTACTCTAGTTTGGATGAAGTGGGTGAGTGCTATATAGGAATGTTAGCATTGAGTTAGAAGGAGCATCTATGGGGGGGTGTTTTTTAGGCTTGCTAAACACTAGTTTGGAAGAAGTTCGAGAGTCATACATAGGAACGATTTCATTCATTCAGAGAGAGCAATTATAGGGAGTTTATTTGTAGGCTTGCTAAGCTCTACTTTGGAGGAAGTTGAGAGCCATATACAGGAATGCTTACATTCACAGAAAGTAACTATGTGGGGGTGGTTTCTAGGCTTCCTAAACTCTAGTTTGGAAAAAGGGGAAAGTCATGTATAGGAACGCTTACATTCACTTACAGGAAGGAACTATCTGCGGGGAAATGCAGTATTGCTGAAATCTTAGATTGGAAAAATCGCAGGAGTCATATATAGGAATGTTACCATTCACTTAATGAAAGCAACTATCAGGGGGTGGTTTCCAGGTATGCTATACTCTAGTTTGGAAGAAGTGCTACAGTCATATATAGGAAGGCTTACATTCTCTGAGAGAAAGCAATTATAGGTGGGTGCATTGTAGGCATGCTAAACTCTAGTTTGAAAAAATTTCGAGAGCCTAAGGGCCATAGTCATACATAGAAACGCTTAAATTCATTCAGAGAAAGCAGCTGTCGGGGATTGGTTTGTAGGCTTACCCAACCCTAGTCTGGAAGAAGTGCGAGAGTCATACATAGGAAGGTTTCAATTCACTCAGAGAAAGCAACAAAGGGGGTGAATTGTAAGCATGCAAAACTCTATCTTGTAAAGTGTGAGTCAGTCATACATAGGAATGCATCACTCAGAAAAAGTAACTATGGGAGGGATGTTTGTAGGCATACTAATCTCTACTTTGGTAGAATTTCGAGACACATATAGGAAAGCTCATATTCACTCATAGAAAGTAACTATAGGGGGGTGTAATTTTTGCACGCTAAAGTCTAGTTTGGAAGGAGTACGAGAGTCATATATAGGAAGGCTTACATTCACGCAGAGAAAGCAACTACGGGGTGGTGTTAGGTAGGCATGCTAAAGTCTAGTTTGGGAGGTAACAGCCACTTAGAAAAAGCAATTGTCGGCGGGTGGTTTGTAGGCCTGCGAAACTCTATCTTCAATGAAGTGTATGTGTCAGATACGGGAAAGTTTACATTCACTCAGAGAACACAACGTTGGGGTAGTGGTTTGTAGGCATACTAAACTCTAGTTTGGAAAAAGTACAAGTCGTATATAGAAACGCCTACATTCACGCAGAGAAAGCAACTATGGGGTGGTGTTTTTACACATGTTAAACAATAGTTTGGTGGAATTTCGGGAGTCGTATCTAGGGAAGCTTACAGTGACAGAGAAACCAACTCTCGTGGTGGTTTGTAGGACTGCTAAACTCTATCTTCAATGAAGTGTAAGAGTTATATATGGGAAGGCTTACATTCACTCAGACAAAGCAATGATGGGGTGAGGGTGTGTAGGCATACTAAACTGTAGCTTGGAACAACAAGGAGAATCATCTATAGGAACGCTTACTTTCACGCAGAGAATTCAACTATGGGGTGGTGTTTTGTAGGCATGCTAAAGTGTAGTTTGGAAGAAGTTCAAGAGTCTTATATTAAAGGAAAGATTATGGTCACCTAGAGAAAGCAACTCTCTGGAGGTGGTTGGTAGGCCTGCTAAACTCTAATTTGGTTGAAGTGTGAGAGTCATACATGGGACTGCTTATATTCAATCAGAGAAAGCACCGACGTAGTGGTGGTTTGCAGGCATACAAAAGTCTAGTTTGGATGAATTGTGGCTGCCACACATGGGAAGGCTTATATTCTGCCAGGGAAAGCAAATATGGGGTGGTGTTTCGTAGGCATGCAAATCTCTATTTTGAAAGAAATTCAAGAGTAATATATAGGAAAGCTTGAGTCACTTAGAGAAAGCAACTCTCGGGGGGGTGCTTGGTAGGTCTTCTCAATTCTATCTTTGGAAGAAGTGTGAAAGTCACATATGGGAATGCTTACATTCACGCACAGAAAGCAACTGTGGGGTGGTGTATTCTAGGTATTCTAAATTCTACTTTGGATGAAGTGTGAGAGTCATACATGGGAAAGCTTACGGCACTTAGAAAAAGCAACTCTTGGGGAGTGATTTGTAGGCCTGCTAAACTCTACTTAGGAGAAAGTGTGAGAGTCATATATGGGAACGCTTACATTCACTCAGAGAAAGCAACGTTGGTGTGGTGGTTTGAAGGCACACTGAACTGTTGTTTGGAGGAAGTACGAGAGTCATATATAGGAACACTTACATTGATGCAGACAAAGCAATTATGGGGTGGTGTATGGTAGGCATGCTAATTCCTAGTTTGGAAGAATTTCAAGAGTAATATAGAGGAAAGATTACAGTCACTTAGAAAAAGCAACTCTCAGGTGGTTGTTTTTAGGCCCGCTAAGCTCTATATTCAATGAAGTGTAGGAGTCATATATGACTAGGCTTATATTCACTCACAGAAAGTTGCTTTTTCTGCAGGAATGTAAGCGTTCCTATATACGACTCGTACTTCTTCCAAACTAGAGTTTAGGATGCCTACAAACCACAACTCCCATCGCTTTCTCTGAGTGAATGTAAGCGTTCCCATATATGACTCTTACAGTTCATTGAAAATAGAGTTTAGCAGACGTAGAAACCACTCCAAGAGAGTTCCTTTCTCTAAGTCTCTGTAAGATTCCTTATATATAAATCTCAAAATTCTCCAAACTATAGTTTAGCATGCGTACAAACAATACCACATAGTTGCTTTCTCTGCGTCAATGTAAGCATTCCTACCTATGATTCTCGTACTTCTTTCAAACTACAGTTCAGTATGCCTAAAAACCACCACCCCATCATTGCTTTCTCTAAGTGAATGAAAGCTTTCCAATATACGACTACCACTTCTACCAAAATAGAGTTGTGCATGCCTACAAACCTCCCACCGAAACTTCCTTTTTCTAAGTTGCTGTTATCTTTCCTGAACACCACCAGCCCATCATTGCTTTCTCTAAGTGAATGTAAGCGTTCCCATATATGACTTTCACACTTAAACCAAAATAGAGTTTAGCAGGCCTGCATTCCACACCCCGAGAGTTGCTTTCTCTAAGTAACTCTTAAGCTTTCTTATATGTGACTCTCATCCATACTGGAGTTTAGATGCCTAGAAAACACCACCCCACAGTTGCTTTCTCTGCGTGAATGTAAGAGTTCCTATATATGACTCTCGTACTTCCGAACTGCAGTTTAGGGTGCCTACAAACCACCACCTTGTCATTGTCTTCTCTTAGTTAATGTAAGCGTTCCCATATATGATTACCGCACTTCCTGCAAAGTAGAGTTTAGCAGGCCTACAAACCACCCCCCCGAGAGTTGCTTTCTCTAAGTGACGGTAAGCTTTCCTATATATTACTCTTGAACTTCTTCCAAACTAGAGATTAGCATTCTTACAAAAAAGCCACCCCATAGATGCTTTCTCTCCGTGAATGTAAGCGTTTCTATGTTTCACTCGTACTTCTTCCCAACTACAATTTAATCTGCCTACAAACCACGACTCCAACGTTGCTTTCTCTGAGTGAATATAAGCATTCCAATATACGACGTATACAATTCATTGAAAATAGAGTTTAGCAGGCCTGCAAACCAGCTGCCGACATTTGCTTTTTCTAAGTGGCTGTTACCCTTCCTAGGTAGGACTCTGGAACTTCTCCCAAACTAGAGTTTAGCATGCTTACCTAACACCACCCTGTAGTTGCTTTCTCTGCGTGAATGTAAACGTTCGTATATATGACTCTCGTACTTCTCCCAAACTACAGTTCATTATGCCTACAAATCACCAACCTAATATTGCTTTCTCTTATTCAATATGAAAGTTTCCATATATGACACTTACACTTCATTGAAAATAGAGTGTCGTAGACCAACATATCACCCCCAGAAAGAGGCTCTCTCTGTCACTGTAGGCTTCCCTATATATGAATCCCTAAATTCTACAAACTATAGTTTCAGATGCGTACAAACTTTACCCCATAGTTGCTTTCTCTGTGCGAAAGCCCTATATGACTAGTACTTCTTCCAAAGTACAGTTTAGTGTGACTACATATCACCACCCCATCATTGCTTTCTCTAAGAGAATGTAAGCGTTCCCAAATATGAGTCTCACACTTAAACCAAAACAGAGTTTAGCAGGCCTGCATTCCAAACCCGAGAGTTGCTCTCTCTAAGTAACGCTAAGGTTTCTTATATATGACTCTCACACTTCATCCAAACTAGAGTTTAGAATGCCTAGAAAACACCAGTCAAATTTGCTTTCTTTGCGTGAATGTAAGCGTTCCTATATATGACTCTAGTACTTCTTCCGAACTACAGTTTAGTGTGCTTACAAACGACCACCCCATCATTGCTTTCCCTGAGTAAAAGCAAGCGTTCCCATTATGTGAATCTGGCACTTCTTCCAAAGCAGAGTTTAGCAGGCCTGCAAACCACCCCCCGAGAGTTGCTTTCTCTAAGTGACTGTAAGTTTCCCTGTATATTACTCTTGAACATCTAAACTAGAGATTAGCATTCTTACAAAAAAGCCACGTCGTAGATGCTTTCTCTGCGTGAATGTAAGCGTTTATATGTATCACTCTCGTAATTTTACCCAACTACAATTTAGTCTGCCTACAAACCACGACTCCAACGTAGTTTTCTCTGAGTGAATATAAGAGTTCCCATCTATGACACATACACTTCATTGAAAATAGAGTTTATCAGGCGTACAAACCACCTGCCGACACGTGTTTTTTCTGAGTGGCCTTTACCTTTCCTACATAGGACACTGGAATTTCTCCCAAAGTTGGATTTAGCCTACAAACCATGCCCCGAGTTTTGCTTTCTGTAAGTGACCATGAACTTTCCTATATATTACTATGAAACTTCTTCCCAACTGGAGATTAGCATGCTTCCAAAAAATCAGCCCATAGTTCCTTTCCCTGCATGAATGTGAGCCTTCCTATATTTGACTTGTACGTCTTCCAAACTAGAGTTTAGTATGCCTACAAACCAGCACCCCATCGTTGCTTCCTCTGAAAGAATGTAAGCATTGCCTTATATGAGCTCACATTTCATCGTAATTAGAGTTTAGCTGGCCTACAAACCACCTCCAGAGAGTTGCTTTCTTCACGTGCCTGTAATCTTTCCTATATGAGATTCTCAAATTCTTCCACACTACACTTTAGCATGCCTACAAAACACCACCACTTAGTCGACTTCTTTATGTGACTGTAAGCGTTCCTATATATGATTCTCCTACTTTTTCCAAACTACAGGTCAGTATGCCTAAAAACCACCACTCCAACGTTACTTTATCTGAGAGAATGTAAGCGTTCCCATATATGACTCTTACATTTCATTGAAAATAGTGTTTAGCAGGCCTAGAAACCACTCTCCGAGGATATCTTTCTCTAAGTCACTGTAACCATCCCTAGCTATGACTCTCGAAATTTCTCAAAACTACAAATGCTGCGTACAAACACTGCCACAAAGTTGCTTTCTCTGCGTGAATGTAAGCATTCCAAATATGACGCTCGTTTTTCTTCCAAACTACAGTTCAGTATGCCTACAAATCACCACCTCAACATTGCTTTCTCAAAGTGAATGTAAGCGCTCCCATATATGAGTTTCACACCTAAACCCAAATAGAGTTTTGCAGGCCTGCGTTCCAAATCCGAGAGTTGCTTTCTCTAAGTAACTCTAAGGTTTCTTACATATGACTCTCACACTTCATCCAAACTGGAGTTTAGAATCTCTAGAAAACACCACCCTACAGCTGCTTACTCTGCCAGAATGTAAGTGTTCCTATATATGACTCTCGTACTTCTTCCGAACTACAGTTTAGTGTGCCTACCAACCACCACTCCATACCATAATTGTTTTCTCTAAGTGAATGTAAGTGTTCCGATGTATGACTCTCGCACTTCTTGCAAGTAGAGTTTAGTAGGCCTACAAACCACACGCCGAGAGTTGCTTTCTCTAAGCGACTGTAATCTTTCCTCTATAAGACTCTCGAACTTCTTCCATACTACACTTTAGCATGCCTACAACACACCATCGCATAGTTGAATTCTCTGCGTGAATGTGTTCCTGTATATAACTCGTACATCTTCCAAACCAGAGTTTAGTATGCCTACAAACCACCATTCCATCGTTGCATTCTGAGTGAATGTAAGCGTTCCCATATATGGCTCCCAGTTCAACCAAAGTAGAGCTTTGCAGTCCTACAAACCACCGGCCAACACTTTCTTTTTCTAAGTGGCTGTTACCTTTTCTAAACAACACCACACTCTATTGCTTTCTCTAAGTGAATGTAAGCGTTCCCATACATGGGTCTCACACAAACCAAAATAGAGTTTAGCAGGCCTGCATTCCACACCCGGAGAGTTGTTTTCTCTAAGTAACTCTAAACTTTCTTAAACATGACTCTCATCCATACTGGAGTTTAGATGCCTAGAAACACCACCCCACAGTTGCTTTCTCTGCGTGAATATAAGCGTTCCTATATACTCTTAATTCTTCCCAACTATAGTTTAGTGGGCCTACCAACCACCACCCCATCATTGCTTTCTCTAAGTTAATGTAAGCGTTCCCATATATGATTCTTGCCCTTCTTGCAAAGTAGAGTTTAGCAGGCTTAAAAACCACCCCCCTAGAGTTGCTTTCTCTAAGTGACTCAAATCATTCCTATATAAGACTCTGGAAATTATTGCAAACTACACTTTAGCATGCTTCAAAAACACGACACCTTAGTTGAATTCTCTGCTTGAATATAAGCATTCCCGTATATTACTCATACATCTTCCAAACTAGAGATTTTATGCTTACATAGCACCACCCCATCGTTTCTTTCTCTGAGTGAATGTAAGCGTTCCCCTATATGACTCCCACTTCAAGCAAAATAGAGTTTTGCAGGCCTACAAACCTCCTGCCAACACTTACATTTTCTACGTGGCTGTTACCTTTCCTAAAAAACCACCAGCCCATAATTTCTTTCTCTAAGTGAATGTAAGCCTTCCCATATACGACTCTCACACTTCATTCAAAGTAGTTTAGCAGGCCTACAAACCACCTCCAGAAAGTTGCTTTCTCGTTGTGACTGTAATCCTTCCTATATGAGACTCTCGAATTCTTCCAAACTACTCTTTAGCATGCCTTCAAAACACCACCCCTTAGTTGAATTCTATCTGTGACTGTAAGCATTCCTATATATGATTCTCCTACGTTTTCCAAACTACGGTTCAGTAGGCGCATAAACCACCACTCCAACTTACTTTATCTGAGTCAATGTAAGCTTTCCCATCTATAACTCTTACATTTCATTGAAAATAGTGTTTAGCAGGCCTAGAAAACACTCTCCGAGGGGTTCTTTCTCTAAGTCACTGTAAGCATCCTTAGATATGACTCTCTAAATTTCCAAAACAATAGTTTAGCATGCGTACAAACACTACCAAATAGTTGCTTTCTCTGCCTGAATGTCAGCGTTCCTATATATCATTCTCGTACTTCCAAACCACAGTTCAGTATGCTTACAAAAAGCAACCTCATCATTGCTCTCTCTAAGTGAAAGTAAGCGTTCCCATAAATGTCTCACACTTAAACCAAAATAGAGTTTAGCGGGCCTGCATTCCAAACCTGAGAGTTGCTTTTTCGAACTGTAAGCTTTCTTATATATGACTCTCACACTTCATCCAAACTAGAGTTTAGAATGCCTAGAAAACACCATCCCACAGATGCTTTCTCTGCGTGAGTGTAAGCATTTCTATGTATCACTTTCGTACTTCTTAACAGCTATTATTTAGTCTGCCTACAAACCGCGACCCCTAGCTTGCTTTCTCTGAACATAAGCGTTCCCATGTATGACACACTTCATTAAAAATAGAGTTTAGCAGGCCTGCAAACAATCCGCTGACACTTTCTTTTTCTAAGTGGCTGTTACCTTTCCTACACAGGACTCTGGAACTTTTTCCAAACTAGAATTTACCATGCTTACTTAACGCCATGCCATAGTTGCTTTCCCTACGTAAATTTAAGCGTTCCTATATATGACTGTCGTACTTCTTCCCAATTACTGTTCATTATGTCTACAAACCACCACCCCAATGTTGCTTTCTCTGAATAAATATAAGCGTTCCCGTATGACACTTACACCTCATTGAAAATAGAGTGTCGTAGGCCTATAAACCACCCCCCCGGGAGTTGTTTTCTCTAAGTGACGGTGAGCGTTCCTATATATTACTATGGAACTTCTTCCAAACTAGAGATTAGCATGCTTGCAAAACACCACCCCATAGAATCTTTTTCTGCGTGAATGTAAGCGTTCCTATATATGACTCGTACGTCTTCCAAACTACAGTTCAGTATGCCTACAAAACACGACCCTATCATTGCTTTCTCTTAGTGAATGTAAGCTTTCCCATATATGAGTCTCACATTTAAACGATAATAGAGTTTAGCAGGCCTGCATTCCACACCCCGAGAGCTGCTTTCTCTAAGTAACTCTGAGCTTTCTTATATATGCCTCTCACACTTCATCCAAACTAGACTTTAGAATGTCTAGGAAAGAGCACCCCAAAGTAGCTTTCTCTGCAGGAATATGAGTTCCCATATATGACTCTCCTACTTCTTCCCAACTACAGTTTAGTGTCCCTACAAACAACCACCCCATCATTGCTGTCTCTGAATGAATGTAAACGTTCCCATATATGACTCTCGCACTTCTTCCAAAGCAGAATTTGCTTTCTCTAAATGACTGTGAGCTTTCCTATATATTACTGTTGATCCTCTTCCAAACTAGAGATTAGCATGCTTGCAAAACACCCATAGTTGCTTTCTCTATGTGAATGTAATCATTCTTATATATGACACCTACGCCTTCCAAGCTAGTTTAGTATGCTTACAAACGAACAACCCATCGTTGCTTTATCTAAGTGAATGTAAGCGTTCGCATATATGACTCTCACACTTCACCCAAATTAGAGTTTAGCAAGCCTACCAACCAGCTCCAGAGAGTTGCTTTCTCTACATGACTGTAATCTTTCCTATATGAGACTCTCGAATTCGTCCAAACTGCACTTTAGCATGCCTACAAAACACCACCCCCAAAGTTGAATTCTCTGCGTGACTGTAAGCATTCCTATATATGATTCTCCTACGTTTCCAAAACTACAGTTCAGTATGCCTAAAAAACCACCACTCCAACATTGCTTTATCTGAGTGAATGTAAGCGTTCCATATAGGAACTACACTTTAGCATGCCTACGAACACCTCCCCATAGTTGATTCTCTGCGTGAATGTAAGCGTTCCTATATATGATTCTCCCACTTTTTCTAAACTACCGTTCAGTATGCCTAAAAACCAGCACTCTGACGTTACTTTATCTGAGTGACTGTAAGCGTTCCCATATATGACTCTCACACTTCACCCAAATTTGAGTTTAGCAAGCCTGCAAACCACCTGCATAGAGTTGCTTTCTCTACATGACTGTAACCTTTCCCACAGGAGACTCTCGAATTTTCCAAACTATACTTTACCATGCCTACAATACAGCACCCCATAGTTGAATTCTCTGCGTGACTGTAAGCGTTCCTATATATGATTCTCCTACTTTTTCTAAACTATAGTTCAGTATGCCTAAAAACCAGCACTCCGACGTTGCTTTACCTGAGTCAATGTAAGCGTTCCCATATATGACTCCTACATTTCATTGAAAATAGAGTTTAGCAGGCCTAGAAACCACTCTCGGAGAGTTTCTCCAAGTCACTGTAAACATCCCTAGATATGACTCGAAATTTCTCAAAACTATAGTTTAGCATGCGTACAAACACTACCAAATAGCTGCTTTACGGGACATAAGCATTCCTATATATGACTCTCCTACTTCTTCCAATATACAGTTCAGTATGACTACAAACCACCACCTCATCATTGCTTTCTCTAAGTGAATGTAAGCGTTCCCGTATATGAGTCTCACACTTAAACCAAAATAAAGTTTAGCAGGCCTGCATTCCACACCCTGAGAGTTGCTTTCTGTAAGTAACTCTAAGGTTTTTAATATATGACTCTCACACTTCATCCAAACTGGAGTATAGATTACCTAGAAAACACCAACCCACAGTTGTTTTCTCTGTATCAATGTAAGCATTCCTATATATGACTCTCGTAATTCTTCCGAACTACAATTTGGTATGCTTACACACAACCCCACCCCAATGCACTCTCAGAGTGAATGTAAAGGGTCCCGTATATTACTCTCACACTTCTGGCAAAGTGGAGTGTAGAAGGCCTACAAACCACCCCTTGAGAGTTGCTTTTTCTAAGTGACTATAAGCTTTCCTATATATTACTTTGAACTTCTTCCAAACTAGAGATTAACATGCTTACAAAGCATCACCGCATACTTGCTTTATTTGCATGAATGTAAGACTTCCTTTATATGACACTAGTACTTCTTCCAAACTACAGATCAATATGCCCACAAAACACCACCCTATAATTGCTTTCTCTAAGTGAATGTAAGCCTTCCCATATATGAGTCTCACACTTAAACCAAAATAAAGTTTAGTAGGCCTGCATTCCACACCCCGAAGGTTGTTTTCTCTAAGTAACTCTGAGCTTTCTTATATATGCCTCTCACACTTCATCCAAACTAGACATTGGAATGTCTACGAAACACCACCCAAATTTGCTTTCTGTGCTTGAATGTATGAGTTCCTATATATGACTATCCTACTTCCAAACTACAGTTAGTGTGCCTACAAACCACCACCCCATCATTGCTTTCTCTGAATGAATGTAAACGTTCCCATATCTGACTCTCACACTACTTCCAAAGTAGAATTTAGCAGGCCTACAAACCACTCGCCAAGAGTTGCTTTCTCTAAGTGATTGTGGGCTTTCCTGTATATTGCTGTGGAAGTTCTTCCAAACTAGAGATTGACATGCTTCCAAAACACCACCGCAGGGTTGCTTTCTCTACGTGAATGTAATCGTTCTTATATATGACTCGTACGTCTTCCAAACTAGAGTTTATTATGCCTAGAAACGGATACCCCATCGTTGCTTTCTCTGAGTGAATGTAAGCGTTCCCATATATGACTCTCACTTCACCCAAATTTGAGTTTAGCAGGCCTACCAACCACCTCCAGAGAGTTGCTTTCTCTACATGACTGTAATCTTTCCTATATGAGACTCTCGAATTCTTCCAAACTACACTTTAGCGTGCCTACAAAACACCACCCCATAGTTGAATTCTCTGGATGACTGTAAGGGTTCCTATATATGATTCTCTTACTTTTTCCAAACTGAACTGTAGTTCAGTATGCCTAAAAACCACCACTCCAATGTTGCTTTACCTGAGTGAATATAAGCTTTCCCATATATGAACTACACTTTAACATGCCTACAAAGCACCACACTATAGTTGAATCTCAGTGTGACTGTGAGAATTCCTATATATGATTCTCCTACTTTTTCCAAACTACAGTTCAGTATGCCTAAAAACCAGCAATCCAACGTTACTTTATCTGAGTGAATGTAAGCGTTCCCAGGTATGACTCTTACATTTCATTGAAAATAGAGTTTAGCAAGCCTAGAAACCACTCTCCGAGAGTTTCTTTCTCTGTCACTGTAAGCATCCCTAGATATGACTCCAGAAATATATCAAAACTATAGTTTAGCATGCGTAGAAACAGTACCCCATAGCTGCTTTGCGTGAATGTAAGCGTTCCCATATATGACTCTCATACTTCTTCCAAACTACAGTTCAGTATGCCTACAAACGACCACCCTATCTTTCCTTTCTCTAAGTGAGTGTAAGCCTTGCCATATATGAGTTTCACACTTAAACAAAATAGTGTTTAGCATGCCTGCATTCCACGCCCTGAGAGTTGCTTTCTCTAAGTAACTCTAAACTTTTTTATATATGACTCTCACACTTCATCCAAACTGGAGTATAGATTACCTAGAAAACACCACCCCACGGTTGTTTTCTCTGTATCAATGTAAGCGTTCCTGTATATGACTCTCGTAATTCTTCCGAACTACGGTTTACTGTGCCTACAAACAATTGCCCCACCATTGCTCTCTCTGAGAGAATGAACACGTTCCCATATATGACTCTCGCACTTCTGGCAAAGTAGAGTTTAGCAGGCCTACAAACTACCCCCCGAGAGTTACTTTTTCTTAGTGATTGTAAGCTTTCCTATATATTACTTTGAACTTCTTCCAAACTAGAGATTAACATGCTTACAAAGCACCACTGCATACTTGTTTTCTCTGCTTGAATGTAAGACTTCCTATATGTGACTCATACGTCTTTGCAACGAAAGTTTAATATGTCTACAAATCACCACCCCATCGTTGCTTTCTCTGAGTTAATGTAAGCGTTCCCATATATTACTCTCGCACTTCTTCCAAAGAAGAGTTTAGCAGGCCCACAAACCACCCCCAGAGAGTTGCTTTCTCTAAGTGACTGTAAGCTTTACTATATATTACTCTTGAACTTCTTCCAAACTAGAGACTAGCATGCTTACAAAACACCACTCCATAGTTACTTTCTGTGCATGAATTTAAGCCTTCCTGTATATGACTTGTACGTGTTCCAAACTAGAATTTAGTATTCCTACAAACCACGACCCCATCGTTCCTTTCTCTGAGTGAATGTAAGCGTTCCACTATGTGACTTCCACTTCAACCAAAATAGAGTTTTAGAGGCCTGCAAACCACCCGCTGACTCTTCCTTTTTTTCTAAGTGGCTGTAACCTTTCCTAAATGCCACCACCCCATCATTTCTTTCTCGAAGGTAATGTAGTTGTTCCCATATATGAGTCTCACACAAACCAAAATAGAGTTTAGCAGGCCTGCATTCCACACCCCGAGAGTTGCTTTCTCTAAGTAACTCTGAGCTTTCTTATATATCACTCTCACCCTTCATCCAAACTAGAGTTTAGAATGCCTAGAAAACTCCACCCACCCCCAGTTGTTTTCCCTGCCTGAATGTAAGCGATCCTATATGTGACCTGTACGTCTTCGAAACGAGAGTTTAGTATGCCTACAAACCACCACGGCATCATTGCTTTCTCTGAGTGAATGTAAGCGTTCCCACATATGACTCTCCAACTACAATTTAGTCTGCCTACAAGCGACGACCCCAACATTGCTTTCTGTGAGTGAAACCAAGCGGTCCCATGTATGACACATACACTTCATTGAAAATAGAGTTTAGCAGGCTTGCAAACCACCCACCCACACTTGCTTTTTCTAAGTGGCTGTTAACTTTCCTACATAGGACTCTGGAACTTCTCCCAAACTATAATTTAACATGCCTACCTAACACCACCCTGTAGTTTCTTTCTCTGCGTGAATGTAAGCGTTCCTATATATGACTCTCGTTCTCCTTCCAAACTAGACTTTCGCATGCCAAAATAACACCCCCCATAGTTGCTTTCTCTGAGTGAATATAAGCCTTCGTGCATGTGACTCTCGAACTTCTTCCAAAGTAGAGATTAGCATGCCTACAAACACCCTTCCCGTACTTGCTTTTTCTGAGTGAATTTAAGCATTTCTATGTATGACTGTCACACGCTTTACAAGCTAGTGTTTTGCATGTTTACAAAGCACCTCCATAGTAGCTTTCTCTGAGTCAATGTAAACCTTCCTATATATGACTCTCGCACTTCTTCCAAACTAGAGTTCGGGAAGGCTACAAACCAATCCCCGACAGCTTCTTTCTCTGAATAAATTTAAGCCTCTCTGTATATGACTATGACCTTTCTTCCAAACTATAGTTTAGCAAGCCTACACACCACCCCCGGTAGTTGCTTTCTCTACGTGACTGTAAGCTTTCCTATACATGGGTCTCAAAATTTTTCGAAACTAGAGTTCAGCATGTCTACAATGCACCCACCCATATTTGCTTTCTCTTAGTGAATGTAAGCCTTCCTATATAAGACTGTCGCACTTCTTCCAAACTAGAGTATAGCAAACCTGGAAACCACCCCCTGATAGTTACTTTCATTAAGTGAATGTTAACATTCCTATATATGACTCCCGCAATTTTTCCAATCTAAGATTTTAGCAATACTGCAAATCCCCGCAGATACTTCCTTCCTCTATGTGAATGTAAGCGTTCCTATACATGACTTTCCCCTTTTTCCAAACTAGAGTTTAGGAAGCTTAGAAATCACCCCCCCATAGATGCTTTCTGTGAATGTAAGCATTCCTATATATGAGTCTCGACTTCCTCCAAAGTAGAGCTTAGCAAGCCTACAAATAAACTCCCTGTAATTGCTTTCTCTGAATGAATGAAATCGTTCCTATATATGACTCTCAAACTTCTTCCAAACTACAGTTTAGAAAAAGCTACGTTATTGGAGTTACGGTGAGCAATAGATTTAGGGTTACGTGTTAGGTTTGGGGGTAGGGTTATGGGTTTGGCGTAGTGTTTATGCTTAAGGCACAGGTCCTGGCTGCACTAGGGTGTTGGGTTACAGGACTGGGATTGTCGCCAGGAACCCCCCCTATTCTACGCTGGATATGGCCCCGTGGGTTTCATGCAGGACACAGTGACAGAGCCTCCTTTCACGCATGGCATGGAATGATTGTAGGTTTGCTTAACTCTGAGAATAGAAGAAGTGTGAGAATTATGGTTTATGGTTACGGTTAGGGGTTTGCTGTTAGGGGGTTAGGGTTAGTGTTAGCATTAGGGTTTAGAGGTTAAGGGTTAGGGGTAGTGTTAGGTTAAAGCAGTAGGAGTTAGGGTTAGGGTTAAGGCTTAGGGTTAAGTGATAGGGTTAGGGTTAGAATTAAGGTTTAGGGTGAGTGTTAACGGTTAGGGTAAGTGTTAAGGGTTAGAGTTAGTGTTAGTGGTTAGGGTTAAGGGTTACGATTAGGATAAATGGTTAGGTTTAAAGGATAGTATTAGGGTTTAGTGTTAGGGTTAGTGTTAGGGTTAAGGTTTAGGGTTAAGGTTAATGGTTAGGGTTAGGTTTAGGGTTAAGGATTAGTGTTAGGGTTAACGGTTAGGGTTAAGATTAGGGTTAAGTGTTAGAGTTAGGCTTCAGGGTTAGGGTTAGGGTTAACAGTCTTAGGTTTAAGTGTTAGGGTTAGGGTTAGCGTTAAGGTTAAGGGTGAGTGTTAACATTTAGGGTTAGGATTAGGGGTTTGGGATTAGGGGTTAGGGTTATTGTTAGGGTAAGGGGTTAGTGGTTAAGGTTTGGGGTTTATGTCAGGGTTAGCGTTTAAGTGTTAGTGTAGGGCATAGGGTTAGGGTTAGGATTAGGTTTAGTGTTTAGTGTTAGTGTTAGGGTTTAGGGTTAGGGTTAAGGGTTAAGATTAGATTTAAGGGTTAGGATTAACGTTAGGCTTAAAGTTTAGTGTTAGGGTTAAAGTTTACAGTTAAATTTAGTGTTAAGGGCAAGGTTTACGGTTAAGGTTAGGAGTTTGGTTTAGGGGTAGGGTAAAGTGTTAGGGTTAGGACTAGGGTTAGGATTAAGGGTTAGGGTTGGGGTTAAGTGTTAGGGTTAGAGTTTAGTGTAAGGGATAATTTTTTGGGTTAGCATTAGGGTTAGGGTTAAGGGTTATTTGTAGGTTTAGGTGTTAGAGTTAGGTTTAGGGTTCATGGTTAGGATTATGATTAGGGCTTATGGTTAGGGTTAGGGGTTTGGGTTAGGGTTAGGGTTAAGGGGCAAGGTTAGCTTTAATGTTTAAGGTTAGGGTTAGGATTAGGGTTAAGTGTTAGGGTTAGGGTTAGGGGTTTGTGGTTAGGTTTAGGGCTAGGGGTTAATGTTAGGGTTAATACTAGGGGTTAGGTTAGGGTTAGGGGTAAGGGTTAGGATTAGGGTTAAGGGTTAGAGTTACAGTTATGGTTAATTATTCGGGTTAGGTTTAAGTGTTATGGTTAGGGTGAGTGTTAAGGGCTAGGGTGAGTGTTGGTTAGAGTTAGGGGTAAAGTTTACGGTTAGGGTTAGGTGTGAAGATTTAGAATTAGGGTTAAGGGTAAGGTTAGGGTTATGGTTGAGGGTTAGTATTACGGTTAAGTGTTTTTGTTAGGGTTAGGCTTAACGGTTAAGGATAGGTTTATGGTTAAGCGTTAGGGTTAGGGTTTGTGGTTAGGGTTAAGGGTGAGTATTAGGGTTAAGGGTTAGGGTTAGGGTTAAGGGTTAAGGTTAGGTTTAACGGTTAGGGCAGGGTTTAGGGTTAAGGGTTAGGGTTAAGGTTACAGTTAGGGTTAAGGGTTAGGGATAAGTTTAGGGTTAAGTGTTAGGTTCAAGTGTTAAGGTGAGGTTTAATGGTTAGGCTTAGGGTTAATTGTTAGGGTTAGGGTTAGGGGTTTGGTGATAGGGGATACTGTTAATGTTAAGGGTAGGGGTGAGAGGTTAGAGTTTTGGGTTAGTTTTAGGGTTAAGGGGTTAAGTGTTAGATTTAGCAGTTAGGGTTAGGTTTACAGTTAGGGGTTAGTGTTACGGTTAGAAGTTGGGGTTAGGGTAAAGGGTTAAGATTAGGGTTAATGGTTAGGGTTAGGATTAGGTTTCAATGTTAGGGTTAGGGTTAGAGGTAGGGTTAGAGTTAGGGTTAGGGCTAGGGCTAGGGCTAGGATTAGGGCTAGGGTTAGGGTTAGTGCTAGGGCTAGGACTAGAATTAAAGTTAGAGTAAGGGCTAGGGCTAGGTCTAGATCTAGGGTTAGGGTTAGGGTTAGGATTACGGATTAGGGGTTAAAGATAATGTTAGGGTTAGTCTGAGCTTTAGGGTTAAGGTTAGGGTTAAGAGATAGTGTTAGTGTTAGGGTTATGGTTAGTGTTACAGTTTAGGGGTTAGGGTTAGGGTTAGGGTGTATGGGTTAGGGTTAGGATTAAGGTTAGAGGTTAGGTTTAGGGTTAGAATTAGAATTTGGTTTAGGGCTTAGGTTTAGGATTAGTGTTAGGGTTGGGGTTAGGGATAAGGTTAGTGGTAGTGTTGGGGCTAGGTCTAGGGCTAGGTTTAGGGCTATGGTTAGGGTTAGGGTTAGGTTTACTGTTACGCATTAGGGGTTAAGGGTTAGGGTTATTCTTAGCTTTAGGGTTAGTGTTAGGGTTAGGGGTTAGGGTTAGTGTTAGGGTCTACGGGTTAAGGTTAGGATTAAGGTTAGAGGTTCGGTTTAGGGTTAGGATTAGGTTTTAGGGTTACAGTTAGGATTAGGGTTTAGGGTTATGGTTAGGTGATAGGTTTAGGTTTAGGGTTAGATTTAGAGTTTGCTTTAGGGGTTAGGTTTAGGATTAGTGTTAGGGTTAGGTGTTAGGGTTAGGGTTAACGTTAGAGTTAAGGTTAGGGGTTAGGGTTACTGTTAGTGTTAGGGTTTGAGGTTAGGGTTAGGGTTATGGGATAGCGTTAGGGTTAGATTTAGTTGTTAGGGCTGTTAGTGTTAGGGTTATGGTTAGGATTAGCGTTAGGTTTAGTGTTAGCAGCTAGGGTTGTTAGGGTTAGGGTTAGGATTAGGGTTAGGGATAGTGTTAGGCTTAGGGCTAGGGTTAGGGTTAGGGCTAGGGCTAGAGCTAGGGCTAGGGTTAGGGCTAGGTTTAGGGCTAGGGTTAGTGTTTCGTTTGGGTTTAGGTTTAATGCTAGCACAAGGGCTATGATTATTGCTAGTGCTATGGCTACGGTTAGGTTTAGGGTTAGGGATAGAGTTAGTGTTAGGGCCAGGGCTAGGGTTATGGCTAGGCCTAGATTTATGTTTAGGAATGTGGTTAAATTTAGCGCTAGGCTTAGAGTTAGGTTTAGGGTTAGGTCTAGGTGTAGATTTAAGTTTAAGGTTAGGGCTTGGGCTAGATCTAGCTTTGGGGATAGATTTAGAGTTAGGGTTACTGTCAGGGCTACCACTAGTGCTATGGTTAGGGCTAGGGCTAGGGCTAGGGCAGGGTGAGTTCTAGGGCTAGAACTAGGGATAGGGATAGTGTTAGAGCTAGGGTTAGTGTTAGGGCTTCGGTTATGGTTAGAGTTAGTGGTTAGGGTTAGGTTTAGGGTAGGGGTTAGGATGAGGGTTAGGGTTAGGTGCCACGGTTAGGGTAAAGGTTAGGTTTCTGGGGTTAGGTTCATGGTTATGGTTAAGGTTAGGGTTAATGGCTAGGGTTAGGGTTAGGATTTGGATTTAGTGTTAGGCTTAGGGGTTAGGGTTAGGTTTAGGGTTAAGGTTAGTGTTAGAATTAGGGTTAGGGTTAGTGGTTAGAGTTAGGCTTAGGGTTAGGGTAAGATTTAATGGTTAACTGTTAGGGTTAGAGTTAGAGGTTTTTGGGTTAGGAGATAGGGTTTTTATTAAGGTTAGCTGTTTGGGGTTAGTGTTGGGGTTAGTGTTCGGGTAGGGGTTTCATGTTAGGTTTAGGGATAAGGGATAGGATTAGGTTTAGGATTAGGGTTTAGTGTGAGGGTTAGGTTAGGTCTAGGGATAGGGTTACGGGTGGGGCTAGGGTTAGGGCTAATTGTTAGGGTTAGGGTCAGCGGTTAGGGTTTGGGTTAGTGGTTAGAGGTAGAGTTAGGGTTAGGGTTAGGGGTTAGGGCTAGTGTTAGGGTTAGGGGTTAGGGTTAGAGTTAGTGGTTAGGGGTACATTAAGGTTTAGGGATAGGGGTTAGGGTTAAGATTAGGGGTTAGGGTTAGGGATAGGGGTAGGGTTAGCATTATGATTAGGTTTAGGGTTAGGATTAGGGTTTAGAGTTAGGGCTTGGGTGCAGGTTAAGGTTAGACGTAGGGGTTACGGTTAGCATTATGGTTAATTTAGGGTTAGGGTTTAGAGTTAGGGTTATGGTAAGGGTTAGGGTTTAGTGTTAGGTTTAGGGAGTAGGGTTATGGTTAGGGTTTAGGGCTAGGATTAGGGTTTGGGTTTAAGTTTATGGTTAGTGTTAGGCGTTAGGGTTAGGGTTATTGTAAGGTTTCAGGTTGTGTTAGGGTTCAGGTCAGTGTTAGGGTTAGTGGTGAGCATTAGGGGTAGTGTTAGGGGGTTAGGTTCAGGGTTAAGGGTTACTTTTAGGGTTATGGTTATGGTTAGTGTTTAGGGTTAGGGTTAGGTTAATTTTATGTTTACTGTTTAGTGGTAGGTTTAGGGTTAAGTTTAGGGTTAGTGTTAGGGTTTAGGGTTAGGATTACAGTTAGGGTTGGTGTTAAGGATAGACTTAGGCGTCTGCTTAGGGTTAAGGTTAGGGTTAGGGTTGGGTTTAGGAGTTAGCATTAGGGTTAGGGTTAGGTTTTAGAGTTATAGGGTTAGGTTAGGGTTAGGGTTAGTGTTAGTGTTGTATTAGGTTTAGGGTTACGGTTAGGTTTAGGGATTAGGTTTACGGTTAGTGTTAGTAGGTTAAGGTTCTGGTTAGGGTTGGATTTAGGATTAGGTTTAGTGTTCTTGTTAGGGTTATGGTTAGGGATCTGGTTAGGTTTAGGGTTAGTGTCAGGTGTTAGGGTTCGGTTTAGTGTTAGGGTTAGGGTTGGTGTTACATGTTAGGTTTAGGGTTAATGGGCAGGATAGCATTTAGGGTTTAGCATTAGGGTAATGTTTAATGTTACTCTTAGGGTTAACTGTTAGGGTTAGGGTTAGTTGTTTGTTGTTCAGGGTAAGGGATAGTGCTAAGGTTAGGGGTTAGGGTTTGAGGTTAGTGTTAGGGTTGGGGATTTAGTTTTGGGTTTAGGAGTAAGGGATAAGATTAGGTTTAGGATTAGGTATTAGGGTTAGGATTAGGGTTAAGGTTAAGGGTAAGGATTAGGTTTAGGTTTAGGGTTAGGGTTAGAGGTAGGGTTAGGGATAGGTGTTAGGTTTAGGGTTAGGGTTAGGGGTTAGTGTTTGGGTTAGGCTAGGGTTAGGGTTAGGGGTTAGGGTTGTTAGGTTTCGGGTTAGGATTTGGGGTTATGTTCATGTTTACAGTTAGTGTTAGGTTTAGGGTTAGAGGTTAGGATTAGGGTTAGGGATAGGGTTGGTGTTAAGGTTAGTGTTAGGGTTTGGGTTAGGCATTAGGGTTATGCTTAGGGGGGTTAGGGTTAGGGTTAGGAGTTAGAGTTAGTGTTAGGGTTAGGGTTAGGCATTAGGGTTTGGGTTAGCGATCTGGTTAGGATTTAGGTTTAGGCTTAGCCTGATGGTTAGGATTAGGAGTTATGTTTATGATTAGGGGTTAGGGTTAGGTTTAGGTTTAGGGCTAGTGTTAGAGTTATGGTTAGGGATAGGGGTTAGGGTTAGAGTTAGGGTTAGGGTTAGGAATTAGGTTTAGGGTTTGTGTTAGCATTAGGGTTAGGCTTATCGGTTAGGGTTAGGTTTAGCATTAGTGTTAGGGTTTTTGGTTAGGGTTAGGGGTTATGGCTGTTAGGATTAGGGTTATGTTTATGGTTAGTGTTAGGGTTAGTGTAAGGACTTAGTGTTGATAGTGTTAGGGTCATTGTTAGGGATAGTGTTAGTGTTAGGGTAGGGCTAGGGTTAGTGATAAGGCAAGGGCTAGGGCTAGGGCTAGGGCTAGGGTTAAGTTTACGGTTAGGGTTAGTGCCAGGGCTAGGGCTAGAACTATGGTTAGGGCTAGGCCTAAGGCTAGGGCTAAGGTGAGGTCTAGATCTAGGTTTAGGGCTAGGGCTAGGTTAGAGCTAGGCTTAGAGTTAGGGCTAGGGTATGGATTAGGGTGAGTTAGGGTTAGGGTTAGGGTTTGGGCTTAGGGTTAGGGTTAGGGCTAGGGTTTAGGGTTAGGGTTAGGTTTTATGGGTAGGGTGAGCGTTAGGTATAGGGTTAGGGATAGGGGTTAGGGTTAGCATTAGCGGATAGGGTTAGGTTTAGGTTTCAGTTTTGGTTTAGAATTAAGGTTAGCGTTAGAGCTTAGGCCTAGTGTCAGGGTTAGGGTAAGGTTTATTAGTTAATCTTAGGGTTAACTGTTTGGGTTAGAATTTGAGGTTTGGGGTTAGGGGTTAGTGTTACTGTTAATGTTATGGGTTAGGGGTTAGTGTTTGGGGCAGTGTTAGGGTTAGGGGTTTAGTGTTAGATTTAGGGGTAAGGGATAGTGTTAGGTTTAGGGTTTGGTGTTAGTGTTAGTGTTAGTGTTAGGGTTAGGTTTATGGTTAAGATTGTGGTTAAAGGTTAGGTTTAGGGTCGTGATTAGCATTAGGGTTAGGTTTAGGGTTTATTGTTAGGGTTAGGGTTAAGGTTAGGGTTAGTGTTAGGGTTTTAGGGTAAGGGTTACTGTTTGGGTTAACGTTAAGGTTAGGGATAGGATTAGGGGTTAGGGTTAGTGGTTAGCATTAGTTTTAAGTTTAGGGTTAGTGTTAGAATTAGGTTTAGGGTTAGGTTTAGGTTTAGGGGTAAGATTTAGGGGTAAGGTTTAGTCTTAGCGTTAGGGTTAGCAGTTAAGGTTAGGGTTAGTTTTAGAGTTTGGGGTTAGGGTTAGGGTTGGGGGTTAGCCTTTGGGTTTGCAGTTAGGGCTGTTAGCGTTAGGGTTATGGTTATGGTTAGGGCTATGGTTAGTATAAGAGGTTAGGGATTTTAGGGTTAGGGTTAAGGTTAGGGATAGTGTTAGGTTTTGGGTTAGGGCTAGGGTTAGGGATAGGGCTATGCTTAGGTTTAGGCTTAGAGTTAGGGTCAGGGCTAGGTCTAGGCCTAGGGTGAGGTGTAGGGACAGGGCTAGGGCTAGGGCTACGGCTAGCATTAGAGCTAGATTTAGAGTTAGGGCTTAGGTTAGGGTTAGGATTAGGGGTTAGCGTTAGGGTTAGGGTTAGGGGATAGGGTTAATGTCAATGTTAGGGGACACAGGGTAAGGGTTAGGTTTGGGGGTAAGGGTTAATGTTAGGGTTAGGGTTAGGTGTTAGGGTTAAGGTTTGGGTTAGCGGTTACGGTTAGGGCTAGGTTTTATGGTTAGGTTTAGCGTTACGGTTAAGGTTAGGATTGAGGTTAGGATTAGGGTTAGTGATCAGGATTAAGGTTAGGAGTTAGAGCTAGGTTTATGTTTAGGTTATGGGTTGGAATTCAGATTAAGGTTAGTGATTAGGGTTAGGGTTAGTGTTAGGCGGTAGGGTTAGGGTTAGGGTTAGTGTTGGGTTAGGGGTAGGGTTAGGGTTATAGATTAGGGCTTTTAGGGATAAGGTAAAGTTTAGGGTTAGTGTCATGGCTAGTATTAAGGCTTAGGGTTGTTAAGGTTAAGGTTAGGTTTAGGGATAATGTTAGGGTTAGGGCTAGGGCTAGGGTTAGGGCTAGGGCAAGGGCTATGGTTAGGGTTAGGGCTAGGGCTAGGGCTAGGGTTAGGATTTGGGTTAGGGCTAGTGTTAGTGTGAGGGTTAGTGTTAGGTCTAGGGTTAGGGTTAGCGTTAGGGTTTAGGGCTAGGGTTAAGGTTAGATGTTAGGGTTAGAGTTAGTGGTTAGGGTTATGGTAATGGTTAGGGACAGGTGTTAGGGTTAGGGTTAGAGGTTACTGTTAGGGTTTAGGGTTAGGGTTAGGTTTAGGGTTAAGGTTTAGTGTTCTGGTATTGTTAGGGTTAGGGTTAGGGGTTACGGTTTTGTGTTATGTTTAGGGTTAGAGTTAGCCGTTAGGGCTTAGGCTTAGCATTAGGCTTATGGATTATGGTTAGCATTACGGTTAGGTTTAAGTTTAGGGTTATGGTTTAGAGTTAGGGTTAGGGTTAGGGTTAAGGTTTAGGGTTAGGGTAGGGTTAGGAATTAGGGTTATGGTTAGGGTTTAGGGTAGGGTTAGGGTTAGGGTTATTGTTTAGGATTAGGCTTAGGGTTAGGGGTTGGGTTCGGTTTACTTTTAGGTTTGCAGTTAGTGTTAATTGTTAGGTTTAGGGTAAATCGACGGGGTAGCATTTAGGGTGTAGTGTTAGGGTAATGTTTAACGGTTAGTCTTAGGGTTAACTGTTAGGGTCAAGGTTAGCCATTTGGGGTTCAGGGTTAGGGATAGTGTTAAGGTTAGGGGTTACAGGTTAGGGATTGGGATTACTGTTAGGGTTAGGCATTTAGTTTTAGGTTTAGGGTTAAAGGATAAGGTTAGGATTAGGGTTAGGGGTGTTAGTGTTAGGGTTATTATTAGGGTTATGAGTTAGGGTTAAATTTAAATGTAAGTGTTAGGTTTATGTTTAGGGTTAGGGTTAGAAGTAGGGTTAGGGATAGGTGTTAGTTTTAGGTTTAGGGTTAGGGCTTAGTGTTCGGGTTAGGGTTAGGGTTAGGGATTAGGGGTTAGGGTTTTTAGGGTTCAGTTTAGTGTTAGTGTTAGGGTTTGGAGTCAGATTTGGGTTTATTGTTAGTGTTAGGTTTATGCTTAGGGGATAGCGTTAGGGTTAGTTATAGGGATAGGGTTAGTGTTAGGAGATAGGGTTTGTGTAGGGTTGGAGACACTGTTTGGGTAAAGGTTAGCTTTTGGTGTTAGGGTTAGGGTTAATTTTATAGTTAGGGCTTAGGTTTAGGGTTAGGGGTTAGGGTTAGCATTAGGTTTTATTTTTGGTTTACCGTTATGGTTAGGTTTAGGTTTAGGAGTTAGGGTTAGGGTTAAGGTTTAGTTATAGGTTTAGGTTTAGGGTTAAGATTAGACTTATGATTAGTGTCAGTGGTTAGGTTTAGGGTTAGGGTTAGGGTAAGGTTTAATGGTTAGTCTTAGGGTTAACTATTTGGGTTTAAGGTATAGGTTTGCAGTTAGGGGATAGGGGTAGTGTTGAGTTTAGCTGTTTGGGGTTAGTCTTTGGGGATAGTGTTAGGGTTCGGGGTTTAGGATTAGGTTTAGGGTTAGGGTTCAGTGTTAGGGTTATGGGTTAGTGTTAGTGTTGTGGATAAGATTAAAGTTAAGGGTTAGGTTTAGGGTTCCAGTTAGGGTTTGGATTAGGGTTAGCATTTGGGGTTTAGTTTTAGTGTTACGGTTAGGGTTAGCATTAGCTTTAGGGGTTAGGTTTAGAGATAGTTTTAAGGTAGGGCTGGTGTTTGGGTTAGGGTTTGGCGTTAGGTTTAGCATTAGGGTTAGGGATAGGGGTTAGGGTTAGAGTTAGGCTTAGGGGTTAGTGTTAGGGTAGGGGTTAGTGTTAGTGGTTAGGGTTAGGTTTTGTGTTAGTGTTAGGGGTTAGTGTTAGCGTTAGGGGTTAGGGTTAGGGTAAGGGTACGGTGAGGGATTATGGTTAGGGATAGTGTAGTGTTAGGGGTTAGGTTTAGAGTTAGGGTTAGTGTTAGGGTTAGGGGTTAGGTCTAGGTTTATGTTTAGGGTTAAGGTTAGAATTAGGATTAGGGTTTGGTGTTAGGGTTAGGGTTAAGGTTAGGGGTTAGGATTAGGGTTAGTGGTTAGCGTTAGGTTTAGGGGTGGGAGTTATGGCTTTTACAGTTAAGGTAATGTTTAGGGTTAGTGTCATTGTTGGTATTATGAGTTAGGGTTGTTAGTGTTAGGGTTAGGGTTAGGGATAATGTTAGGGTTAGGGCTAGGTTTAGGGTTTGGGTTTGGGCTAGGGCTAGGGTTAGTGTGAGGGTTAGTGTAAGGTCTAGTGTTAGGGTTAGGGGTTAGGGTTAGCATTAGTGGTTAGGGTTACGGTAAGTTTAGGGTTAGGGGTTAGGATTAGGGTTAGGTTTATTGGTTAGGGTTAGGGAAAGGGGTTAGGGTTAGCGTTACGATTAGGTTTAGGGTTAAGATTAGCGTTTAGAGTTAGGGTTAGAGTAGGGTTAGTGTTAGGCTTAGGGGTTAGGTTTAGCGTTATGGTTAGGTTTAAGGTTAGCGTTTAGAGTTAGGGTTATGATGAGGGTTACGGTTTAGTGTTAGGGTTAGGGATTAGATTTATGGTTAGGGTTTAGGGTTAGGCTTAGGGTTATGGTTTAGGATTAGCGTTAGTGTTAGGGGTTAGAATTAGGGTTATTATTAGGTTTCACGTTGTGTTAGGGGTAGGGTTATTGTTAGGGTTAGTGTTGAGCTTTAGGTTTAGTGTTAGCGGGTTAGGTTTAAAGTTAACCATTACTTTTAGGGTAAGGGTTACAGTTAGTGTTTAGGGTTAGGGTTAGGTTAATTTTATGTTTAGGGTTTATTGTTAGGGTTAGGGTTAAGATTAGGGTTAGTGTTAGGGTTTAGGGTTAGGGTTATGGTTATGGTTGGTGTTACGGATAGGCTTAGTCTTCTGCTTAGGGTTAGTTGTAGTGTTAGGGTTGTGTTATGGGATTAGGGTTAGGGTTTGCATTAGGGTTTAGGGTTATGATAGGGTTAGTTTAGGGTTAGGGTTAGGGTTACCGTTAGGGTTATTGTTATGGTTAGGCTTAGGGTTAGTGTTAGAGTTAGGGTTAGTGGGTTAAGCTCTGGGTTAGGGTTGGAGTTAGGGTTAGGGTTAGTGTTCTTGTTAGGGTTATGGTTAGGGATAGGGTTAGGTTTAGTGTTAGTGTTAGGTGTTAGGGTTCGGTTTAGTGTTAAGGTTAGTGTTGGTGTTAAGTGTTAGGTTTTAGGTTAATGGTCAGGGTAGCGTTCAGGGTTTAGCATTAGGGTAATGTTTAATGTTTAATCTTAGGGTTAACTGTTAGGGTTAGGGTTAGCTGTTTGTTGTTCAGCATTAGGGATAGTGTTAAAGTTAAGGGTTATGGGTTAGGGTTTAGGGTTAGTGTTTGACTTAGAAATTTAGTTTTATGTTTAGTGGTAAGGTATTAGATTAGGTTTAGGGTTAGGTGTTAGTGTTAGTGTTAGGGTTATGGGTTAGGGTTAAGGTTAAGGGTAAGGGTTAGGTTTAGGTTTAGGGTTAGGGTTAGAAGTAGGGATAGGGGTAGGTGTTATGTTTAGGGTTAGGGTTAGGGGATAGTGTTTGGGTTAGTATTAGGGTTAGGGGTTAGGGTTGTTAGGTTTGGGGTAAGGGTTAGGGTTAGGATTTGGGGTTAGGTTTAGGTTCATGGTTAGTGTTAGGTTTAGGTTTACAGGTTAGGATTAGGGTTAGGGTTAGGTGTTAGGGTTAGTGTTAGGGTTAGTGTTAGGCGTTAGGGTTACTGTTAGGGGGCTTGGGTTATGGTTAGAGATTATAATTAGGATTAGGGTTAGGGACAGGAGTAAGAGTTCAGGTTAGTGATATAGTTAGGAGTTAGGTTTAGGCTTAGGATTTGGTTTAGGGTTAGGATTAGGGGTCATGTTTAGGGTTAGGGTTTAGGGTTAGGTTTAGATTTACGGTTAGTGTTAGAATTATGGTTAGGGATAGGGGTTAGTGTTATTGTTACTGTTATTGTTAGGAATTAGGTTTAGGTTTTGTGTTAACGTTAGGGTTAGGCTTATCGGTTAGGGTTAGGTTTAGTGTTAGTGTTAGGGTTTTCAGTTAGGGTTAGGGGTTAGAGCTGTTAGGGTTAGGGTTATGTTTATGGTTAGGGTTAAGGTTAGTGTAAGGGCTTAGTGTTGTTAGTGTTAGGGTCAGGGTTAGGCATAGTGTTAGTGTTAGGGGGGTAGGGTTAGTGATAGGGCAAGGTCCTGGGCTAGGCCAAGGGCTAGGGTTAGGTTTAGGGTTAGGGTTAGTGCCAGGTCTAGGGCTAGGACTATGGTTAGGGCTAGACCTAGGGCTAGGGCTAGGTTGAGGTCTAGGGCTAGGGTTAGGGCTAGGGCTAGTTTAGAGCTAGGGTTAGAGTTATGGCTAGGGTACGGATTAGGGTGAGTTAGGGTTAGGATTAATGTTTGGGCTTAGAGTTAGGGTTAGGTTTAGGGTTTAGGGTTACGGTTAGGGTTTATGGGTAGAGTGAGCGTTAGGGATAGTGTTAGGAATAGGGGTTATTGTTAGGGTTAGGGTGAGGGGCAAGGGTTAGGTTTAGATTTCAGGTTAGCTTTAGAAGTAAGGTTAGGGTTAGGGGTTAGGCCTAGAATCAGGGTTACATAAGGTTTGTCAGTTAGTCTTAGGTTTAAATGTTAAGGTGAGGGTTTGAAGTTTGTGGTTAGGGGTTAGTGTTACTGTTAACGTTAGGGCTTAGGTGTTATTGTTTGGGGTTAGTGTTAGGTTTAGGAGTAAGGGATAGAGTTAGGTTTAGGGTTCAGTGTTAGTGTTAGTGTTAGGGGTTAGGGTTAGGTTTATGGTTAAGATTATGGTTAACGGTTAGGTTTAGGATTCAGCTTAGGGTTACAGGCTAGTGTTAGGATTAGGGTTAGGTTTAGGTTAGTGTTAGGGTTAGGGTTAAGGTTAGGGTTAGTGTTTGGGTTTAGGGTTAGGGTCACAGTTTGGGTTAACATTAGGATTAGGGCTTAAGTTTAGGATTAGGGGTTAGCGTTATGTTTAAGTTTAGGGTTAGTGTTAGAATTAGGGTTAGGGTTAGGGGTTAGGTTTAGGGTTAGGGGAAAATTTAAGGTTAGCGTTAGGGTTAGGTTTAGCAGTTAGGGTTAGGGTTAGGGGTAAGGTTTAGGTTTAACATTAGGGTTTGGGTTAGCGGTTAAGGTTAGGGGTAGTTTTAGGGGTCAGGGTTAGGGTTAGGGTCAGGGTTAGCCATTAGAGTTAGGGTTAGTGGTTAGGGCTATTAGCGTTAGGGTTATGGTTATGGTTAGGGCTAGGGTTAGTATAAGAGGTTAGGGTTTTTAGGGTTAGGTTAGGGATAGTGTTAGGTTTTGGGTTATGACTAGGGTTAGGGCTAGGGCTATGGTTAGGTTTAGGGTTAGGGTTAGTGTCAGGGTTAGGGCTAGGGCTTGGCCTAGTGTGAAGGGTTAGAGTTAGGTCTAGGGTTACAGTTAGGGGTTAGGGCTAGTGTTTGTGTTAGGGCTTAGGGTTATTGTTAGTGGTTAGGTTTACGGTAAGTGTTAGGGATAGGTGTTAGTGTTAGGGTTCAGGTTAGGGTTAGGGGTTAGAGTTAGAGTTAGGGTTTGGGTTAGGAGTTAGGGTTTGGGTTAGGGGTTAGTGTTACGGTTAGGGTTAGGTGTGATGGTTAGCGGTTAGGGGTTAGGGTTAGGTTAAGGTTAGTGTTAGGCTTAGGGTTTCAGGTGAGCGTTACATTTAGGTTTAGTGTTAGGGTTAGGGGTTAGAGTTAGGGTTAGGGTTAAGGCTGTGATTTAGGCTTAGGTTTAGGTTTAGGGTTAGGGATTAGGGTTAGGGTTAGAGTTAGGGTTATGATTAGGATTAGCGTTAGGTTTAGGGTTAGGATTAGGAATTAGGATTAGGGTTATGGGTTACCATTAGGTTAATGTTTAGGTTTAGGGTTAGAATTAGGGTGAGTGTTAGGGGTTAGGGTTAGGGTTAGGGGTAAGTTTTCCGGTTAGTGTTAGCGGTTAGGTTTAGGGTTAGTTTTAAGGTTTGGGGTTAGTGTTAAGTTGAGGGTGATGGTATAACTTTAGGGTTAGTGGTTAGAGCTGTTAGGGTTAGAGTTTTGGTTAGGGTTGGGGTTAGGGTTAGTGTAAGAGGTTAGCGTTGTTAGGGTTAGGTTTAGGGATATGAATAGTGCTAGGTTTGGGCTAGGGCTAGGTTTAGGGCTAGAGCTAGGGCTAGGGTTAGGTTTAGGGTTAGTGTTAGTGTCAGGGCTAGGGCTAGGGCTAGGGCTATGAATAGAGCTAGGGCTAGTGGTAGGGCTAGCGTCACGTCTTGGGTTAAGGCTAGGGCTAGGGCTAGGTTTAGAAATAGGGGTAGAGTTAGGACTTGGTTTAAGTTTAGGGTTACGGGTTAGGGTTAGGATTACAGTTAGGGGATAGTGTTAGGGTTAGGGTTAGGAGACACGGTTAGCGCAAATGTTAGGTTTTGGGGTTAGGGTTAAGGTTAGGGGATAGGTTTAGGCTTAGCGGTTAGGGTTATGGTTAGGGTTAGAGGTTAGTGTTAAGGTTAGGGTTTATGGTTAGGGCTGGCATTAGGTTTAGTGTTAGGATTAGGGTTTAGAGTTAGGGTTAGGGGCTAGGGTTAGGTTTAGGTTTAGGGTTAGGGTTAGAATTACTGTTAGAGTTAGTGGTTAGATTTAGAGTTAGGGTAGGGTAATGCTTAACATTTAGTCTTAGGGTTAACTGTTAGGGTTAGGGTTAGAAGTTTGGGGTTAGTGGATAGGGTTTGTGTTAAGGTTAGGGATTTGGGGTTAGTGTCCGGGTTATGGGTTTAGTGTTAGGTTTAGGGGTATGGGATAGGATTAATTTTAGGGTTAGGGGTATTGTTAGGGTAATGGGTTAGTGTTAGGGTTATGGTTAAGATTAAGCTTAAGGGTTAGGTTTAGGGTTCCATTAAGTGTTTGAAGTTGTGGTTAGTGTTAGCGTTAGGGTTTGGGGTTAGGTTTAGGGTTATGGTTAGGGTTAGAATTAGGGTTATGGGCTAAGGTTAGGGGTAGTGTTAGGGGCTAGGGTGAGGGTTAGGGTGAGTGGTTAATGTTAGGGTTAGGTTTAGGGGTATGGGTTAGGGGTTATGGTTGTTAGGGTTCGGGCTTGGGTTTGGGTTAGTGTTTGGGGTTAGGTTTAGTGTTATGGTTAGGGTTAGGTTTATGGTTAGTGTTAAGGGTTAGTGTTAGGGTTAGGGGTAAGGTTTAGGGTAAGGTTTAGGGTTAGGGGTTATGGTTAGAGTTAGGGAAAATGTTATGGTTAGGGTTAGGGCTAGGTTTATGTTTAGGGTTAAGGTTAGAATTAAGATTAGGGTTAGTGGTTAGGGTTAGGGGTTATGGTTAGGGTTTGGTTTATCATTAGGGTTAGTGTTACAGTTATGTTTAAGGGTAAGGGCTTTTAGGATTAGGATAGTGGTTAGGGTTAGTGTCATTGTTAGTATTAGGGGTTAGGGTTATTAGGCTTATGGATAATGTTAGAGTTAGGGCTAGGTTTAGGGCTAAGGTTAGAGTTAGGGTTTGGTCTAGGACTAGGGTTAGTGTGAGGGTTAATGTTAGGTCTAGTGTTAGGGTTAGGGTTAGGGGTTAGGGCTAGGGTTATGGTTAGGGTTAGGCATTAGGGTTAGGGTTAGTGGTTAGGGTTACAGTAAGGATTAGGTATAGGGGTAAGGGTTGGGGTTAGGGTTAGGGTAAGGGTTAGGAGTTAGTGTTCGTGTTACATTTAGGGTTAGGGTTTAGAGGTTAGTGTTAGGGATACGGTTAGGGTTAGTCATTAGAGGTTAGGGTTAGGGTTATGGTTTGGTTTAGGGTTAGGGTCTGGGTTTAGAATTAGGGTTAGGGTGAGGGTTAGGGTTTAGGCTTAGGGTTAGGTTTATGGATTAAGGTTATGGTTAGGGTTTAGGGTTAGGGTTAGGGTTTAGGTTTAGGGTTAGGGGTTAGTGTTAAGGTTATGGTTAGGGTTAGGGTTGTGTTAGGGTTAGGGTTAGAGGTGAGGGTTAGAGAGTGTTAGGGGAGTAGGTTTAGAGTTAAGGGTTACTTTTAAAGTTAGGCTTGCAGTTAGTGTTTAGGGTTAGGGTTAGGTTAGGTTCAGGTTTAGGGTTTTGTGTCAGGGTTAGCATTATCGTTAGGGTTTGGGGTTAGTGTTATGGTTAGGGTTAGTGTTAGGTTTAGGCTTAGGCTGACGTTTAGGGTTAGGGTTAGGGTTCAGATTATGGTTTGTGTTAGGGTTTAGGGTTAGGGTTACTGTTAAGGTTAGCATTTATGGTTATGATAAGGTGAGGTTAGTGTTAGTGTTAGTGTTAGAGTTGTGTTAGGTTTAGGATTAGCAGTAAAGATTAGCGTTAGGTTTAGTGTTAGTGGGTTAAGGTTGGGATTAGGGTTGGAGTTTGGATTAGGATTAGTGTTCTAGTTATGCTTGTAGTTAGAGATAGGGTTAGGTTTAGGGTTAGTGTTATGTGTTAGGGTTCGGTTTAGTGTTAGGGTTAGGGAGAGTGTTAAGTATTAGGTTTAGGTGTAATGGTCATGGTAGCATTTAGGGTTTAGCAATAGGGTAATGTTTAATGGTTAGTCTTAGGGTTATCTGTTAGTGTTAGGGTTAGCAGTTTGGGGTTCTGGGTTAGGGATAGTGTTAAGGTTAGGGATTAGTGGTTATGGTTGGGGTTATCATTAGGGTTAGGGGTTTAGTTTTAGGTTTAGTGGTAAGGGATTGGATTAGGTTTAGGGTTACGGGTTAGTGATAGGTTTAGGGTTATGGGTTAGGGTTAATTTAAGAGTAAGGGTTAGGTTTAGGTTTGGAGGTAATGTTAGAAGTAGTTTTAGGGATAGGTGTTAGGTTTAAGGTAAGGGTTAGCAGTTAGTGTTAGGTTTAGGGATAAGGGATAGGGTTAGGTTTAGGGTTAGGGGTTAGTGTTAGGATTAGGGGTTAGGTTTATGGTTAAGTTTATGTTTAAAGGTTAGGTTCAGGGTTCAGGTTACTGTTAGGGGCTAGTCTTAGTGTTAGGGTTAAGGTTATGGTTAGGGTTAGTTTTAGGTTTATGGTTAGGGTTTAGCGTTAGGGTTAGTGTAAGATGGTTAGGTTTAGAGTTAAGGGTTACTTTTAGGGTTAGGGTTACCGTTAGGGTTTAGGGTTACGGGTAGTATTAGGTTTAGGGTTAAGACTTAGTGTTAGGGTTAGTGTTAAGGTTAGGGTTAGTGTTAGGGTTTAGGTTTAGGGTTACGGTTAGGGTTAATGTTAGGGTTTGGCTTAGGCTTAGGCTTAGGGTTATGATTAGGGTTAGGGATTGGAGTTATGATAGGGTTAGTTTAGGGTTAGGGTTAGGGTTAGTGTTAGGGTTGTGTTAGTTTTAGGGCTAAGGTTAGGTTTAGGGATTAGGCTTAAGGTTAGTGTTAGGGGGTTAGAGTTAGTGTTAGGGTTAGGAGTTAGGGTTTGGGTTAGTGTTCTCGTTAGCTTTGTGGTTAGGGATAAGGTTATGTTTAGGTTTAGGGTTAGGTGTTAGGGTTAAGTTTAGGGTTATCGTTATGGTTCGGGTTAGTGTTAAGTGTTAGCTTTAGGGTTAATGGTTAGGGTAGCATTTAGGGTTAAGGGTTAGGGTAAGGTTTAACGGTTAGTCGTAGGGTTAACTGTTAGGTTTAGGATTAGCGGTTTGGGATTTGGGGTTAGGGATAGTGTTAAGGTTAGGGGTTAGGCTTTGGCGCTAGTATTAGGGTTAGGCGTTTAGTTTTAGGTTTAGGGGTAAGGGATACAGTTAGGTTTAGGGTTAGGGGTTAATGTTAGGGTTACGATTAGAGTTATGAGTTAGGGTTAATGTTAAGGGTAAGCGTTAGGTTTAGCGTTAGGGTTAGTATTAGAAATAGGGTTAGAGATAGGTGTTAGGTTTAGGGTTAGGGTTAGGGGATAGTGTTCGGGTTAGGGTTGGGGATAGTGTTCGGTTTAGGGTTAGGGATAGGCATTAGTGGTTTCGGATTAGGGTTAGAGTTTAGGGTTATGTTTATGGTTTGGGTAAGAGCTAGGGTTACTCTTAGGGTTAGAAGTAGGGATTAGGGTTAGGGGTTAGGGCTACTTTTCTGTATAGGGTTAGGGTTAGTATTAGGATTAGGGTTAGGTGTTAAGGTTAGGATTAGGGTTAGCATTAGGATTACAGTTAGGGGTTAGGGCTTTTAGGGTTAGGGTAATGCTTTGGGTTAATGTTAAAGTTAGTATTAGGGATTAGGGTTGTTATGGTTGGGGTTAGGTTTTTTGTTAATGTTAGTGTTAGGGCTAGGGCTAGGGTTAGGGCTAGGGCTAGAACTAGGGCAAGGGCTATGGTTAGGTCTAGAGCTAGGTCTAGGGCTATTGTTAGGTCTAGGTCTAGGGCTAGGGTTAGAGCTATGGTTACACGTAAGGGTAGGATAAGGGTTAGGTTTATGGGTTACGGTTAGAGTGAGGGTTAGGTGTTATGGTTAGGGTAACCTTTAAGGTCTTTGGTTAGAATTAGGGTTAGGCATTAGGGATAGGGGTAAGGGTTAGCGTTAGGGTTAGGGTTAGGGTTTAGGGTTAGGGTTTATGCTTTGGGCTAGCGTTAGGGTTAGGGTTAGGATTAGGCGTAAGTGGTAGGTTTAGAGGATAGGGTTAAGTTTAGGTTTGGGGTTAGGGTTAGAATTTGGGTTAGGGTGAGGGGTTAGGGTTAGTGTTAGTGTTAGGGTAAAGTTTAACAGTTATTCTTAGGGTTAACTGTTAGGGTTAGGGTTTGAGGTTTGGTGTTAGGGTTTAGGGTTTGTGTTAAGGTTAGGGGTTAGGGTTAGAGTCTGGGGTTAGTGTTAGGGTTAGTGGCTTAGTGTTAGGTTTAGGGGTAAGTGACAGGGTAAGGTTTAGGGTTAGGGGTTACTGTGAAGGTTAGGGGTTAAGGTTAGGGTTTTGGTTAAGATTAGGTTTAAGGGTTGGGGTTAGGGTTAGGGTTAGGGGCTAGTGTTTTGATGAGGGTGAGGGTTAGGGTTAGGGTTAAGATTAGTCATAGGGTTAGGGTTAGAGTTAAGGGTTAGGGTTAGGTTTAGGTTTAAGCTTTGGGTTAGAATTAGGGTTAGGGATTCGGGTTATGGTTAGGGTTATGGTTAGGGGTTTTGGTTAGTGTTACAGTTACCGTTAGGTTTATGGTTAGGGGTCAGGGTTAGGGTTAGCATTCGGCATAGGGTTTGGGATAATGGTTAGTGTTACGGTTAGCATTTGGGGTTAGGTTTAGGGTTATGGTTAGGGTTAGGTTTAGGGTTACGGTTAGGGTTATGTTTGGGGTTAATGTTAGTGTTAGGTGTTAGGGGTTAGGGTTTGGTGTTAGGGATTAGGGTTAGGTTTAAGGTTAGAGTTAGGTTTAGGCTTTAGTGTTAGGCTTAGGGTTAGGTTTAGGGGTTAGGTTTAGGGTTACAGTTAGGGGTTAGGGTTAAGGTTTTTGGTTAGATTTAGGGCTTTCATTAGGGTTTGTGGTTAGAGTTAGGGTTAGGTGTTTCTGTTAGGGTTAGTGTTAGGGATAAGGGATTCTGTTTGCAGTTATGGTTAGGGGTAAACTTACGGTTAGGTTTAGGGTTAGGGGTTAAGATTAGTGTCAGGTTTAGAGGTTAGTGTTAGGGTTAGTGTTTTTGGATAGGGTTAAGGTTAGGGTTAAGGTTAGGGATTAGGGATTCTGCTTGCGGTTATGGTTAGGGGTAAACTTAGGGTTTGGATTAGGGTTAGGGGTTAGGATTAGGGTCAGGTTTAGAGGTTAGTGTTAGGGTTAGTGTATGGGGTCAGGGGTTATGGTTAAGGGTAAAGGTTAGGATTAGGATTAGGATGAATTGTTATGGTGAGGTTTATTGGTTTTTTTGGGTTAAGGATTAGGGTTAGGGGTTATGTTTAGGGTTAAGTTTTTGGCTTAGCGTTAGGTTTAGAGTTAAGTGTTATGGTTCTGGTTAGGGGGTTACGATTAGGTTTAGGGTTCAGGGTTAGTGTCAGGGTTAGGGGTTAAAGTTAGGATTAGGGTTAGGGTTAAGTGTTAACATCACGGTTAGGGCTTAGTGATAGTGTAAGGGGTTAGGTTTAGGGTTATGTTTAGGGCTAGGCATTAGGTAAGGGTCAGAATTAGTATTAAGTGTTAGGGTTAGGATTAGTGTTAAGTGTTTTGGTTAGGGTTAGGGTGTAGTGTTAGGGTGAAGGGTTAAGAGTTAGGGTTAGGTTTACGCGTTAGGGTTGGCATTAGCTTTTAAGGTTAAGTTTAGTGTTTAGAGTTAGTGTTGGGGGTTGGTGTCAGAGGTTAGATTTAGGGTTTGGGGTTAAGGTAAGTGTTAGAGCTTAGATTTAGCAGTTAGTTTAAGGGCACAGGACCAGTACAATCTATGGTGAGAGGGGTCCGGACAGGGTCACTGCAACACCACACCATCGTACCCTGGGAATTGGGCCCTGACTGTCATGCAACACTCAGGCAGAGCCTCATCTCATGCATGGCGTGGCTGGACTGTAGGCATGCTGAACTCTGAGAATGGAATAAGTGTGGGAAATATGTTTAGGGGTTAGGGGCCAGGGTTAGTGTTAGGGTTAGGGCTTACATTTAGCATTAAGATTAGGGTTTAGGGTTAGCGTTAGGTTTAGGGGGAGGGTTAGAGTTAGGGTTTAGGGTATGGGTTAGGGTTAGGGTAAGGTGTTAGGGTTAGCATTAGGTTTTACAGTTAGCATTAAGGTTATTGTTAGGTGTTATTTTTAGGGTTATGGTGAGGGATTAGGGTTTCAGATTCAGGTTAAGACATGAGCTGTGTATGATCTATCAGGGGTGGGGAACTGGGAAGATCGCCTGGGCCCCACTCCATTGTACACAGGGCATGGGCCTCAGCCTTTCAAGTAGGACACAGGGGCATAGCCTCATCTCATGCATGGCATGGGTGGATTGTAGGCTTCTTTAACTTTTCAAATTGAAGAGGTCTGAGAATTAGATTTGGGTTTACGGTAAGGGGTTAGGATTAAGGTTAGGGTTAGGTGTTAGGGACTAGGATTAGGTGTATGGGTTATGGTTGAGGTTAGAATTAGTGTTAGGGTTACTGTTATGGTTAGGGATTAGGACTATGTTTAGTGGTTAGGTTTAGGTTTAGGGTTAGGGGTTGTGGTTAGGGTTAGGGATTAGCGTTAATGTTAGCAGTTAGACTCATGGGTTACAGTAGAGAAAGGGGTTAGGGTTAGTGTTAGGGTTAGGACTTACGTTTACTGATTAGTGTTAGGGCAAGGGCCCTGTCTAGTCTATGGGGCACTGGTGGTGTGGATCATGGCTGTGTCCCCACTGCATTGTACCCTGGGTCTTTAGGCTCTGTCACGCAGGACTCAGGCAGAGCCTCATCTCATGCATGGCATGGCTAGATAGTAGATTTGCTTAACTCCTAGAATGGAAGAAGTGTGAGCATTAGACTTAGGGTTAGGATTAGGGTTAGTGTTTAGGATTAGGTTTAGTGTTAGGGTAAAGGGTTAGGGTTAGGAATATAGTTAGGGTTTGGGGCTAACATTAGTGTTAGGGCTAGGGTTTAGGGTTAGGGTTTAGGGTTAGGGTCGTTGTTTGCTTAGGGTTAGGGCTAGGTTCATTGTAAGGGGTACGGTTAGGGTGAGGGTTAGCATTCTAGGATTCGTGTTAGTGGTTAGGTATTATGCTTTTGGTTATGGATTCGAGTTAGAGTTAGGGCTTCGGGGTTGGGATTAGGGTTAGGGTTAGGGATGAGGGTTAGTTTCAGAGGTTAGGGTTAAGCTTAGGGTTAGGTTTAGGGGTTAGGTTTAGCCTTAAGGTTAGAGTTAGGGGTTAGAGTTAGGGATTAGGGTTAAGGCATGGGCCCTATCTGCTCTATGCAGGGTCGGGACTGGGAGGATGGCCAGTAATCCACTCCGTTGTTCCCAGGTTATAGGACCCTGGCTCTCATGTGTGACACAGGAGCGGAGCGTCATCTCACGCATCGCATGTGTTGGTTGTAGGCTTGCTTATATCTGAATGGAAGAAGTGTGAGAATTACATTTAGGGTTAGGGTAACGGGTTAAATTTATGGTTAGGGATAGGTTCTGTGGTTTGGGTTAAGGTTAGGGTTTAGAGTTAGTGTTGGGTGTTAGGGTCAGGGGTTAAGTTTAGGGTTAGGGGTTAGGGTTAGTGTTAGGGCTTAGATAGAGTGGTCCTCTGTAAGGGCAGGGGACCTGTCTAGTCTATGGTGACAGGGATGCAGACAGGATCACCGCAACACCACACCATCGTACACTGAGCCTTTGGCCCTGACCCTCATGCATGACTCAGGGAGAAACTAATCTCATGCATGGCATGGCTGTGTTGTAGGCTTGCTTAACTCTGTGAATGGAAGAAGTATGAGAATTAGGGTTAGGGTTATGGTTAGGGTTTTGGGGTTAGGGGTTAGGGTTAGTGTTAGGGTTAGGGGAGTGGGCTTAGGGATTGGGGTTAGTGTTAGGATTAGGGGTTAGGGGCTAGGTTTAGGGGATAGGGTTAGGGTTAGCGTTAGGTCTAGCATCAGGGGGTTGGTGTTAGGGTTAGGTTTAGGGTTAGATTTAAGGGTTAGGATACGGGGTAATGGTTAGGGTTAAAGTTAAGTTTAAAGGTTAGGATTAAAGTTAACGGTTATGGTTAGTTTTAGGGTTAAGTGTTATGCATAGGGTTAGGGTTAAGGATTAGGGTGTTAACAGTTAGGGTTTGGGATAAGAGTTTGGGTCTGGGTTAGTTTTTAGGGTTAAGGGTTAGGATTAGGGTTAAGGGTTAGGGTTAGTGTTAGGATTAAACGTTAGTATTAGGGTTAAAGCTCAAGTTAGGGCTAGGGTTAAGGGTTAGGGTTAGGGTTAAAGGTTAGGGTTAGGTTAAGGGTTAAGGTTTTTGATTAGAGTTAGGGTTAGCATTAACAGTTAGGGTTAAGTTTAGGGTCAAGTGTTAGGATTAACAGTTAGTCTTAGGGTTAAGTTTTAGATTTATGGGTTTCAGGTTATTGGTTAGGGTTTTTGTTAGGGTTAAGTGTTAGGGGTTAAGCTTTGGGGTTAGTGTTAGGTTTAGGGGTTATGTGTTAGGTTTACAGGTTAGGGTTAGGGTAGGGTTCAGGTTTAGGGGTCAGTGTTCGGGTTAAGTGTTAGGGTTAGGGTTAACGGTTAATATTCCGGTTAAGGGTTAGGTTTGGTGTTAGGTTTAAAGTTTAGGGTTAGGGTTAAAGTTTATGGTTAGGCTTAGGGTTAAGGGTGAGTTTTAGTGTTAAGGTTAGAGGTTACGTTTAGGTTTAGGGTTAATTGTTAGGGTTAGGATTAGGGTCAGGATTAAGGCTTATCGTGAGGGTTAACGGTTAGGACTAGGGTTAAGGGTTAGGTTTGGGGTTTAGGGTTAGTGTTAAGATTTTGGGTTAGCGTTAGGTTTGGTATTAAAAGTTATTTTTATGGTAGATATTAGGATTAAGTTTAGGGTTCATGGTTGGGTTTAGGGTTAGGGGTTAGGGTTAAGGGTTAGGAATAATGGTTTGGGTTATGGTTAGGGTTAAGGGTTAGAGTGAGGTTTACCGGTTAATCTTAGGGTTAAGTGTTAAGGTTAGGGTTAGGGGTTTGGGGTTACGAGTTAGGGTTAGTGTGAGCATTAGGGTTTAGGTGTTAAGGTTAGGGTTATGGCTTAGGGTTAGGTTTAGGGTTCTCGGTTAGTGTTAAGATTAGGACTAGGGGTTAATGTTAGGGTTAGGTGTTAGAGTTAGGATTAGGGTTAAGAGTTAGTGTTAGTGTTACAGTTAATTGTTCAGGTTAGGGTTAGTGTCAGGGGGTAAGTGTTAGTGTTAGTTTTAGTGGTTAGGGTTCAGGGTTAGAATTAGGGTTAAAGGTTAAGGTTAGGATTAGGGTTAAGGGTTAGTATTAGGGTTAAGGGTTTGTGTTATGGTTAGGGTTAAGGGTTAAGGGTTAGGGTTATTGGCTATGGTTAGCTTTAGGTTTAAGAGTTAGGGTTAGGGTTAGGGTTTGTGGTTTAGTTTTAGGGTTAGCTTTAAGGTTTCAGGTTATGCTTAGTGTTAGAGTTAAGTGTTATGGTTAGGCTTAGTGGTTAAGGTTAGAATCAGGGTTCACGGTTAGTGTTAGGGTAAGAGGTTAAGGTTAGGGTTAGGGTTAAGGTTAGGTCTAGGCTTTAGGGTAAGGTTTAGGGATTAGTTGTTACGGTTATAACTTGGAGTTAGGGTTAGAATCATGGAATAGGCGTTGTTGTCAATGTAATTGTCATGCATTATGGTTAGGTTAAGGGGTTAAAGTTAGGGTTATTGTTAGGTTTACGTGTTAAGGTGACCAATAGGGTTCGATTAGGTGTTATATTTAGGGTTAGGATATGGGTTAGGGGTAGTGATTATCCTTATGGCATGGCCTCTGTCTGCACTGGGGGTGGTTAGGGTGCTGGGATTGTCACCAGGAACCCACTCTATCATACCCTGAGTATGAGTCCCTGGGTTTCCTGCAGGACACAGTGACAGAGCCTCCTTTCATGCATGGCATGTGAGGGTTGTAGGCATTCTTAACTCTGAGAAAGCAAGAAGTCTGAGAATTAGATGTAGGGTTAGGATTATGGTTAGGATTAGGGATTAACGTTAGTGTTAGGGTGAGGGCTTAAGGTTAGTGGTTAGGGTTATGGTTAGGGTGCTTGTTTGGTTAGGGTTAGGGATTCAGATGTTGTTACTGGTAGTGTTAGGCTTAGGGCTGTCAGTAGGGTTAGGGTTAATGTTTTAAAGTTAGTGTGTGGTTTAGGTACTACTGTTATGCTTATGAGTTAGGGTTAGATTTAGGGGTTAGAGGTTGGGTTTAGCATTAGGGTTAGGGTTAGCAATAGGGTTAGATTTAGGTGTTAAGGTTAGCGTTAGGGGTAGCGGTTAATATTGGGGATTAGGGTTAATGCATGGGCCCTATCTGCTCTATGCCGGGTCGGGAACAGGGAGCATCACCGGGACCCCACTCCATTGTACCCAGGGCATGGGACCCTGCCTCTAACTTGGGATACTGGGGCGGAGCCTCATCTCACGCATGGCTAGGGTTGGTTGTAGGATACCTTATCTCTGTGAATGGAAGTGTGACAATTACATTTAGGATAAGGATAAGGGGTTAGGATTACCGTTAGGGTTAGGGATTAGGACTAGGTTTAAGGGTTAATGTTAGAGTTAGGGGTTAGGGTTAAAGTTAGGGTTTAGAGTTAGGGTTGGGGTTTATGGTCCGGGGTTAGGTTTAGGGTTAGGTGTTAGGGTGAGTGTTAGGGCTTAGATTTAGAGGTTAGTTTAAGGGCACAGGACCTGTCTACTATAGTGAGAGGGGTCGGGCAGGGTCGCTGCGAAACCACTGCATCGTACCCTGGGCCTAGGGCCCTGACTGTCATGCAGCACTCAGGCGGAGCCTCATCTCATGCATGGCATGGCTGGATTGTAGGCTTGCTTAACTCTGAGAATGGAAGAAGTTTGAGAAACAGTGTTACGGTTAGGGTTAGGGGTTAGGAGTTAAGGGTTAGGGTTACTATGAGGGTTAGGGGTTAGGTTTAGGGTTAGCGGTTAGTGTTTGGGTTAGGACTAGGGGTTTGAGTTACGGTCAGGTGTAAGGGTTAGGATTAGAGTTAAGAGTTAGGGTTACAGTTAAGTGTTAGCGTTAAGGTTTAGGGTTAGGGTCAGGGTTTACGGTTAGTGTCAGTGTTAACAGTTAGGGTTGGGATAAGCGTTAGGATTAGGGGTTAGGGTTAAGGGTTAGGATTAGGATTAAGGGTTAAGGTTAGGGTTAGGGTTAAGGGTTAGTATTAGTGTTAAGAGTTTGTGTTAAGGTTAGGTTTGAGGGTTAAGTTTAGGGTTAATGGTTAGGGTTAGGTTTAGGGTTAAGGGTTAGGGTTAGGGTTTGTGCTTTAGTTTTAGGGTTAGGTTTAAGGGTTCAGGTTAGGATTAGTGTTAGAGTTAACCATTATGGTTAGGCTTAGCAGTTAGGGTTAATATCAGGGTTCAGGGTTAGTGTAAGAGGTTAGATTTATGGTTAAGGGTTAGGGTTAGGTTTATGTTTAGGGGTAGGGTTATGGGTTAGGGGTAGTGTTTATACTTAGGGCATGAGTCCTAGCTGAACTAGGGTGGTGAGTTGGGGGGCTGGGATTGTCGTCAGGAACGTACTCTATCATACACTGGATATGGGCTCGTGGGTTTTATGCAGGACACAGTGGCAGAGCCTCCATATACGGATGACATGGGAGGATTGTGGCTTGCTTAACTCTGAGAATGGAAGAAGTCTGAGAATTAGATTTAGGGTTAGTATTATGGTTAGGATTAGGGATTAACAGTGTTAGGGTGAGGGCTTAGTGTTAGGGGTTAGTGTTAGGGTTAGGGCGATTGTTTGCTTAGGGTTAGGGCTAGAGATGTTGTAAGTGGTAGTGTTAGGCTTAGGGTTGTCATTAGGGTTAGGGTTATGGTTAGTGTTTTACAGTTAGTGTTATGGTTTAGGTACTATGGTTATGGTTACAGGTTAGGGTTAGAGTAAGAGATTAGAGGTTTGGTTTAGTGTTAAGGTTAGGGTTAGTGTTAGCAGTAGGGTTAGGTTTAGATATTATGGTTAGGGTTAGTGGTAGCGGTTAAGCTTAGGGATTAGGGTTAATGCATGTGCCCTGTCTACTCTATGCTGGGTTGGGAACAGGGAGCATCACCGGGACCCCACTCCATTGTACCCAGGGCGTCGGACCCTGCCTCTCACTTGGGATGCTGGGGTGGAGCTCATCTCACGCATGGCTCGGGTTGGTTGTAGGCTTGCTTATCTCTGCGAATGGAAGAAGTGTGAGAATTACGTTTAGGATAAGTGTAAGGGATTAAGAATATGGTTAGGGTTAGCGACTAGGAGTAGGTTTAGGTGTTAGGGTTAGGATTAAGGGTTCATGTTAAGGTAGGGTTTAGAGTTAGTGTTGGGCGTTAGGCATAGGGGTTAGGTTTAGGGTTAGGTGTTAGGGTTTATGTTAGGGCTTAGATTTAGTGGTTAGTTTAAGGGCACAGGACCTGTCTATCTATGGTGAGAGGGGGGCGGGCAGGGTCGCTGTGACACCACTCCATCCTACACTGTACCTAAGACCCTGACTGTCATGCAGCACTCAGGCGGATCCTTGTCTCATGCATGGCATGGCTAGATTGCAGGCTTGTCTAACTCTGAGAATGGAAGAAGTGTGAGAATTAGATTTAGGGTTAGGGTTAGTGTTAAGGTTAGGGGTAGGGTTAGGGTTAGGGCTTCGGGTTAAAGTTAGGGTCAGGGGTTAGGGGTAGCATTAGGTGTTAGTGTTAGCATTAGGGTTATGGTTAGGTGTTATGTTTAGGGTTAGGGTCAGGGTTTAGGGTTATGGATTCAGGTTATGGATCAGGTTATCTGATCTATCAGTGGTGGGCAACAGGGAAGATCGCCCGGGCCCCACTCCATTGTACACAGGGCATGGGCCCCTGCCTCTCATGTAGGCTACAGGGTCAGGGCTTCATCTCACGCATGGCATGGGTGGATTGTAGGCTTCCTTAACTTTTCAAATTGAAGAAGTTTGAGAGTTACATTTGGGGTTAGGGTAAAGGGTAAGGATTAAGGTTAGGGTTAGGTTTTCAGGACTAAGATTATATTTAGGGATTACGGTTAGAGGTTAGAATTAGGGTTAAGGTTACAGTTACAGTCAAGGATTAGAATTATGTTTAATAGTTAGGTTTAGGTTTAGCGTGAGGGGTTATGGTTAGGATTAGGAATTTGGGTTACTGTTAGGATTTAGGTTCATGGGTTACTGTTAGGGCTAGGGATTCATGTTAGTGTTAGCTTAGGTTTAATGATTAGTGTCAGTGCACAGGCCCTGTCTACTCTATGTGGCACAGGGGGTGTGGAGTGTAGGTGCGTCCCCGCTCCATCATACCATGGGTCTTGGGCTCTGATCGTAACGCAGGACTCAGGCAGAGCCTCATCTCACACATGGAATGGCCAGATTGTAGGCTTGCTTAAGTCCTAGAATGGAAGAAGTGTGAGAATTATATTTTGGGTTAGGATTAGGGTTAGGGTTTAGATTTAGGGTAAAGGGTTAGGGTTAGGAATATCATTAGGGTTAGAGGCTAACTTTAGTGTTAGTGCTAGGGTTTAGGGTTAGGGGTTAGGGTGAGGGTCGTTGTTCGGTTAGGGTTACGGCTAGGTTCATTGTAAGGGGGAGGGTTAGGATTAAGGATGTGGTTAGGGTAAGAGTTAGGGATAGCGTTTTATGGTTAGTATTATTGTTTATGTATTATGGTTTTGGTTATGGGTTCGTGTCAGTGTTAGGAGTTAGGGGTTGGGGTTAAGGTTAGGGATGAGAGTTAGTTTGAGAGGTTAGGGTTAAGCTGAGATTTAGGTTTAGTTCATAAGTTTAGCTTTAGGCTTAGGGTTAGGGGTTAGAGTGACGAATTAGGATGAAGGCATGGGCCCTATGTCCTCTATATGGGGTCGGGACTGGGAGCATCGCCAGGACGGCACTTGGTTGTGCCCAGTTCATGGGACCTTGCTCTCATGTGGGATACAAGGGTGAAGCATCATCTCACATATTGCATGTGTTGGTAGTAGGCTTGTTTACTTCTGCGAATGGAAGAAGTGTGAGAATTACATTTAGGGTTAGGGTAACCGGTTAGGATTATGGTTAGGGATAGGGTCTGTGGTTAGGGTTAAGGTTAGATTTTAGAGTTAGTGTTGGGGGTTAGGGTCAGGGGTTAAGTTCAGGGTTATGGGTTAAGGTTAGTGTTAGGGCTCAGATTTAGTGGTTAGTTTAAGGGCACAGGACCTGTCTAATCTATGGTGAGAGGGGTACAGAGAGGATCGCCATGACACCACCCCATTTTACTCCTGCATTTGGCCCAGACCTACATGCAAGACTCAGGCGGAGCCTCATCTCATGCATAGTATGGCTGGATTTTAGACTTGCTTAATTCTTAGAATGGAAGAAGTGTGAGAATTAGGGTTAGGGTTAGCTTTAGGGGATTGGTGTTAGGGATTAGGGTTAGTGGTAGGGTTAGGGGTTAGGGATTAATGGTTAGGGTTAATGTTAGGGTTAGGATTAGAGTTAGGGTGAGGGTTAGGGTTGGGTTTAGGTTTAGGGGTAGGGGTTAGTGTTAGGCCTAGGGGTTAGGGTTAGGGTTAGGGTTGTTTGTAGGGTTGTGGTTAGGGTTAATGGTTTAGGGTTAGGGTTTAGGTGTTATGGTTATGGCTAGGAGGTAGGGTTACAGTTAGGATTAGTGTCAGGGGTTAGGGTTAAGTTTAGCATTAGGGTGGGGTTTGGGGTTAGGGTTAGGGTTTAGGGTTAAAATTAGAGTTGTGGTTGGGGTTAGCGTTGGGGTTGGGGTTAGAGTTAGGGTTAGGGGTTGGAGTCCGTGTGTAGGTTGAGATTGGGGTAGGGTTCAAATTAGGGGTTAGGGTTAGTGTTAGGCATTAGGTCAATCCTACAATCCACCTCTTTATAGTGGCTTTCTCTCCGTGAAGGGAAGGGTTCTTGTTCATGTCTCCTCTCAGGCTAAGAGTTACCCTCTTCCTATGAAATGACTCTTTCTTCATTGTGTTTGACAGAACCTCTCACACTTCTTACACTCTCAGAGTTCAGCAAGATTACAATCCAGCCATGCTATTTGTGAGATGAAGCTCTGCCCATGTCCTGCGTGACAGTCAGGGCCTCATAGCAAGGGTACGCTGGAGTGGGATCCCTGTGATGCTCTCCGCCCCCGAGCCCTCATAGAGTAGACAGGGCTCAAGCCTAAACATAAACTTTAAACCTAAGCACTAACCCTAAACATAATCCTCACCAAACCACTGACTCTAACCCCTAACACTAAACCTAAGCACTAATCTTAACGGTAATTGCTCACCCTAACCCTAACACCTAAAACTAATCCTAATTCCTAACCATAACCCTAATCCCTAACTCTATTCTTAACCCAAATCCTAACCCCTAACCCTAACCCTAAATCTAAATCTCATACTTCTTCCATTATCAGAGTTAAGAAAGCCTACAATACCCTCATGCCAAGCGTGAAATGAAGCTGCGCCCTGGTGTTCCACATGAAAGGCAGGGACGCTTGCCCTCCGTATAATGGAGTCGGGTACCAGAAATGCTCCCAGTTCCTGACGCCCCCCCATAGAGTAGATAGCGTCCATTCCCTAACCCTAAACCCTAGCTCTCACCCATCACTCTAATCCTACCCATACCACCTAATCCTAACCCTAATGCTAACACCAAACCCTAAACCTAACCCTAAAAGTAACCCTACTTCTAAGCCAAAACCCTACCCCTTAACACTAACACTAACCCCTATTTATAACCGTAACACCTAAAGTCTAACACTAACTCAAAAACTCTCACCCTAACACTAACACTATCAAAACCACTAACCTTATCCTTAACCCTAACAACAACCTTAACCCTAACAATGACCCTAACAGTAACACTAAACCATAACCCTAACCTTACCCTAACCCTACCCCTAAACTCTACCCCTAACAGATAACCCTAACCTTAACCCTAACACTAAATCCTAACCCTAACCCCTAACACTAAACCTAACCCCTAACCCGAACCCTAACAACAATCTTAACCTCAACCCCAACCCCAACCCTTAACCTTAACCCTAACCCTAATTCTCACACTTCTTCCATTCTCAGAGTTAAGCAACCTTAAAATCCTGCCATGCCATGAGTGAGAGGAGGCTCCACCTGAGCCTTGATAGTAGGTCTGGGCCCAAGGCAAGGGTACAATCGTGTGGTGTCATGGCGACCCTCTCCACACCCCTCTCACCATAGATTAGACTGGTCCTGTGCCCTTAAACTAACCACTAAATCCAAGCCATAAAACTAACCCTAACCCCTAAACCTAAACCTAACCACTGACCCTAAACCCCAACACTAATTCTGAACCCTAACCTTAACACTAACCACAGACCCTATCCCTAACCGTAATCCTAACCCATTATCCTAACCCTAAATGTAATTCTCAAACTTCTTCCATTCGAAGAAATAAGCAAGCCTACAACGAACCCATGCCATGTGTCAAATGATGCTCCACCCCTCTGTCTCACATGAGAGCCAGGGTCCCATGACCTGGGTACAACGGAGTGGGGACTCCACGATGCTCCCAGTCTCGACCCCGAATAGAGCAGATAGGGCCCATGCCTTAACGCTAATCCCTAACTCTAACCCATAACACAAGCCTAATGCTAAACCAACCCCCTAAACCTTACCGGTAAGCTTAACCCTAACGTCTCAAACTAACCCTCATCCCTAACCTTAACCCTAACCACAACCCCTAACTCTAACATGAACCCATAACCAAAACCATAATATCTAACCACTAACACTAACTCCAACGCTATCCCTAACCCTTACCCTAACCACAACCCTAACCCTAACCCAATCCCGTACAATGAACCTAGCCCTAACTTTAATCAAACAATGATCCTAACCCTAAACCCTAGCCCTAACACTAACGTTAGCCCCTAACCCTGATATTCCTAACCATAACCTTTTACCCTAAACCTAAACCCTAACCCTAATCCTAACCCTAAATCTAATTCTCATACTTCTTCCATTCTAGGAGTTAAGCAAGCCTACAATCTAGCCATGCCATGCGTGAGATGAGGCTCTGTATGAGTCCTGCGTGACAGTCAGAGCCAAGGCCCAGGGTATGATGCAGTGGGGTGCAACCACACTGTACACCCCCAGTGCCCCACAGATTAGACAGGGCCTGTGTCCTGACACTAGTAATTAAACCTAAGCTAATACTAATCCGAACACATAGCCCTAATAGTAACCCAGGAACTTAACTCCTAACAGTAACACTAATCCCGAAACCTGAACATAACCCTCACTCTAAACATAAACCTAACTACTAAACATAATCCGAATCTCTAACCATAACAGTAATCTACCCCTAATTCTAATCTCTAACCGTAACCCCTAAGCCTAATCCTAGTCCTTAACACCCAGTGCTAACCTTAATCCTAACCCCTTACCCTAACGCCAAATGTAATTCTCAGACTTCCTCAGTTTGCAAAGTTAAGGAAGCCTACAATCCACCCATGCCATGCGTGAGATGAGGCTCTGCCCCTGTGTCCTACATGAAAGGCAGGGGCCCATGCCCTGAGTACAATAGAGTGGGGCCCTGGCTATCTTCCCTTTTCCCCACCACTGATAGATCATATAGGGCCCATGTCCTAACCCAAATCTGTAACCCTAACCACGGACTCTAACCCTAAACATAACACTTAACCCTAACCCTAATGCTAACCCTAACACATAATGCTAACCCTAAACCCTGACCCTAACCCTAACCCGAACCTTAAACCCTAACCTTAACCCTACCCTTAACCCTAACCATAAATCTAATTCTCACACTTCTTCCATTCTCAGAGTTAAATAAGCCTACTATTCTCCCATGCCATGCGTGAAAGGAGGCTCTGCCACTATGTCCTGCATGAAACCCACGGTCCCATACTCAGCATATGATAAGGAGGCTTCCTGGTGACAATCCCAGCCCCCTAACCCACCCTTCTACTGCAGACTGGGCCCGTGCCATAAGCATCAACACTACCCCTAACCCATAACCCTAACCCTAAATATAAAACCTAACCCTAACCTTACTGCTCACCTTAACACGTAAACCTAACCGTCACCCTAATCGTAACCCATTAACCTCCATCCATAACCCTTACCCTAACAAAAATACCTATCCCATATCTTTAACCTTACCTCCTAGCCATAACCATAACACCTAAAGCTTAACCTTAAACCTAAACCAGTAACCTGAACATTAACCCAATGAAAAACCCTAACCCTAACCCTAACCCTTAACCCTAACCATTAAGCTAATCATTAAACCTAAGCTAACACTAACCTGAACCCCTAGCCCAAACCGTAGCCCAGGAACCTAACTCCTAACAGTAACCCCTAATCCTGAAACCTAAACATAACCACTCACCCTAAACCTAAACCTAACTACTAAACATAGTCCTAATCCCTAACCCTAACAGTAACCCTAACCCTAATTGTAATCTCTAACCGTAACCCCTAAATCTAATCCTAGTCCCTAACACCCAATGCTAACCTTAATCCTAACCCCTTACCCTAACCCCAAATGTAATTCTCAGACTTCTTCAGTTTGAAAGGTTAAGGAAGACTGCAATCCACCCATGCCATGCGTGAGATGAGCCTCTGCCCTGTGTCCTACATGAAACTCAGGGGCCCATGCCTTGGGTATGGTGGAGTGGGGCCCTGGCGATCTTCCCATTTCCTCACCCCTGATAGATCAGATAGTGCCCATGTCCTAACCTGAATCCCCTAACTCTAACACGTCATGCTAACCCTAACCCCTGACCCTAACCCTAACACAAACTCTAAACCCTAACCCCTGACCCTAACCCTAACACAAACCCTAAACCCTAACCCTAACCCTACACTTAACACTAACCTTAACCCTAATCTTAAGTCTAATTCTCACACTTCTTCCATTCTCAGAGTTAAACAAACTGACAATCAAGCCGTCCTATGCGTGTGATGAGGCTCCTCCTGAGGGTTGCATGACAGTCAGGGCTTTAGATCCAGGGTGCGATGGATTGGCATCGCAGTGACCCTGTCTGCCCCCTTCTCCCAATAGATAGAGAGGTCCTGTGCCCTTAAACTAACCGCTAAATGTAAGAGTCAACATTAACTTTAAAAGCTAACCCTAAACCTAACCCCGGACCCTAACCCCCAACACTAACTCTAAACCCCAACCTTAACACTAACCCCTAAACGTACTCCTAATCCATAACCCAAACCATAATCCTAACACCTTACCATTATCCTAAATGTAATTCTCACACTTCTTCCATTTGCAGAGATAAGCAAGCCTACAACCAACCCGAGCCATGCGTGAGATGAGGCTCTGTCCCAGTATCTCAAGTGAGAGGCAGGGTTCCATGCCCTGGGTACAATGGAATGGAGTCCCAGTGATGCTCCCTGTTCCTGACCCCGCATAGAGCAGATAGCACCCATGCTTTAACCCTAATCCCTAAGCCTAACCGATACCCCTAACCCTAAGAATAACACCTAACCCTAACCCTGTTACTAACCCTAACCCTACCACTGAACCTAACCTCTAAACCCTAACTCCAACCCTTACCCGTATCCATAACGGTAGTACCTAAACCATAACACTAACTGTAAAGCACTAACCTTAATCGTAACCCTAATGATAACCCTAAGCCTAACCCTACCACTTGTAACATCTCTAGCCCTAACCCTAACCAAACAACCACCCTAACCCTAACCCTAACCCCTAAACCTACACCCTCACACTAACACTAACATTAATCCCTAACCCTATCCATAATCCTAACCCTTAATCTAATTCTCAGACTTCTTCCATTCTTAGAGTTAAGAAAGCCTACAATCCTCCCATGCCATGAGTGAAAGAATGCTCTGCCACTGTGTGCTACATGAAAACTAAGGGCCGATATCCAGCATACGATAGAGTGGGTTCCTGGTGACAATCCCAGCACCCTAACCCATGCCCCTAGTGCAGACAGGGCCCGTGCCCTAAGCATAGACACTACACTTAACCCATAACCATAACCATAAACATAACATCTAACCCTAACCCTATTGCTCACCTTAACACATATACCTAACCATAAACCTAACCCTAACCCTACCCCTTAACCTAATCTTAATGCATAACACTTACCCTAAAAACAGCCACTATTCCATAACTCTAACCCTACCTCCTAGCCATAACCGTAACACCTAAACCCTAAACCTAACCCTAAACCACTGCAAACAACCGTAAACCTAACCCTAAACCATAACCCTAAAACCTAAGCCTAACCCTAACCCTAAACAATAATCCTAATAGCTAACCCTATCCATAAACCTTAACCCTCACCATTACCCCAATACCTAGACCTATCCCTGACCCTAACACTAACCACTAACCGTAACCCTAACCTGTATCCCTAACCATAAACATGAACCCAAAACTTAACCCTAGTTGTAACTGTAACCCCTAACACTAAGCATTCACCCCAACACTAATCTTAATCCCTAACCCCAACCATAATCCTAACCCTAAATCTAATTCTCAGACATCTTGCTTTCTCAGAATTAAGAAAGCCTAACCTTAACCTCCCATGCCATGCGTGAAAGAAAGCTCTGCCAATGTGCCCTGCATGAAACCCAGGGACCCATACCCAGCGTAGGATAGAAGGGCTTCCCGGTGACAATCCCAGCCTCCTAACGCACCCCCCTAGTGCAGACAAAGCCCATGTCCTAAGCATAAACACTACCCCTAACCCGTATCCCTAACCCTAAACATAACACCTAACCATAAATCTGTTGCTCACTGTAACATGTAAACCTAACTGTAACCCTAACTTTAACCCCTTAAACTAACCTTAATGCATAATACTTACCCTGAGAAGAACCCCTATCCCATAATTCTAACCCTACCTCCTAGCCATAACCATAACACCTAAATCCTAAACCTTACTCTAAAGCCTAGACCTAACCCTAAACCTAACCCTAACCCCTAAACCTAAACCTAAACCTAAACCCTTACCCTAACACTAACACTGAACCCCGATCCTAATCCTAACCGCTAACCCTAACCATAAACCTCAACTCTAACCCTAACCTGAACACTTAACACTAACCCTAACCCTAACCCCTAACCCTATCCCTTAGACCTAAAACTAACCCTAACCATTAACCCTAACCCTAACCCTTAACCCTAACCCTAACACCTAACCCCCTAACCCTGACACTAACCTTAACCCTTAACCCCTAACACTAACACTAACCCTAACCCCTAACCCCTAACCCAAACCATAACCATAATTCTCACAGTTCTTCCATTCTGAGAGTTAAGCAAGACTAAAATCCTCCCATGCCATGCATGAAAGGAGGCCCTGCCACTGTGTACTGCATGAAACCTCTGGTCCCATACCCAGCATACAATAGAAGGGGTTCCCAGCGACAATCAGAGCCCCATACCCCACCAACCTAGTGTAGACAGGGCCCGTGCCCTAAGCATAAACACTACCCCTAACTCATAACCCTAACTCTAAACGTACCACCTAACTGTAACCCTTTTGCTCACCTTAAAATATAAACCGAACCATAAACCTAACCCTAACCCCTTAACCTAACGTTAATGCATAACCTTTACCCTAACAACAACCCTTATCTCATAACACTAACCTTACATCCTAGTCATAACTGTAACTGCTAAACCCTAAACCTAACCCGAAACTGATAACCCTAAACATAACCCTAAGAAAAACCCTAAACCTAACCCTAACTTTAACCTTAATGCTAACCCTAAACCATAACCCTAACTCTAACCCTTAAGCCTTAACCCTAACCCTAAACCCTAAACCCTAACTGTAACACTAACACTTAACCCTAATCCTAACCCTAACCCTTGAACCTAACCCAAACCCTTAACCCTAAACCTAACAATTACCTTAACACCTAGACCTAACACTGCCTCTAAACCTAACACTAACCCCTAACCCTATCCTTAACTATGAACCCTAAACCTAACTCTAACCCCCTAACCCTAACTATAACCCTTAACTCTAACCGTAATGCTAAACTGAACCCTTAACCCTAACCATAAAACTTAACCCTAAGCGGTATCCTTAACCCTGATGGTTAACCTTCACCATAACACTTAACCCTAACCCTAATCCTAGCCTTTTACCCTAATCCTAACCCTTAACTCTAATGTTAACCACAACCCTAACCCTAACACTAACCACTAACCTTTAACCTAACCCCTAAACCTAACACCTAACCTTAACCCTAACAATAACCCCAACCCTTAACCCCTAACCCTAACCCTAACCCTAATTCTCACACTTCTTCCATTCTCAGAGTTAAGCAAGCTTACAATCCAGCCATGCCATGCATAAGATTAGACTCCGCCTGAGTCCTGCATGAAGGTCAGGGCCCAAGACCCAGTGTACGATGGTGTGCTGTCACGGTGACCCTTTCTGCACCCCTCTAACCATAGATTGCACAGGTCCTCTGCCCTTAAACTAACTGCTAAATCTAAGCGCTAACACTAACTCTAACACCTAACCCCTCAACCTAACCCCTGACCCTAACCCCCAACACTAACTCTAAACCCTAACCTTAACCCTAACCACAGACTCTATCCCTAACGATAATTCAAACACACTACCATAACCCTAAATGTAATTCTCACACTTCTTTCATACCACCCAAACCTAACCCTATTGCTAACCCTAACGCTAACCCTAACCCTAACGCTAAACCCAACCTCTAACCCGTAAACCTAACCCTAACCCATAACCATAACTGTACCTAAACCATAACACCAATTGTAAAACACTAACTCTAAGCCTAATGATAACCCTAAGCCTAACACTACCACTTACAACATCTCTGGCCCTAACCCTAAAGAAACAAGAACCCTAACCCTAACCCTAACCACTAACCCGAAGCCCTCACCCTAACACTAACCTTAATACCTAACCCTAACCATAATCCTAACCCTAAATCTAATTCTCAGACTTCTTGATTCTCAGAGTTAAGAAAGCCTACAATGCTCGCATGCCATGCGTGAAAGGAGGCTCTGCTACTGTGTTCTGCATAAGACCCAGGAGCTCATACCCAGAGTATGGTGGAGTGGGTTCCTGGTGACAATCCCAGCACCCTAACCACCCCTAGTGCAGACAGAGCCCAGGCCCTAAGCATAATCACTACCCCTAAGCCATCACTCTAACCCTAAACATAACACCTTACCCTAACCCTATTGCTCACCTTAACAAATAAACCTAACAGTAACTGTAACTTTAACCGCTTAACCTAACTCTAATGCATAACACTTACACTGACAACAACCCCTAGCACATAATTCTGACCCGAACTCCTAATATAACCATAACAACCTAACCCTAAACCTTGCCCTAAAGCCTAGACCTAACCCTAACCTTAACCATAAACCCCACCCCTAAAGCTAACCTCTTACCCTAACATTAACCCTGAACCCTGATCTTAACCCTAACCGCTAAGCCTAACAATCACACTTAACTTTAACACTAAGCCTAAATTGAATGCTTAAACCTAACCCTAAAACTAAACCACAAATCTTAACCCTAACCCTTAACCCTAAAGCTAACCATAACTGTTAACCCTAACACTAACCCTTAACTCTAACCCTAACACAAAACCTTTACCTTAATACTAACCCTTATCCCTAAACCTAACCTTAACACTTAACTCTAATCCTAACCCTTAACCCTAACCACTAACCCTAACCCTAACGCTTAGCTCTAACCCTAACTGCTAACACTCACCTTAAACAATAACCCTGACCCTAAACCTAAACCTTAACCATAACCCTAACATTAAACCATAACTCTAACACTGTTAAACCTAATCCTAACTCTTACACCTAAACCTAACATTAACCCCTAGTCCTAACCCTAACAATAACCACTAACCCTAAACCTAATCCTAACCAATAACCGTAACCCTAATACGTAACTCCTAACCCTGACACTAATCCTAACTCCTAACCTCAAACCGCTAACCCTAACCCTAACACTTAACCCTAAGACTAACCATTAAATGTCACCCTAAATCTTAACCCTAACCCCAACACAAACCATTATATCTAACCCTGACCCTTAACCCTAAGCCTAATCCCAACCCCTAACCCTAACTCTACCACGAGCCCTAAACCTAACACTAATATCTAACCCTAAAAATAACACTTAACACCAACCCTAACGATAAAACGAAACATTAACCCTAACCCTAAATGTTAAGCCTCACCCTAAGCCTTAAGCCAAACTCTAATCCTAACCCTAACAACCCAAAACCTAACCCTACCTCTAACCTTAACCCTAAACCTCACCCTTAACCCTAAACCTAACCCTAAATTTAAACCTAACCCCAACCCTAACCCTTAAGCAGAACACTAACCCTTAACCCTAACCCTAACAGCTAACACTAACACTAACCACTAAACCTAAACCTAACCCTAACCTTAACCATAAACCTAACACAACCCCTAAACCAAACACTAACCCCAAACCCTAACCTCTAACTGCTAACCTTAACAATAATAACCCCTAACCCCAACCCACTAAACCTAAACCTAACACTTAACCCTAAGACTAACTGTTAAACCTAACCCTAACCCTAACCCTTGACCCTAAACTAACCCTAACAGTTAACCCTAACCCTATTCCAAAACCTTAACCCTAAACCGAACCCTAACCATTAACCCTAACCCTAACCCTTAATCCTAACCCTAACGCTAATCCTTAACCCTAATACTAACGCTTAACCCTAACACTAACACTAACCCTTAAACCTAAGCCTAATCCTTAACCCTAACAACTAACCCTGACCTTAACCTTTAAACCTAACCCTAAGCGTTAACACTCACCCTAACCCTTAACCCTAACCCTATCCCTAACACTTAACTTAAAACTATCCATAACTGTTAACTCTAACCCTAAGTTTTAAACCTAACCTTACCCCTAACCCTTACCCTTAATCCTAACCCTTAACACTAACCCTAACCCTATCACTAACCCCCTAACCCTAAACCTAACAGTAACCCCCAAACCTAACACCTAACCCCTAACCCTAACACTAACTCCAACCCCTAACCCCTGTCCCTTAACTCTAACACTAACCCTAAGCCCTAACCCCAAAACCCTAACCCTAACCCTAATTCTCAGACTTCTTCCATTCTCAGAATTAAGCAAGCCTACAACTCAGCCATGCCATGCGTGAGATTAGATTCTGCCTGAGTCATGCATGAGCGTCAGGGCCAAAGGCTCAGTGTACGATGGTGTGGTGTCTCGGTGATCCTGTCTGCATCCCTGTCACCATAGATTATACAGGTCCTCTGCTCTTAAACTAACCACTATATCTAAGCCCTAACACTAACCCTAAAAAATAACACTAAACTTAACCCCTGACCTTAACTCCTAACACTAACTCTAAACCCTAACCTTAACCCTAACCACAGAACCTAGCCCTAACCATAATTTTAACCCATTACCCTAACCCTAAATGTAATTCTCACACTTCTTTCATTCGCAAAGATAAACAAGAATACAACCAACACATGCCATGCGTGAGATGATGCTCCATCCCCATATCCCACAAGAGAGCCACGGTCCCATGAACTGGGTTCAAAGGAGTGGGTTACAGGCCATGCTCCTTGTCCCAACTCTGCATAGAGCATATAGGTCCCATGCCTTAACCCTAATGCCTAACTCTAACCCCTAACTGTAACCCTAAGGCTAAACCTAACCCTAAGCTTAACCCTAACCTCTCAAACTAAGCCTCATCCCCAACTCTAACACTAATCCCAACCACAAACCCCTAACTCTAACACAAACCCATAACCAAAAGTGTAATACTGAACCACTAACACTAAAACTAAAATGCTAATGCTCACCCTAACCCTAACTACAACCCTAACCTGAAAGCTACCCCTTACAATGAACCTAGCCCTAACCCTAACCAACAACGACCCTAACCCTAACCCCTAACCTATAACCCTAGCTGTAACACTGACGTTAGCCCCAAACTCTAACCATATTCCTAACTTTATCCCTTTACCCTGACACTAAACCTAATCATAAATCGTAACCCTAATCCTAACCCTAAATCTATTTCTCACACTTCTTCCATTCTAGGAGTTAAGCAAACCTACAATGTAGCCATGCCATGCGTGAGATGAGGCTCTGCCTGAGTCTGGCGTGACAGTCAGAGCCTAAGGCCTAGGGTACAATGGAGTGGGGATGCAGCCATGCTCCACACCGCCAGTGCCCCATAGATTAGACAGGGCCCTTGCCCTAACACTAATCAGTAAACATAAGCCCTAACTCTAACACTAACCCAAATCTCTAGCCCTAAAAATAACCCATGAGTCTAACTGCTAACATTAACCCTAATCCCTAACCCTAACAATAAACCCTCACACTGAACCTAAACCTAACCACTAAACATAGTCCTAATCCTTAAGCTTAACAGTAACACTAACCCTAATTCTAACCTCTAACCGTAACCCCTAAACCTAATCCTAGTCCCTAACACCTAACCCTAACCCTAACCCTAACCCTAACCCTAAATCTAATTCTCAGACTTCTTCAATTTCAAAAGTTAAGGAAGCCTACAATCCACCCATGCCATACATGAGATGAGGCTCTGTCCCTGTGTCCTACATGAAAGGCTGAGGCTCATGCCCTGTGTACAATGGAGTGGGGCCCAGGCGATCTTCCCAGTTCCCCACCACTGATAGATCATATAGGGCCCATGTCTTAACCTGAATCTGAAACCCTAATTCCTCACCCTAACCTTAAGTATAACACCTAAGCCTAACCCTAATGATAACCCTAACACCTACCCTAACCCTAAGCCTAAACCCTAACCCTAACCCTAAACCCTAACACTAACCCTATCCCTAAACCTAACCCGAACCCTAAACTCTAACCCTAATGCTAAACATAAACGCTAACCATAACCCTAAGCCTAATCCCTAACCCCTCACCCTAACTCTAACCCTATTTATTTATTCCATTCTCAGAGTTAAGCATGCCTAGAATCCATCCATGCCATGCGTGAGATCAGGCTCCACCTGAGTGCTACATGACAGTTAGGGTCCAAGGCCCAGTGTACAATGGTGTGGTGTCACAGTGACCCTGTCTGGACCCCTCTCAACATAGATTATACTGGTCCTGGGCCCTCAAACTAACTGCTAAATCTAAGCCCTAACACTAACCTTAAACCCAAATCCTAAACCTAACCCCTGAAGCTAACCCCCAACACTAACTCTAAACACTAAACTTAACCGTAAAAGCTAACGCTAACCATGACGCTTAGACCTAACCCTAACCCTTAACCATTAACGCTAACACTACACCCTACACCCTACCCTAACACAAACATTATACCCTAATCCTAACCCTAACACTTAAACCTAACCCTAACACTTAACCCTAACCCTAACCCTTATGCTAATGCCTAGCCCTAAACCTAAGTCTAACCCTAACCCCTAACACTAACACTAAGCTCAAACCATAACGCTAAACCTAAACACTAATGCTAACCCTAACCTTAACCCCTAAACCTAACACTAACCCTGAAACCTAAACCTAACTCTAAACCCCTATCCAGAACCATAACACTTAACTCTAAACCTAACCCTAACCTGAAAACATAACCCTAAGCAAAACCACTAACCCTAAACCTTAACCTTAATATTAACCGTTAAACCTCACCCTAACACTTAATCTTAACCCTTATCTTAACCTTGAACCCTAACACTAACCCCTAACCCTAACTATAACCCTAACCCGAACCCTAATCCTAACTGTAACGCCTAAACCGAATCATAATACTAACCCCTAACCCTCATCCTAACCCTAACCTAACCCTAACACTAACCCCAACCAGAACCCATAACACCCAACCTAACCCTAACTCTAAGACTAAACCTTAACCCTAACGCTAACCCCAATCGGTAAACTTAACCACTAACTCTAACCCTAACCCTAACACCTAACCCTAACCCTAAAACTATCACTAACACATAACCCCAACCTTAACCCTAATTATAACACCTAACCCTAGCTCTAACCATAACCATAACCCCTAACCCCTAACCCTAACCCTTAACACTTAACTCTAACCCTAACACTAACCTTTCCCCTAACTCTAAACCCTCTTGCAAATTTCTAACACTAATGCATAACCCTAACCCTAACTGTACCCTAAACTTAACCCCAAACATAACTCCGAACCCTAAACCCAACATTAATCCTAAACTTTAATCCTAAAGATAATCCCAAACCCTAACCCTAACCCAAACCCCAATCCCTAACGTTAACCCTAACACTTAAATCTAACCCTAATCCTAGCCCCTAACCCTAAACATAACCCTGAACTTACCTCTAACCCTAACGCTAACCAGAACCCCTAACCCCTAACACTAACACTAACACGTAACCCTAACTCTAACACTAAGAACTAACCCTAACACTAAACCTAAACCCAAACCCTAATCGTAACCCTAACCCCTAAATCTAAACCTAAAGCTAACCCTAAACACTAACTCTAACCCTAACCCTAGAATTAACACCCAACCCTAATCCTAACCCTATACCTAACCCGTAACCCCTAACCCTAACCCTAACCTTAACCTCTAACTCCGAACCCTAACCCTAAAACTAATCCTAACTCTAACTCTAAACCCTAACCCTACTTTCTAACCCTAACGCCTAACCCTAACCATAACCATACCCTAACACTAACCGTAACCTTAACCCTGAACCCTAAACCCAACCCTAACCCTAACCCCTAACCCTAACGTTAATCCCAACCCTTAACCCAACCCCATCCTCAACCTCAACCTCTAACCCTAAACATAACCGTAACCTCAACCCCAACCCTAAACCCAAACCCAACCAAAACCCCAACACCAACACCTAAGCCTAATCCTAACCCTTCCCCTAAAGCCTAGACCTAAACCTAATCCTAAACCTAACCCCTAACACTAACACTAACCCCTAATACTAACGCTAACCATGAACCTTAAATCTAACCCTAACCCCTAACCCTAAACAAAAACATTAAATCTAAACTAAATGCTAACATGAAACCTTAACACTAAAACTAAACCCTAAACCTAACCCTTAACCCTAACCCTAACCGTTAACCCTCAACCTAAAACTTAACCCTAACCCTAATCCTGACCATAACACTTAACCCTAAATGTAACCCTAAACCCTAACCTTAAACCTAAACCTCACCCTTAACCCTCAACCTAACCGTAAGGGTTAACCCTAACACTAACCTTTAAACCTAACACTAACAATAACTCTTAACCCTAATCTTAAACCTTAACACTAACCCTAAACCCTAATGCTAACATTAACCTCTAACCCTAAACATAACCCTAATCCTAACCCCTAAACCTAACACTTAACACATAACACTAACACTAATACCTAACCATAGGCCTAACACATAACCCTAACCCTAACGTGACCCTATCCCTAACCTAACCCTAACTGTAACCATAACGCCTAACCCTAACCCTAAACCTAATCCTAACCCCTAATGCTAACCCTAACCCTAAACACTAATCCTAATCCCAACACTAACCCTAACCCCTAACCCTAACACTTAAACCTAACCCTAACCCTAAGCCTAACATTAAACCTAGCCCTAACCGTAACACTAACCCTAAACCTAGCACTAACCCTAACCCGAGACCTAACCCTAATCCTACCTCTAGACCTAGCCCTAGCCCTAGCCCTAACCCTAACCCTAACCCTAGCCCTAACCTTAAACCCTAACCCTAACCCCTAACCATAACCATAACCCCTAACCCTATCCCTAACCCTAACCCCTAAACCTAAACTTAAACCTAACCCTTCCACTAACCCTAACCCTAAACCCTAACCCTAACCCTAACCCTTAAACCTAACCTTAACACTTACCCTAAGCCTAACGTTAACCCTAGCCCTAAACCTAGCACTAACCCTAACCCTAACCCTAAACCTAGCCCTAAGCCTAACCCTAGACCCAGCCCTAACTCTACCACTAGACGTAGCCCTAACCTTAGCCCTAGCCTTAACCCTAACCCTAACCCTAGCCCTAACCATAACCCTAAGTCATACCTAGACTTAGGTCTAACCCTAGCCCTAGGCCTAGCCCTAGTCCTAGACCTAATCCAAGCCCTAGCCCTAGAACCAGCCCCAAACATAGCCCTAGCCTTAGCCCTGAACCTAACCCTAACCCTAAACATAACCCTAAACCTAACCCTAGTCCTAGCCCTAGTCCTAGCCCTTGCCCTAACCCTAGCCCTTTTTCTAACCCTAACACTATACCAAATCCTAACCATAACAACCCTAAACCCTAACACTAAACTTAAACCTAAACCAATAATAATACTAACCCTAAGAACCCTGACCCTTAAACCTAACCCTAACCCGAAATCCTAACACTAACCCTAACCCAAAACCCTAACCCTAAGCACTAACACTAACCCTAATGCTAACCCTAATTCCTAACCCTAACCCTAACCCCTAATCCTAACCCAAACCCTAATGCTAACCCTAACCCTTACCCCAAACCTTAACTGTAATCCTAACCCAAAACCCTAACCCTAACTGCTAAACCTAACTCAAACACTAACCCTAAACATAACCCTAACTCCTAACCATAAACCTAATCCTAAACTTAACCCCTAACCGTAAATATAATTCTAATCCTAACCCTGAAACTAAACCTAACCCTAACCCCTTACCCTAACCCTAACCGCTAATCGTAACCCAAACCCTAATGATAACCCTAATGCTAAACCCTAACCCTAAACATAAACCTAACACCTATTCCTATCCTTAACCCTAACCCTTAACACTAACCCTAAGCATAACCTCTAACACCTAATGCTAACCATAACCCTAATGCTAACCCTATACCTTAACCCTAACCCTAATCCTAACGCAAAGACTAATCCTAACACTAACCGTAACCCCTAATCAGTAACCCTAACCCTAACCCTAGCCCTCACCCTAAAGCTAACCCTAACTCCTAACACTAACACTAACCCTAACCCATAACCCTAAGCCTATCCCTAACCCTAACACCAACACCTAACCCTAACCCGAGGGCTGGTCCTAGCCCTAACCCTAACCCAAACCCTAGCCCTAACCCTCACCCTAACCCTAGCCGTAGACCTAGCACTTGTCCTAGCCTTAACACTAACCCTAAACTTAACCCTAGACTTTGCCCTAGCCCTATCCCTAACCCTAGCCCTAGCCCTATCCCTAACTCTGACCCTAAGCCTAACAGCCTTAAGCCCTAACCATAACCCCAAACCCTAACTCTATCACTAAACCTAACCCTAACCGATAACCATAACCAAAATGCTAAACCTAACCCTAACCGTAACTCTAACCGCTAACCCAACCCTAATTCTAACACTAACCCTAAACCTAAACCTAACACTAACCCCTAACCTTACCACCAAATCCTAGCCCTAACCCTAATGCTAACTTTAAACCTAACCCTATGACTAACCCTAACCCTAACGTCTAACCTTAATCCTAACGATAACCCTAAACCCTAACACTAACCATAAACCCTAACTGCAAACCTAACTCCTAACCCTAACCCTAACCCTAAACCTAAACCCATACCTAACCCTAAACCTAACACAAACCCTAACAACTCTAACTCCTAACCCCTAACCCTAACACTAACCCAAACACTAACCCTTAACCCTAACCCTAAACCTAACACCTATATCTAACCCTACTTCTAACCCTAACCCTAAACATAAACGTAACCCTTACCCTTAAACTTAAACCTATCCCATAACCCTAACCCAAACCTCAACCCTAGCATTAACCCCTAACCCTAAATCTAACCCTATCCTTTAAACCTAAACCTAAAGCTAAACCCCTAACCCTAACACTAACTCCAAACCCTAACCCCTAACCCCTAACCTTAACACTATCCCAAACCATGATCCCAAAACCACTAACCCTAAACCTAACAGTTAACGCTAAGACAACCATTAAACGCTACTCTACACCTTAACGTTAAACGCTACCCTAACCACTAACCACTAACCCTAACACTAACCCCTAAACCTAAACCTAACCCTATCCCTTACCCCTAACCTAACAGTAAACACCTAACCCTAACAGTAACAGTAAATACCTATCCCTAACAGTAACACCAAACCCTAACCCCTAACCCTAACACTAACCCTACCCCCTAAACCCAAACCTCACATCCTAACCCTAACAGTTAACCCTAAGACTAACCATTAAACCTTACCCTAACCATAACGCTATTCCTAACACCTAAACCTAACCTTGATTCTAAACTTCAGCCTAAACCTAAACCTAACATTATCCCATGAACTTAACTGTAACCTTTAGTCCTAAGCTAACCCTAACACTGACACTAACCATTAACCCTAACCCTAACACTAAACCCTAACCCTAACCCTAAACCTAACCCCTAACCCTAAACCTAAACCTTATCCCGATCCCTAACCCTAAACACTAACATTAACACTTAACCTAACCCTAACCCATAACCCTAATCCCAACCCTGACTCCTAACTCTAAACCTAAACCTAGACCTAAGTTCAACCCTAGCTCTAAGCTAGCCCTATCCCTAGACAAAGACCTAACCCTATCCCTAGTCCTAGCCCTAGCCCTGACACTAACCCTAACACTAAATCTAACCCTAGCCCTCGCCCTAGCCCTAGCTCTATACTTAACCCTAAACTTAACCATAAACCTAACACTATCTCTCAACCTGACCCTAGCCCTATAAGCTCTAACCTCTAACCATAACCCCAAACCCTAACTCTATCACTAAATCCAACCCTAACTGCTAACCCTAATCCTAGCACTAACTCTAATCCTAACCCTAAGCCCGAACACTAACCCAAACCCTAACGCCCTAAAAGTAAACCTACCCCTAATCCCTAAGTGTAACCCTAACCATAAACCTAACACAACCCTTAAACTAACCCTAAACCTAACCCTAACAAAACTCTACCAAAATCCTAAACCCTAACACTAACCCTAACGTTTAACACTAATCCTAACACTTACACTAACCCTAAACATAAACCTAACACTAAGCCACAATCCTAAACCCTAATGCTAAACCTAACACTAACCCTAGCCCTAACGCTAACACTAACTCCTAACCCTAACCCTAACCTCTAAACCTAACCCTAGCCCTAACACTAACCATATCTCCAAACCTAGACCTAGACCTAACCCTATCCCTAGCCATAGCCCTAGCCCTAATCATAGCCCTAGCCCTAGCCCAAACCTTAACCCTAACCCTAAACCTCAGCCTAGCCTTAGGACTAGCTCTAGCGATAACCCTAGCCCTAACACTAAACCTAACACTATCCCTAAACCTAACCATAACTCTAACAAGCCTAACCCCTAACACTAAACCTAACCCTAACCCTAACCCTAACACCCCTAACCACTAACCCTAACAATAAACCTAATCCCAAACCCTAACACCAATGCTAACCGCAAACCCTAACCTAAATGCTAACCCTAACCCTAACTCTAACCCTACCATCTAACCCTAACCCTAACCCTAACCCCTAATCCTAACCCTAATTCTAACCCTAACCCTAAATGTAAATTTAACCTTAACCCCTAAAAGAAACCCTAAAACCTAATCCTAATCCTAACCCTAACGCTAAACCTAATCCTAAACCCTAACCTTAACTCTAATCCTTAACCTTAACCCTAACACTAACTCCTAACCCTAACCCTAACCCTAACACCTAACTCCTAACCCTAACCTTAACACTAACACTAACCCCTAAACCTAACTCTAACATTAACCTCTAACCCCTAACCTTAACCCTAACACTAACCCCTAAAACTAACCCTAACTCTAACGCTAAGAAAAACCCTAACACTAACTCTAAATCCTAACCCCTAACCGTAACCCTAATGCTAACTCTAACCCTAACCCTAACCCCTAACCATAACCTTAACCCTAACCCCTATCCATAACTCTAATTCTAACCTGAAGCCTTAACCTAAACCAAACCCTGAACCTTAACCCTAACCCTAAAATCTATTCCTAACCCTAAGCCTATCCCTAACCACTAACCCTAACCCTAACACTAATTTAAGCCCCTAACCCTAACTCGAACTCTAACCTTAACCTTTAACCCTAATCTTAACCATAAACCTAACCCTAACGCTAATACCTAAATCTAAATGTAACCCTATCCCTTACCCCTAAACCTAACACTAAACCCCTAACTCTAACAGTAACACCAAACGTTAACCCCTAACCTTAACATTAACCCTACCCCCTAAACCCAAACTGCACACCCTAACCCTAACAGCTAACCTTAAGACTAACTGTTAAACCTTACCCTAACTGTAACCCTACCCCCAAATCTAACCCTAACCCTAATCCTAACCCTTTATCCTAATCCTAGCCCTAACACCTAACACTAAACCTAACCCCTATCCTTAACATTAACCCTGACACCAAACCCTAAACCTTACCCTTACCCTAACCCTAACCCCTAACCCTAAACCTAACCCTAACCCTAAACCTAGCCCTAAATTCAACCGTAGCTCTAACGCTAGACCTAGACCTAGTCCTAGAACTAACCCAAGCCCTAGTCCTAGCCCTAGCCTGCACATTAACCCTAACCCTAAAACTAACCCTAGCCCTAGCCCTAGCTCTAGCCGTACACCTAACACTAACACTATCCCTAACCCTGACCCTAAGCCTTACAGCCCTACTCCTAACCATAAACCCAAACCCTAACTTTAACATTAACCTAACCCTAACCGCTAACCCTAACCTTAACCCTAACCCTAACTCTAAACCGTAACCCTAACCATAACCCTAACTCTAACTGCTAACCCTAACCCTAATTCTAACACTAACCCTAAACCTAAACCTAACCATAACCACTAACCCTAACCCCTAATCCTAACCCTAATCCTAACGCTAATCCTAAACATAAAACCTAACCCTATTCCTAACCTTAAGCTTAACGCCTAACCCTAACCCTAATCATAACCCTAAACCCTAACCCTAACCCTAGCCCTAGCCATAGCCCTAGACCTAACCATAACCCTAGGCCTAGCCCCGACACTAAAACTAACCCTAAATCTAATACTAGCTCTGGCCCTATTGCTTGTCCTAGGACTAAACGTAACACTAAACCTAACTCTAACCCCTAACAATAACCGTAACCCTAACCCCTAACCTTAACCCTAATCCCAACCTGTAATCCTAATCCTAACCCTAAACCTATGACAGGCCCTAGCCCTAATCCTAAACCAACCTTAGCCCTAACGTCACTCTAACCATACCCGTAGCTATAGCACTAGTCCTAGCCCTAACACTAAACCTAAACCTAACCGTAACTCTAACACTAGGCCTAATACTAACCCTAACCCTAAACCTAGTCTTAACCCTATCCCTAGCCCAAACCTTAGCCCTAGCCCTAGCCCTAACCCTAACCCTAGCCCTAGTCCTAACCCTAGCCCGACAATAACCCTAGCCCTAACCCTAGCCCTAGCCCTAGCTCTAGACCTAACCCTAACTCTAACCCTACCTCTAAACGTAACCCTAACCCTAACATTTAAACCTAACCCTAATCCTTAACCATAATCTAAACCCTTTACCCTAACCCTAACCCCTAACCCTAACACTAACCCGTAACCCTAAACCTAACCCTAACTCTAACCCCTAAACCTAACACTTAAACCCTAACCCTAATACTAACCCAAAACTCTAACCCCTAACCCCTACCCTTAACACTAACTCTATGCCTTATCAATGAACCCCTATCCCTAATCCTAAAAATTAACACTAAGACTAACTGTTAAACCTCACCCTAACCCTTAAACCTAACACTTAAACCTAACCATTAACCCTAACTGTAAACTTAACCCTAACCCTTAACCCTAAACCCCACCCTAACCGTTAAACCTAACCCTAACCCTTAACCTTAAATCTAACCCTAAACCTTAACCCTAATACTAACCCTTAACCCTAAACCTAAACCTAGCCCTTAACCCTAACCCTAACCCTTAACCCTAATCCTCACCCTTAACCCTACCCACAAACCCTAACCCTGACACTTAACCATAAACCTATCCCTAGCCATTAAGCCTACCCATAACACAAACACTTAATGGTAAAACAAACACTTAACCCTAACCCTAACCTTACCCTTAAGCCTAATCCTAAACCTTAATTTAACCCCTAAACCTAACCGTTAACCTTACCCCTGACCCTATCCATCAACATTCACCCTAGCCATTAACCCTCACCCTAACCCTAACACTTAACCCTACCTACCCCTAACACTTAACCGTAACAATAACACTAACCCTTAATCCTAATCCTAACCCTTACCCCTAACCCTAACACTAACTCCTAGTCCTAACCCTAACACTAACCCCTAGCCCTAAACCTAACCCTAAATGCTAACCCTAATCCTAACACCTAACCCCTAACCCTCACACTAGCCTTAACCTCTAACCGCGAACCACAACCCTATACCTAACACTTAACCCTAAGACTAACCATTAACCCTCACACTAACCCTTAACCCTAAACCTAGTCGTAACCCTAACACTTTACCCTAACCCTAAACCAAACCCCTAATATTAATCCTAAACCTCACCCTTAACCCTAAACCTAACTGCAAATGGTAACCCTAACAGTAACCTTTAAACCTAACTTTAACCCTACCCCCTAAATCTAATCTTAATCCTCAATCCTAACCCTAACCACTAACACTAACACTGAACCCTAAACCTAACCCTAACCCTAACCCTATGTCCTAAACCTAACACTTAACTGATAACCCTAACACTAACCTCAAACACTATCCCTTAACCCCTAACCCCTAACCTTAACAATAACCCAACCCCTCTTCCCCAACCCCTAGCCCTAACCCTAACCCTAACCCCTAACCCTAACCCTAAGCCTTAACCCTAACCCTAACCATAACTTTTAACCCTAATCCTAACTCTTAACCCTAACCCTAACACTAACACTAACCCTAAACAAAATACTAACAACCCCTAACCCTCACACTAACCCTAACCCTAAACCCAACCCTAACACCTAACCTCTAACCCTCATACTAACACTGAACCCTACACCAAACCCCGACCCCTAACCATATCCCTAATTCTCACTCTTCTTCCATTCTCAGAGTTAAGGAAGCCTACACTGGAGCAATGCCATGTATGAGATGAGGCTCCGTCTGAGTCCTGTGTGACTGGCGCATGCCCATAGTACGATGGAGTGGGGTCCGTGGGTATGTAGGCTTGCTACACTACAGTTTGAAAGAATTGCAGTAGTCATATATAGGGTTGCTTACATTTACTTATAGGAAGCAACTATTGGGGTGTGCTTTGTAGCCTTGCCTTACTCTAGTTTGGATGAAGTGGGTGAGTCCTATATAGGAACATTAGCATTGAGTTAGAGGGAGCATCTATGGGGGCTGCTTTTTAGGCTTGCTAAACTCTAGTTGGAAGAGTTCGAGAGTCATATATAGGAACGATTTCATTCATTCAGAGAAAGCAATTATAGGGAGTTTATTTGTAGGGATGCTAAGCTCTACTTTGGAGGAAGTCGAGAGTCATATATAGGAATGCTTACATTCACAGAAAGCACCTATGGCGAGTGGTTTCTAGGCTTCCTAAACCCTAGTTTGGAAAAAGGGAAAAGTCATGTATAGGAACGCTTATATTCACTTAGAGGAAGGAAGTATCTGCGGGGATTTGCAGTATTACTAAAATCTTAGATTGGAAAAATAGTGGGGGTGATATATAGGAATGTTAACATTCACTTAATGAAAGCAACTATCAGGAGGTGGTTTCCAGGTTTGCTATACTCTAGTTTGGAAGAAGTGCGACAGTCATATATAGGAAGGCTTACATTCACTGAGAGAACGCAATTATGGGTGGGTGCATTGTAGGCATGCTAAACTCTACTTTCGAAAAATTTTGAGAGCCATGTATAGTAAAGCTTACAGTCATGTAGAGAAAGCAACTACCGGGAGTGGTGTGTAGGCTTGCTAAACTCTAGTTTGGAAGAAAAGCCATAGTCATAAAGAAATGCTTAAATTCATTCAGAGAAAGCAGCTGTCGGGGATTGCTTTGTCGGCTTACTTAACTCTAGTGTGGAAGAAGTGCGAGAGTCATACATAGGAAGGTTTACATTCACTCAGACAAAGCAACTATGGGGGTGATTTGTAACCATGTGAAACTCAAGGTTGTAATGCGTGCGTCAGTCATACATAGGAATGCTTAAATTCACTCAGAAAAAGCAACTATGGGCAAGAGGTTTGTAGGCAGGCTAATCTCTACTTTGGAAGAAATTCGAGTCACATATAAGAAGGCTTATATTCACTCAGAGACAGTACTATGGGGGGAGTAATTTTTGCATGTTAAAGTCTAGTTTGGAAGGAGAACGACAGTCATATATAGGAACGCTTACATTCACGCAGAGAAAGCAACTATGGGGTGGTGTTAGGTAGGCATGCTAAACTCTTTCTTGGGAGTAGTTCCAGAATCCTATTTAGGAAAGGTGACAGCCACTTAGGAAAAGCAAAAGTCGGCGGGTGCTTTGTAGGCCTGAAAAACTCTATTTTCAATGAAGTGTATGTGTCACATACGGGAAAGATTATATTCACTCAGAGAAAGCAACATTGGGGTCGTGGCTTGTAGGCATACTAAACTCTAGTTTGGAAAAAGTACGAGTCGTATATAGAAACGCCTACATTCACGCAATGAAAGCAACTATGGAGTAGTGTTTTTACGCATGTTAAACAATAGTTTGATGGAATTTCGGGAGTCGTGTCTAGGGAAGCCTACAGTGACAGAGAAAACAACTCTCGGGGTGGTTTGTAGGCCTGCTAAACTCTGTTTTCAATGAAGTGTAAGAGTTATATATGGCAATGCTTACATTCACTCAGACAAAGCAACGATGGGGTGGTGGTTTGTAGGCATTCTAAACTGTAGTTTGGAAAATGTAGGAGAATCATATATAGGAACGCTTACTTTCACGCAGAGAATTCAACTATGGCGTGGTGTTTTGTAGGCATGCTAAAGGGTAGTTTGGAAGAAGTTCGAGAGTCTTATATAGGAACGATTACGGTTACCTAGATAAAGCAACTCTCTGGAGGTGGTTTGTAGGCCTGTTAAACTCTAATTTGGATGAAGTGTGAGAGTCATATATGGGACGGCTTATATTCACTCAGAGAAAGCAAAGTCGGGGTGGTGGTTTGTAGGCATACTAAAGTATAGTTCGGATGAATTGTGGCAGCCATACAAGGGAAGGCTTACATTCGGTCAGAGAAAGCAACTATGGGGTGGGGTTTGGTAGGCATAAAAATCCCTGGTTTGGAAGAAATTCAAGAGTAATATATAGGAAAGCTTGAGTCACTTAGAGAAAGCAACTCTCGGGGTCGCTTGGCAGGTCTTCTGAATTCTATCTTTGGAAGAAGTATGAGAGTCATGTAGGGTAACGCTTACATTCACACAGAGAAAGCAACTGTGGGGTGGTGTTTTCTAGGTATTCTAAATTCTAGTTTGCAAGAAGTTCGAGTCATATGCAGGAAAGCTTACAGTCACTTAGAAAAAGCAACTCTTGGGGGGGTGGTTTGTAGGCCTGCTAAACTTTACTTTGGAGGAAGTGAGAGAGTCATATATGGGAACCCTTACATTCACTCAGAGAAAGCAGTTATGGGGTATTGTATTGTAGGCATGCTAATCTCTAGTTTGTAAGAATTTGAAGAATAATATACAGGAAAGATTACAGTCACTTAGAGAAAGCAACTCGGGCGGTGGTTTGTAGGCCCGCTAATCTCTATATTCAATGAAGTGTAGGAGTTATATATGACAACGCTTATATTCACTCAGAGAAAGTTGCTTTTTTTGCATGAATGTAGGCCTTCGTATATACGACTCGTACTTCTTCCAAACTAGAGTTTAGGATGCCTACCAACCACCACCCCATCGTTGCTTTCTCTGAGTGAATGTAAGCGTTTCCATATATGACTCTCGCACGTCTTCCAAAATAGAGTTTAACAGGCCTACAAACCACTCCCCGAGAGTTGCTTTCTCTAAGTGACTGTAAGCGTTCTTATATATTACTCTTGATCTTCTTCCAAACTAGAGATTAGGACGCTTATAAAACACCACCACACAGTTGTTTTTCTGCATGAATGTAAGAGATACCGTGTAGGACACTCACACTTCTTCCAAAATAAAACTGAGACCTACCAAGTGCCCCCTGTGAGTTCCTCAATCTAAGTTACTCAGGCTTTCATACCTATTACTCTTGAACTTCTTCCAAACTAGCGATTTGCCTGCCTATCGAACACCACTCCATAGTTGCTTTCTCAGAGTGAATTTAAGCGTTCCCATGTATGACTCTCACACTTCATCCAAATTAGAGTTTAGCAGGCCTACAAACCACCTCCAGAGAGATGCTTTCTTTAGGTGACTGTCATCTTTCCTATATAAAATATTCGAACTTCTTCCTAACTATACTTTAGCACGCCTACAAAACACGACCCCATAGTTGAATTCTTTGAGTGAATGTAAGCGTTCCTATATATGATTACCCTACTGTTGCCAAACTACAGTTCAGCATGCCTAAAAACCACCACTCCAACGTTGCTTTATCTGAGTGAATGTAAGCGTTCCCATAGATGAATCTTACATTTCATTGAAAATACAGTTTAGCAGGCCTAGAAACCACTCTCCGAGAGGTCTTTTCTCTATGTCACTGGAACCTTCCCTTGATATGACTGTCGAAATTTCTCCAAACTACAGTTTAGCTTGCGTGCAAACACTACCACATAGCTGCTTTCTCTGTGTGAATGTAAGCATTCCTACATACGACGCTCATACTTCTTCCAAACGACAGTTCAGTAAGCCTACAAAACACCACCACATCATTGCTTTCTCTAAGTGAATGTAAGGGTTCCTACATATGACGCCCACTTCTACCAGAATAGAGTGTTGCAGGCCTACCAACCAACAGCCGACACTTCCTTTTTCAAAGTGGCTATCTTTCCGGGATACCACCACCCCATCATTGCTTTCTCTAAGTGAATGTAAGCCTTCCCATATATGAGTCGCACACTTAAACCAAAATAGAGTTCAGTGGGCCTGCATTCCACACCCCCACAGTTGCTTTCTCAAAGTAACTCTAAGGTTTCTTATATATGGCCCTCACACTTCATCCAAACTAGACTTTAGAATGCCTAGAAAACACCACCCCACCGTTGCTTTCTCTGCCTTAATGTATGCGTTCCTATGTATGACTCTCGTACTTCTTCCGACCTACAGTTTAGTGTGCCTACAAACCACCACCCCATCGTTGCTTTCTCTGAGTGAATGTAAGCATTCCCCTATATGACTCTCACACTTTTTCCAAAGTAGAGTTTAGCAAACCTACAAACCACCCCCCGACAGTTGCTTTCTCTAAGTGACCGTAAGCTTTCCTATACATTACTCTTGAACTTCTTCCAAACTGGAGATTAGCATGCTTAAAAAATATCACCCCTAAGTTGCTTTCTCTGCATGACAAGCGTTCTTATATATCACTGGTACGTCTTCAAAACGAGAGTTTATTATATCTAAAAACCGCCACCCCATCGTTGCTTTCTCTGAGTGACTGTAAGGGTTCCCATATACCATTCTCGCACTTTTTCCAAAGTAGAGTATAGCAGGCCTGCAAACCACCCCCTGACAGTTGCTTTCTCTATGTGACTTTAAGCTTTCCTATATATTACTCTTGAACTTCTTCCAAACTAGAGATTAGGACGCTTGCAAAACACCACCCCATAGTTGAATTCTCTGCGTGAATGTAAGCGTTCCTATATATGACTCGTAGGTCTTCCAATTTAGAGTTAATATGCCTACAAAACACCACCCCGACATTGCTTTCTCTTATTGAAGGTAAGCGTTCTCATATATGACTCATACTTCATCCAAATTAGAGTTTAGCAGGCCTACAAGCCACCTCCAGAGAGATGCTTTCTCTAAGTGACTATAATCTTTCCTATATAAGACTCTCGAACTTCTTCCAAACTACATTTTAGAATCCTACAAAACACCACCCCACAGCTGAATTCTCTGCGTGAATGTAAGCGTTCCTATATATGATTCTCCTACGTTTTCCAAACTACAGTTCAGTATACCTAAAAACCACCACTCCAATGTTGCTATATCTGAGGGAAAGTAAACGTTCCTATGTATGACTCTTACATTTCATTGAAAATAGAGATTAGCAGGCTTAGAACCCACTCTCCGACAGTTTCTTTCTCTACGTCACTGTAAGCAGCCTTTCGAAATTTCTCCAAACTATAGTTTAGCATGCATACAAACACTACCACATAGTTCCTTTCTATGTGTGAATATCAGCGTTCCTGTATATGACTCTCGTACTTCTTCCAAACTACAGTGCATTATGTCTACAAACCACCACCTCATCATTGCTTTCTCTAAGTGAATGTAAACGTTACCATATGTGAGTTTCACACTTAAACCAAAATAGAGTTTAGCAGGCTTGCATTCCAGACACCGAGTTTTGCTTTCTGTAACTCTAAGCTTTCTTATATATGATTCTAACCCTTCATACAAACTAGAGTTTAGAATCCTAGATAACACCACTCAGAATTGCTTTCTCTGCGTGAATGTAAGCGTTCCTATATATGACTTGTTTGTCTTCTGAACTACAGTTTAGTGAACCTACAAACCACCACCCCATCGCTTTCTCTGAGTGAATGTAAGCGTTCCCATATATGACTGTCGCCCTGCTTCCAAAGAAGAGTTTAGCAGGCCTACAAACCACCCCGAGAGTTGCTTTCTCTAAGTGACTGTAAGCTTTCCTATATATTACTCTTGAACGTCTTTCAAACTACAGATTAGGATGCTAGCTAAACACCACCCCGTAGGTGAATTCTCTGCGTAAATGTTAGCATTCCTATATATGACTCGTACGTCTTCCAAACTAGAATTTAGTATGCCTACAAATGACCACCGCATCGTTGCTTTCTCTGAGTGAACGTTACTGTTCCCATATATGACTCTCACACTTCATCCAAAGTAGAGTTAAGCAGGCCTGCAAGCCACCTCCAGAGTGTTGCTTTCTCTAGGTGACTGTAATCTTTCCTAATAAGACTCTCGAACTTCTTCCAAACTACAGTTTAGCATGCCTACCAAACACCACCCCATAGTTGAATTCTCTCCATGAATATAATGGTTCCTATATATGATTCTCCTTCTTTTACCAAACTACAGTTCAGTATGCCTAAAAACCACCACTGCAACGTTGCTTTATCTGAGTGAATGTAAGCGTTCCCATGTATGACTCTTACATTTCTTTGAAAATAGTTTACCAGGCCTAGAAACCACTCTCCGAAAGTTTCTTTCTCTAAGTCACTTTAAGCAGCCATAATATGACTCCGGAAATATCTCAAAACTATAGTTTAACATGCGTAGAAACACTACCATATAGCTGCTTTGCGTGAATGTGAGTGTTCCCATATATGACTCTCGTACTTCTTCCAAGCTGCAGAACAGTATGCCTACAAACCACCACCCCTCATTGCTTTCTCTACCTGAATGTAAGCGTTCCCATATATGAATCTCACACTTAAGCCAAAATAGAGTTTAGCAGGCCTGCATTCCTGAAGCCGGGAGTTGGTTTCTCTAAGTAACTCTAAGCTTTCTTATATATGACTCTCACACTTCATCCAAACTAGAGTTTAAAATGCTTAGAAAACACAACTAAAAATTTGCTTTCTCTGAGTGAATGTAAGCGTCCCCTTATATGACTCTTGCACTTCTTCCAAAGAAGAGTTTAGCAGGCCTGCAAACCACCCCGAGAGTTGTTTTCTCTATGTTGCTGTAATCTATCTTATATGAGACTCTCGAACTTCTTCCAAACTACGCTTTAACATACCTAGAAACACCACCCCCTAGTTGAATACTCTGCATAAATGTAAGCATTCCTATAGATGACTAGTACGTCTTCCAAACTGGAGTTTATTATGCCTACAAACGACCACTCCATCGTTGCTTCCTCTGAGTGAATGTAAGTGTTCCCTCATATGACTCCCACTTCAACCAAAATAGAGTTTTGCAGGCCTACAAACCACCCACCGACACAGCCTTTCTCTAAGTGTCTATCTTTCCTAAATAACACCACCCCATCATTGCATTCTCTAACTGAATGTAAGCGTTCATACATTCTCTAAGTGAATGAAAGCGACTCACACTTAAACCAAAAAGAGTTTAGCAAGCCTGCTTTCCACACCCAGACAGTTCTTTTCTCTAAGTAACTCTAAGATTTCTTATATATGACTCCCACACTTCATCCAAACTAGAGTTTAGAATGCCTAGAAAACACCACCCCACAGTTGCTTTCTCTGCGTGAATGTAAGGGTTCCAATACATGACTCACGTACTTCTTCAGAACAACTGTTTACTGAGATTACGAACCACCACCCCATCATTGTTTTCTCTGAGTGAAGGTAAAATTTCCTATATATTACTCTTGAACTTCTTCCAAACTAGAGATTAGCACGCTTACTAAACACCACCGCATGGTTGCTTTCTCTGCATGAATGTAAGAGTCCCCGTATACGACTCTCACACTTCTTCCAAAATAGAATTGAGAAGACCTACCAAAGACCCACTGTGAGTTCCTTAATCTAAGTTATTGAAATTTTCCAATATATTACTCTTGAACTTCTTCCAAACTAGTGATTTGCCTGCTTACCGAACCCCACCCTATGGTTGCTTTCTCACAGTGAATGTAAGCGTTTGCATGTATGACGCTCACACTTCATCCAAATTAGAGTTTAGCAGGCCTACAAACCACCTCCAGAGTGTTGCTTTCTCTAGGTGACTGTAATCTTTCCTATGTAAGAATCTCGAACTTCTTCCAAACTACAGTTTAGCATGCCTACAAAACACCACCGCATAGTTGAATTCTCTGCATTTATGTAAGCATTCCTATGTATGATTCTCCTACCTTTTCCAAACTACAGATCAGTATGCCTAAAAACCACCACTCCAACGTTGCTTTATATGGGTGAATGTAAGCATTCCCATATATGACTCTTACATTTCATGGAAAATAGCTTAGCAGGCCTAGAAACTCCTCCAGGAGAGTTCCTTTTTCTATCACTGTAATCTTCCCAAGATGTGGCTCTCGAAATTTCTCAAAACTATAGTTTAGCATGCGTAAAAACAATACCAAATAGTTGCTTTCTCTGCGTCAATGTAAGCAATCCTACCTGTGACTCTCATACGTCTTCCAAACTAAAGTTCAGTATGCCTACAAACCACCACCCCATCTTTGCTTTCTGTGAGGGAAAGTAAGCGTTCCCATATATGACTCTCACACTTAAACCAAAATAGAGTTTAGCAGGCCTGCATTCCACACCCCAAAAGTTGATTTCTCTAAGTAACTCTAAGCTTTCCTATATATGACTTTCACACTTCATCCAAACTAGAGTTTAGAATACCTAGAAAACACCTCCGCACAGTTGCTTTCTCTGCGTGAACGTAAGCGTTCCTATAACTGACTCTCGTACTTCTTCCAAACTACAGTTTATTGTGCCTACAAACCTCCCCCCCCATTATTGTTTTCTCTGAGTGAATGTAAGTGTTCCCATATATGACTCTGGCACTTATTCCAAAGTAGAGTTTAGCCTGCCTACAAATCAGCCCCTGAGAGTTGCTTTGTCTAAGTGACTGTAGGCTTTCCTATATATTACTCTTGAACATCTTCCAAACTACAGATTAGCATTCTTACAAAAAAAACACCACCCCATAGATGCTTTCTCTCCGTGAATGTAAGCGTGTCTATGTATCACTATCGTACTTCTTCCCAAATACAATTTAGTCTGCCTACAAGCGACGACACCAACGTTGCTTTCTGTGAGTGAATGTAAGCGTTCCCATATATGACTCTTACACTGAAACCAAAATAGAGTTTAGCAGGCCTGCATTCCACACCCTGACAGTTGCTTTTTCTAAGTGGTTGTTAACTTTCCTACATAGGACTCTGGAACTCCTCCCAAACTGGAATTTATCATGCCTACCTAACATCACCCCGTAGTTTCTCTCTGCGTGAATGTAAGTGTTCCTATATATGACTCTTGTTCTCCTTTCAAACTAGACTTTCGCATGCTAAAATAACACCCCCCCATAGTTGCTTTCTCTGAGTGAATATAAGCCTTCGTGCATGTGACTCTCAGACTTCTTCCAAAGTAGAGATTAGCATGCCTACAAACACCCTTCCCATACTTGCTTTTTCTGAGTGAATTTAAGCATTCCTATATATATGACTGTCTCACGCTTTACAAGCTAGTGTTTCCCATGTTTACAAAGCACCGCCATAGTAGCTTTCTCTGAGTCAATGTAAACCTTCCTATATATGACTCTCGCACTTCTCCCAAACTAGAGTTGAGCAAGCCTACAAACCAATCCCTGACAGCTTCTTTCTCTGAATAAATTTAAGCCTCTCTGTATGACTATGACCCTTCTTCCCAACTAGAGTTTAGCAAGCATACACTCCACCCCCGGTAGTTGCTTTCTCTACGTGACTGTAAGCTTTCCTAATACGTGGCTCTCAAAATTTTTCGAAACTAGAGTTTAGCATGTCTACAATGCACCCACCCATAATTGCTTTCTCTGAGTGAATGTAAGCCTTCCTATATAGGCCTGTCGCACTTCTTCCAAACTAGAGTATAGCAAACCTGGAAACCACCCCCTGATAGTTACTTTCATTAAGTGAATGTTAACATTCCTATATATGACTCCCGCTAGTTTTCCAATCTAAGATTTTAGCAATACTGCAAATCCCCGCAGATAGTTCCTTCCTCTAAGTGAATGTAAGCGTTCCTATACATGACTTTCACCTTTTTCCAAACTAGAGTTTAGGAAGCTTCGAAATCACCCCCCATCGGTGCTTTCTGTGAATGTAAGCATTCCTGTATATGACTCTCGACTTCCTCCAAAGCAAAGCTTAGCAAGCCTACAAATAAACTCCCTGTAATTGCTTTCTCTGAATGAATGAAATCCTTCCTATATATGACTCTCAAACTTCTTCCAAACTACAGTTTAGAAAAAACTACGTTATTGGAGTTAAGGTGAGCAACAGTGTTAGGTTGGGGAGTAGGGTTATGGGTTAGGCGTAGTGTTTATGTTTAGGGCACAGGTCCTGGCTGCAATAAGTTATTGGGTTACGGGACTGGGATTGTCGCCAGGAACCCCCTCTATTGTATGCTGGATATGGCCCTGTGGGTTTCATGCAGGACACAGTGGCAGAGGCTCCTTTCACACATGGCATGGAATGATTGTGTTTGCTTAACTCTGAGAATAGAAGAAGTGTGAGAGTTGTGGTTTATGGTTAGGGTTAGGGGTTTGCAGTTAGGGATTAGGGTTAGTGTTTGCATTAGGGTATAGAGGTTAAGGGTTAGGGTTAGTGTTAGGTTTAGGCGGTAGGTGTTAGGTTTAGGCAGTAGGTGTTAGGGTTAGTGTTAAGGCTTAGGGTTAAGTGATAGGGTTAGGGTTAGAATTAAGGTTTAGGGTGAGTGTTAATGGTTAGGGTAAGTGTTAAGGGTTAGGGTTAGGATTAGTGGTTAGGGTTAAGGTTTAGGTTTAGGATAAAGAGTAGGGTTAGGTTTAAAGGATAGTATTAGGGTTTAGTGTTAGGGTTAAGGTTTAGGGTTAAGGTTAATGGTTAGGGGTAGGTTTAGGGTTAAGGATTAGTGTTAGGGTTAACGGTTAGGGTTAAGTTTAGGGTTAAGTGTTAGAGTTAGGCTTAAGGGTTAGGGTTAGGGTTAACTGTTAGTCTTAGGTTTAAGTGTTAGAGCTAGGGTTAGTGTTAAGTGTAAGGGTGAGTGTTAACATTTAGGGTTAGCGTTAGGGGTTTGGGATAGGGTTTAGGGTTATTGTTAGGGTTAGGGGTTAGTGGTTAAGGTTTGGGGTTAGTGTGAGGGTTAGGGTTTAAGTGTTAGTGTAGGGCATAGGGTTAGGGTTAGGATTAGGTTTAGTGTTTAGTGTTAGTGTTAGGGTTTAGGGTTAGGGTTAAGGGTTAAGATTAGATTTAAGGGTTAGGGTTAACGTTAGGCTTAAAGTTTAGTGTTAGGGTTAAAGTTTACAGTTAAATTTAGGGTTAAGGGCAAGGTTTACGGTTAAGGTTAGGAGTTTGGTTTAGGGGTAGGGTAAAGTGTTAGCGTTAGGACTAGGGTTAGGATTAAGGGTTAGGGTTAGGGTTAAGGGTTAGGGTTAGGGTTTAGTGTAAGGGATAATTTTTTGGGTTAGCGTTAGGGTTAGGGTTACGGGTTATTCGTAGGTTTAGGTTTTAGAGTTAGGTTTAGGGTTCATGGTTAGGATTAGGGTTAGGGTTAGGGGTTTGGGTTAGGGTTAGGGTGAAGGGGCGAGGTTAACTTTAATGTTTAGGGTTAGGGTTAGGATTAGGGTTAAGTTTTAGGATGAGGTTTAACGGTTAGACTTAGGGTTAAGTGTTAGGGTTTTGGTCAGGGGTTTGCGGTTAGGTTTAGGTCTAGAGGTTAGTGTTAGGGTTAGGACTAGGGGTTAGGTTAGGGTTAGGGGTAAGGTTTAGGATTAAGGTTAAGGGTTAGAGTTACAGTTATGGTTAATTGTTAAGGTTAGGTTTAAGTGTTAGGGGTAGGGTGAGTGTTAAGGGCCAGGGTGAGTGTTGATGGTTAGAGTTAGGGGTAAGGTTTACGGTTAGGGTTAGGTGTTAAGTTAAGGTTTAGGATTAGGGTTAAGGGTAAGGTTAGGTTTAGGGTTGAGGGTTAGTATACGGTTAAGTGTTTTTGTTAGGGTTAGGCTTAACGGTTAAGGATAGGTTTATGGTTAAGCGTTAGGGTTAGGGTTTGTGGTTAGGATTAAGGGTGAGTATTAGGGTTAAGGATTAGATTTAGGGTTAGGGTTAAGGGTTGGTATTAGGGTTAAGGTTTAGGGTTAGGGTTAAGGTTAAGGGTTAGGATTCGGTTTAACGGTTAGGGTAGGGTTTAGGGTTAAGGGTTAGGGTTAAGGTTACAGTTAGGGTTAAGGGTTAGGGATAAGTTTATGGTTAAGTGTTAGGTTTAAGAGTTAAGGTGAGGTTTAACGGTTAGGCTTAGGGTTAATTGTTAGAGTTAGGGGTTTGGAGATAGGGGATAGAGTTAGTGTAAAGGGTAGGGGTTAGAGGTTAGAGTTTCGGGTTAGTTTTAGGGTTAGGGGTTAAATGTTAGATTTAGTGTTTAGGGTTAGGGTTGGGTTTACAGTTAGGGGTTAGTGTTACGGTTAGAAGTTAGGGTTAGGGTAAAAGGTTAAGATTAGGGTTAATGGTTAGGGTTAGGGTTAGGTTTCAATGTTAGGGTTAGGGTTAGAGGTAGGGTTCGAGATAGGGTTAGGGCTAGGGCTAGGTCTAGGGCTTGGGTTAGGGTTAGGGCTAGGGCTAGGGTTAAGGCTAGGGTTAGGGCTAGGGCTAGGGCTAGAATTAGAGTTAGGGTAAGGTCTAGGGCTAGGGCTAGGTCTAGAGTTAGGGTTAGGGTTAGGATTATGGATTAGGGGTTAAGGATAATGTTAGGGTTAGTCTCAGCTTTAGGGTTAGGGTTAGTGTTAGGGTTATGGTTAGTGTTACAGTTTAGGGGTTAGGGTTAGGGTGAGGGTCTACGGGGTAGGGTTAGGATTAAGGTTAGAGGTTAGGTTTAGGGTTAGAATTAGAATTATGTTTAGGGGTTAGGTTTAGGATTAGTGTTAGGGTTAGGGGTTAGGGTTAGGGTTAGTGTTAGCGTTAGTGCTACATCTAGGGCTAGGTTTAGGGCTAGGGTTAGGGTTAGATTTAGTGTTACGGATTAGGGGTTAAGGATAGTGTTAGGGTTATTCTTAGCTTTAGGGTTAGTGTTAGGGTTAGGGCTTAGGGTTAGATTTAGGGTCTATGGGTTAGGGTTAGGATTAAGGTTAGAGGTTAGGTTTAGGGTTAGGGTTAGGTTTTAGGGTTACGGTTAGGATTAGGGGTTAGGATTATGGGTAGGGTATAGATTTAGGTTTAGAGTTAGATTTAGAGTTTGGTTTAGGGGTTAGGTTTAGGATTAGTGTTAGGGTTAAGGGTTAGGGTTAGGGTTAGTGTTAGAGTTAAGGTTAGGGATTAGGGTTACTGTTAGTGTTAGTGTTAGAGTTTGAGGTTAGGGTTAGGGTTATGGGATAGGGTTAGGGTTAGATTTAGTTGTTAGGGCTGTTAGTGTTAGGGTTATGGTTAGGATTAGTGTTAGGTTTAGTGTTAGCAGCTAGGGTTGTTAGGGTTAGGGTTAGGATTAGGGTTAGGGATAGTGTTAGAGTTTGGGCTAGGGTTAGGGTTAGGGCTAGGGCTAGAGCTAGGGCTAGGGTTAGGGCTAGGTTTAGGGCTAGGGTTAGTGTTTGGGTTGGGTTTAGGTTTACAGCTAGTGCAAGGGCTAGGATTATTGCTAGGGCTATGGCTATGGTTAGGTTTAGGGTTAGGGATAGGGTTAGGGTTAGGGCTAGGGCTAGGGCTACAGCTAGGCCTAGATTTAGGGTTAGGAATGCAGTCAAGTTTAGGGCTAGGCTTAGGGTTAGGTTTAGTTTTAGGTCCAGTGTTAGGTTTAAGGTTAAGGTTAGGGCTCGGGCTAGGGCTACAGCTACAGGTAGGGTTAGGGCAAGGGTTAGGGCTAGGGTTAGTTTTAAGTTTAGGGCAAGGGCCAGGGTTAGTGTTATAGTTAAGTTTAGAGGTTAGGGTTAGGGTTAGGGGTTAGGTGTTAGCATTAGGTTTAAGGTTAGGGGTTAGGGATATGATTTGGGTTAGTGTTAGGGGTTAGGTTTAAGATTAAGGTTAGGGTTATGGTTTAGGGTTAGGGTTAGTATTAGTGTTAGGGTTAGGATTAGGGGTTAGGACTCGGGTTAGGCATTAGCGTTAGGTTTCGTTTAGTGTTAGGGTTAGAATTAGTGTTAGGGTTCGGTGTTACAGTTAGGGTTAATGGTAGGGGTAAGGGTTAGGGTTAGCAGTAGAGTTAGGGTAAGCGGTTAGGTTTAGGGTTAGTTTTAGAATTTGGAGTTACGGTTAGGGTTAGGGGTTAGGGTTAGGTTAGCAGTTAGGGCTGTTAGGGTTAGGGTTATGGTTATGGTTAGGATTTGAGTTAGTTTAAGAGGTTAGGGATGTTAGGGTTAGGGTTAGGGATAGGGATAGGGATAGTGTTAGTGTTTGGGCTAGGGCTAGGGTTGGGCTAGGGCTATGGCTAGGGCTAGCTCTATGGATAGGTTTAGGGTTAGGGTTACTGTCAGGGCTAGGGCTAGGGCTATGGTTAATGCTATGGCTAGGGCTAGGGCAGGATGAGGTCTAGGGCTAGAACTAGGGATAGGGATAGGGTTAGAGCAAGGGTTAGTGTTAGGGCTTCGGTTATGGTTAGGGTTAGTGGTTAGGCTTGGGTTTAGGTTTAGGGGTTAGGATTTGGGTTAGGGTTAGGGGCCACGGTTAGGGTAAGGGTTAGGTTTTTGGGGTTAGGTTCATGGTTATGGTAAGGGTTAGGGTTAGTGGCTAGGGTTAGGGTTAGAATTTGGATTTAGTGTTAGGGTTAGGGGTTGGGGTTAGTTTTAGGGTTAAGGTTAGTGTCAGAATTAGGATTAGGGTTAGTGGTTAGAGTTAGGGTTAGGGTTAGGGTAATATTTAACGGTTAGACAGGGTTAACTGTTAGGGTTAGAGTTAGAGGTTTTTGGGTTAGGGGATAGGGTTTTTGTTAAGGTTAGGTGTTTGGGGTTAGTGTTAAAGTTAGTGTTAGGGTAGGGGTTTCATGTTAGGTTTAGGGGTAAGGGATAGCGTTAGGTTTAGGTTTAGGGTTTAGTTTGAGGGTTAGGGTTAGGTCTAGGGTTAGAGTTAAGGGTTAGGGCTAGGGTTAGGGCTAACTTAGGGTTAGGGTCTGGTTAGGGTTTGGGTTAGTGGTTAGAGGTAGAGTTAGGGTTAGAGTTAAGGGTTAGGGCTAGAGTTAGGGTTAGGGGTTAGGGTTAGAGTTAGTGGTTAGGGTTATGGCAAGGTTTAGGGATGGGGTTAGGGTTAGGGTTAGGATTAGGGGTAGGGTTAGGGATAGGGGTTACGGTTAGCATTATGGTTAATTTAGGGTTAGGGTTAGGGTTTAGAGTTAGGGTTATGGTGAGGGTTAGGGTTTAGTGTTAGGTTTAGGGATTAGGGTTATGGTTAGGGTTAGGGCTAGGATTAGGGTTAGGGTTTAGGATTATGGTTAGTGTTAGGCGTTAGGGTTAGGGTTATTGTAAGGTTTCAAGTTGTGTTAGGGTTCAGGTTAGTGTTAGGGTTAGTGGTGAGCAATAGGGTTAGTGTTAGGGGGTTAGGTTCAGAGTTAAGGGTTACTTTTAGGGTTATGGTTATGGTTAGTGTTTAGAGTTAGTGTTAGGTTAATTTTATGTTTAAGTTTTAGTGTTAGGTTTAGGGTTAAGTTTAGGGTTAGTGTTAGGCTTTAGGGTTAGGATTACGGTTAGGGTTGGTGTTAAGGATAGGCTTAGGCTTCTGCTTAGTGTTAGGGTTAGGCTTAGGGTTGGGTTTAGGGGTTAGCATTAGGCTTAGGGTTAGATTTTAGGGTTATGCTAGGGTTAGGTTAATGTTAGGGTTAGGGTTAGTGTTAGTGTTGTATTAGGTTAAGGGTTAGGGTTAGGGATTAGGTTTAGGGTTAGTGTTAGTGGGTTAAGGTTAGGGTTAGGGTTGGAGTTAGGGTTAGGTTTAGCGTTCTTGTTAGGGTTATGTTTAGGGATCGGGTTAGGTTTAGGGTTAGTGTCAGGTGTTAGTGTTCGGTTTAGTGTTAGGGTTAGGCTTGGTGTTAAGGGTTAGGTTTAGGGTTAATGGTCATGGTAGCCTTTAGGGTTTAGCGTTAGGGTAATGTTTAATGTTACTCTTAGGGTTAACTGTTAGGGTTAGGGTTAGTGCTTTGTTGTTCAGGGTTACAGATATTGTTAAGGTTAGGGGTTAGGGTTTGGGGTTAGTGTTAGGGTTAGGGATTTAGTTTTGGGTTTAGGCGTAAGGAATAAGTTTAGGTTTAGGATTAGGCATTAGGGTTAGGGTTAGGGTTATGGATAGGGTTATGGGTTAGGGTTAAGATTAAGGGTAAGGGTTAGGTTTAGGTTTAGGGTTAAGGTTAGAGGTAGGGTTAGGGATAGGTGTTAGGTTTAGGGTAAGGGTTAGGGGTTAGTGTTCGGGTTAGGCTTAGGGTTAGGGTTAGCGGTTAGGGATGTTAGGTTTCGGATTAGGGTTTGGGGTTACGTTTATGTTTACAGTTAGTGTTAGGTTTAGGGTTAGAGGTTAGGATTAGGGTTAGGGATAGGGTTAGGTGTTAAGGTTAGTGTTAGCATTAGGGTTAGGCGTTAGGGTTACACTTAGGGAGTTAGGGTTAGGGTTAGGGGTTAGAGTTGGTGTTAGGGTGAGGGTTAGGCATTAGGGCTCTGGTTAGCGATATGGTTAGCATTTATGTTTGGGCTTAGCGTTAGGGTTAGGATTAGGAGTTATGTTTAGGGTTAGGGGTTAGGGTTAGGTTTAGGGTTAGGGTTAGTGTTAGAGTTATGGTTAGGGATAGGGGTTAGGGTTAGAGTTATGGTTAGGGTTAGGAATTAGGTTTAGGGTTTGTGTTAGCGTTAGAGTTAGGCTTATCGGTTAGGGTTAGGTTTAGCGTTAGTGTTAGGGTTTTTTGTTAGGGTTAGGGTTTATGGCTGTTAGGGTTAGGGTTATGTTTATGGTTAGGGTTAAGGTTAGTGTAAGGGCTTAGTGTTGTTAGTGTTAGGGTCAGATTTAGGGATAGTGTTAGTGTTAGGGTAGGGCTAGGGTTAGTCATAGGGCAAGGGCTAGGGCTAGGGCTAGGGCTAGGGTTAAGTTTAGGGTTAGGGTTATTGCCAGTGCTAGGGCTAGGACTATGGTTAGGGCAAGGCCTAGGGCTAGGGCTAGGGTGAGGTCTAGGGTAGGGTTAGGGGCAGGGCTAGGTTAGAGCTAGGCGTAGAGTTAGGGCTAGTGTATGGATTACGGTGAGTTAGAGTTACGGTTAGGGTTTGGGCTTAGGGTTAGGGTTAGGGTTAGGGATTAGGGTTAGGGTTAAGTTTTATGGGTAGGATGAGCATTAGGTATAGTGTTAGGGATAGGGGTTAGGGTTAGCGTTAGGGGATAGGGTTAGGTTTAGTTTTCGGTTTTGGTTTAGAATTAAGGTTAGGGTTAGGGGTTAGGCCTAGGGTTAGGGTTAGGGTAAGGTTTATCAGTTAGTCTTAGGGTTTACCTTTAGGGTTAGGATTTGAGGTTTGGGGTTAGGGGTTAGTGTTACTGTTAATGTTAGGGGTTAGGGGTTAGTGTTTGGGGTTAGTGTTAGGGTTAGGGGTTTAGTATTAGGTTTAGCGTTAAGGGATAGTGTTAGTTTTAGGGTTAGGTGTTAGTGTTAGTGTTAGGAGTTAGGGTTAGGTTTATGGTTAAGATTATGGTTAAGGGTTAGGTTTAGGGTTCGGGTTCGGGTTAGGGTTAAGTTTAGGGTTTATTGTTAGGGTTAGGGTTACGGTTTCTGTTAACGTTAAGGTTAGGGATAGTATTAGGGGTTAGGGTTAGGGTTAGTGGTTAGCATTAGTTTTAAGTTTAGGGTTAGTGTTAGAATAAGGGTTAGGGTTAGGGGTTAGGGTTAGGGTGAGGTTTAGGGGTAAGGTTTAGTGTTAGCGTTAGGGTTAGGGTTAGTGGCTAAGGTTAGCGTTAATTTTAGAGTTTGGGCTTAAGGTTAGAGTTAGGGGTTAGCATTTGGGTTGGCAGTTAGGGCTGTTAGCGTTAGGGTTATGGTTATGGTTAGGGCTAGGGTTAGTATAAGAGGTTAGGGATTTTAGGGTTGGGGATAAGGTTAGGGATAGTGTTAGGTTTTGAGTTAGGGCTAGGGTTAGAGATAGGCTAGGGTTAGGTTGGCTTAGAGTTAGTGTCAGAGCTATGGCTAGGGCTATGGTTAGGGATAGGGCTAGGGCTAGGCCTAGGGTGAGGTGTAGGGCTAGCGCTAGGGCTATTGCTATGGCTAGAATTAGAGCTAGATTTAGAGTTAGGGCTTAATTAGGGTTAGGATTAGGGGTTAGCGTTAGGGTTAGGTTTAGGGTATAGGGTTAACGTTAATGTTAGGGGACACAGGGTAAGGGTTAGATTTGGGGGTAAGGCTTAATGTTAGGGTTAGGGTTAAGGTTAGGGTTAGGGTTAGGTGTTAGGGTTAGGGTTTGGGTTAGCGGTTACTGTTAGGGTTAGGTTTTATGGTTAGGTTTAGCGTTAGGGGTTAGGTTAGGATTGGGGTTAGGATTAGGGTTAGTGGTCAGGATTAGGGTTAGGGGTTAGGGCTAGGTTTATGTTTAGGGTGAGGGTTAGAATTCGGATTAAGGTTAGGGATTAGGGTTAGAGTTAGTGTTAGGCGGTAGGGTTAGGGTTAGGCTTGGTGTTGGGTTAGGGTTAGTGTTGGGTTAAGGGTAGGGTTAGGGTTATAGATTAGGGCTTTTAGGGATAAGGTAAAGGTTAGGGTTAGTGTCATGGCTAGTATTAAGGCTCAGGGTTGTTAAGGTTAGGGTTAGGTTTAGGGATAATGTTACGGTTAGGGCTAAGGCTAAGGTTAGGGCTAGGGCTAGGGCAAGGGCTATGGTTAGGGTTAGGGCTAGGGCTAGGGTTAGGGTTAGGGTTAGGTTTTGGGTTAGGGCTTGGGTTAGTGTGAGGGTTAGTGTTAGGTCTAGGGTTAGGGTTAACGTTAGGGTTTAGGGCTAGGGTTAGGGTTATATGTTAGCGTTAGGGTTAGTGGTTAGGGTTACGGTAAGGGTTAGGGATAGCTGTTAGGGTTAGGGTTAGAGGTTACGGTTACGGTTTAAGGTTAAGGTTAGGTTTAGGGTTAGGGTTTAGTGTTCTGGTATTGTTAGGGTTAGTGTTAGGGGTTAGGGTTTAGTGTTATGTTTAGGGTTAGGGTTAGCCATTAGGGCTTAGGGTTAGCGTTAGGCTTAGGGATTATGGTTAGCATTACGGTTAGGAGTAAGGTTAGGGTTATGGTTTAGAGTTAGGTTTAGGGTTAAGGTTTAAGGTTAGGGTAGGGTTAGGGATTAGGGTTATGGTTAGGTTTTAGGGTTAGGGTTAGGGTTAGGGGTTAGGGTTCTGTTTACTGTTAGGGTTACAGTTAATGTTAATTGTTAGGTTTAGGGTAAATGGTCAGAGTAGCGTTTAGGGTGTAGTGTTAGGGTAATGTTTAACGGTTAGTCTTAGGGTTAACTGTTAGGGTCAAGGTTAGCCATTTGGGGTCCAGGGTTAGGGATAGTGTTAAGGTTAGGGGTTATGGGTTAGGGTTTGGGGTTACTGTTAGGGTTAGGCATTTAGTTTTAGGTTTAGGGTTAAGGGATAAGGTTAGGATTAGGGTTAGGGGTAAGTGTTAGTGTTAGGGTTATGGTTAGGGTTATGAGTTAGGGTTAAATTTAAGTGTAAGTGTTAGGTTTATGTTTAGAGTTAGGGTTAGAAGTAGGGTTAGGGATAGGTGTTAGTTTTAGGTTTAGGGTTAGGGGTTAGTGTTCGGGTTAGGGTTAGGGATTAGGGGTTAGGGTTTTTAGGGTTCAGGTTAGGGTTAGGGTTTGGAATCCGATTTGGGTTTATGGTTAGTGTTAGGTTTATGCTTAGGGGATAGCATTAGGGTTAGATTTAGGGTTAGGGTTAGTGTTAAGACATAGGGTTAGTGTAGGGTTGGAGACACTGTTAGCGTAAGGGTTAGCTTTTGGTGTTAGGGTTAGGGTTAAGTTTAGAGTTAGGGCTTAGGTTTAGGGTTAGGGGTTAGAGGTTAGGGTTAGGGTTAGGTTTAGCGGTTAGGGTTAGCGTTAGGTTTTATTTTTGCATTACCGTTATGGTTAGGTTTAGGATTAGAAGTTAGGGTTACGTTAATGTTTAGTTATAGGTTTAGGGTTAGGATTAAATTTAGGATTAGTGTTAGTGGTTAGGTTTAGGGTTAGGGTTAGGGTAAGGTTTAATGGTTAGTCTTAGGGTTATCTGCGGGTTTAAATTATAGGTTTGCGGTTAGGGGATAGGGTTTGTGTTGAGTTTAGCAGTTTGGGGTTAGTGTTTGGGGATAGTGTTAGGGTTAGGGGTTTAGGATTAGGTTTATGTTTAGGGTTTAGTGTTAGGGTTATAGGTTCGTGTTAGTGTTATGGATAAGATTAAAGTTAAACATTAGGTTTAGGGTTCCAGTTAGGGCTTGCGTTAAGGTTAGTATTTGGGGTTTAGTTTTAGTGTTACGGTTAGGGTTAGCATTAGCGTTAGGGGTTAGGTTTAGAGATAGTTTTAGGGTTAGGGCTGGTGTTTGGGTTAGGGTTTGGCGTTAGGCTTAGCGTTAGGGTTAGGGATAGGGGTTAGTGTTAGAGTTAGGCTTAGGGGTTAGTGTTAGGATGGGGGTTAGTGTTAGTGGTTAGGGTTAGGTTTTGTGTTAGTGTTAGGGGTTAGTGTTAGCGTTAGGGGTTAGGGTTAGGGTAAGGGTTACGGTTAGTGATTATGGTTAGGGTTAGGTGTAGTGTTATTGGTTAGGTTTAGAGTTAGGGTTAGTGTTAGGGTTAGGGTTTAGGTCTAGCTTTATGTTTAGGGTTAAGGTTAGAATTAGGATTAGGGCTTGGGGTTAGGGTTAGGGTTAAGGTTAGGGGTTAGGATTAGGGTTAGGGGTTAGGGTTAGGTTTATGGGTAGGGCTTAGGGTAATGTTTAGGGTTAGGGTAATGTTTAGGGTTAGTGTCATTGTTGGTATTATGGGTTAGGGTTGTTAGGGTTAGGTTTAGGGATAATGTTAGGGTTAGGGCTAGGGTTAGGGTTAGGGTTTGGGCTAGGGCTAGGGTTAGTGTGAGGGTAAGTGTAAGGTCAAGTGTTACGGTTAGGGTTAGTGTTAGTGGTTAGGGTTACAGTAAGGTTTAGGGATAGGGGTTTGGGTTAGAGTTAGGTTTAGTGATTAGGGTTAGGGATAGGGGTTAGGGTTAGCGTTACGTTTAGCTTTAGGATTAGGGTTAGCGTTTAGAGTTAGGGTTAGGGTGTGGGTTAGCGTTAGGCTTAGGGGTTAGAGTTAGTGTTATGGTTAGGTTTAAGGTTAGGGTTTAGAGTTAGGGTTATGCTGAGGGTTAGGGTTTAGTGTTAGTGTTAGGGATTAGGTTTATGGTTAGGGTTTAGGGTTAGGGTTACGGTTAGGGTTAGGGTTTAGGATTAGGGTTAGTGTTAGGCATTAGGTTTAGGGTTATTATTAGGTTTCAGGTTGTGTTAGGGTTAGGGTTAGTGTTAGGGTTAGTGGTGAGCGTTAGGGTTAGTGTTGGAGGTTAGGTTTAGAGTTAAGGGTTACTTTTAAGATAAAGGTTACAGTTAGTGTTTAGCTTTAGGGTTAGGTTATTTTTATGTTTAGGGTTTAGTGTTAGGGTTAGGGTTAAGTTTAGGGTTAGTCTTAGGGTTTAGGGTTAGGGTTACAGTTAGGGTTAGTGTTAGGGACAGGCTTAGTCTTCTTCTTAGGGTTAGGTTTAGGGTTAGGGTTGCAGTATGGGATTAGGGTTAGGGTTTGGGTTAGTGTTTAGGGTTATGATAGGGTTCGTTTAGGGTTAGGGTTAGTGTTACAGTTAGGGTTAGTGTTAGGTTTAGGGCTATGGTTAGTGTTAGGGTTAGGTTAGTGGGTTAAGCTTAGGGTTAGGGTTGGAGTTAGGGTTAGGGTTAGTGTTCTTGTTAGGGTTATGGTTAGGGATAGGGTTAGGTTTAGGGTTAGTGTTAAGTGCTATGGTTTAGTTTAATGTTAGGGTTAGTGTTGGTGTTAAGTGTTAGGTTTAGGGTTAATGGTCAGGGTAGCGTTTAGGTTTTAGCGCTAGGGTAATGTTTAATGTTTAGTCTTAGGTTTAACTGTTAGGGTTAAGGTTAGCGTTTTGTTGTTTGGGCTTAGGTATAGTGTTAGGATTAAGGGTTAGGGGTTAGGGTTTGGGGTTAGTGTTTGGCTTAGGGATTTATTTTTAGGTTTATGGGTAAGGGAATGGATTAGGTTTAGGGTTAGGTGTTAGTGTTAGGGTTAGGGTTAGGGTTATGGGTTAGGGTTAAGGTTAAGGGTAAGGGTTAGTTTTAAGTTTAGGGTTAGGGTTAGAAGTAGGGTTAGGGGTAGGTGTTAGGTTTAGGGTTAGGGTTAGGGGTTAGTGTTTGTGTTAGTATTAGAGTTAGGGGTTAGGGGTTAGGGTTGTTAGGTTTTGGGTAAGGGTTAGTGTTAGGATTTGGGGTTAGGTTTAGGTTCATGGTTAGTGTTAGGTTTAGGGTTACAGGTTAGGATTAGGGTTAGGGTTAGGTGTTAAGGTTAGTGTTAGGTTTAGGGTTAGACGTTAGGGTTACATTTAGCGCTTTTGGGTTATGGTTAGGGATTAGAATTAGGGTTAGGGTTGGGGTTAGGCATAAGGGTTCAGGTTAGTGATATAGTTAGGATTTAGGTTTAGGCTTAGGATTTGGGTTAGGGTTTAGGGTTAGGTTTATATTTAGGGTTAGTTTTAGAATTATGGTTAGGGATAGGGGTTAGTGTTATGGTTATTGTTAGGGTTAGGAATTAGGTTTAGGTTTTGTGTTAGCGTTAGGGTTAGGCTTATCGGTTAGGGTTAGGTTTAACGTTAGTGTTAGTGTTTTTGGTTAGGGTTAGGGGTTAGAGCTGTTAGGGTTAGGGTTGTGTTTATCGTTAGGGTTAAGGTTAGTGTAACGGCTTAGTGTTGTTAGTGTTAGGGTCAGGGATAGGGATAGTGTTAGTGTTAGGGTAGGCTAGGGTTAGTGATAGGGCAAGTTTCTGGGCTGGGGCTAGGGTTAGGGTTAGGGCTAGGGTTAGGTTTTGGGTGAATGTTAGTGTCAGGGCTAGGTCTAGAGCTAGGCCTAGTGTGAGGTCTAGGGCTAGGACTAGGGATAAGGCTATGGCTAGCGTTAGAGATAGATTTTTAGTTAGGGATTGGGTTAGGTTAGGATTAGTGGTTAGCGTTAGGGTTAGGGTTAGGGCATAGGGTTAAGTTTAGTATTAGGGGACACAGGGTAAGGGTTAGGTATTGGGGTAAAGATTAAGGTTAGGGTTAAGTTTAGGGTTAGGGTTATTTGTTAGGTTTAGGTGTTAGGGTTAGGGTTAGGGTTAGGGTTAGCGGTTATGGTTAGTGTTAGGGTTTCTGATTAGGGTTAGCATTAGGGTTGGGGGTAGGATTAGGGTTTATGGTTACGGTTAGGGTTTAGGCTTAGGTTTAGGTTTAGGGTTAGGGTTAGAATTAGGGTTAGGATTAGTGGTTAGGTTAAGACTTAGGGTTAGAGTAAGGTTTAATGGTTAGTCTTAGGGTTAACTATTTTTTTAGGGTTAGAAGTTTGGGGTTAGGGAATAGAGTGTGTTAATGTTAGGGGTTTGTGGTTAGTGTTTAAGGTTAGTGTTAGAGTTAGGGGTTTAGTGTTAGGTTTAGGGGTAAAGGATAGGGTTAGGTTTAGGGTTAAGGGTTACTGTTAGGTTTAGGGGTTAGTGTTAGGGTTATGGTGAAGATTAAGTTTAAGTGTGAGGTCTAGGGTTCGGGTAAGTGTTAGGGCCTAGTGCTGGGGTTTTCACTAGGGGTTAGGTTTAGGGTAAGTGTTAGGTTTAGGGGTTAAGTTTAGGGTTAGGATTAGTGTTGGGGGTTAGGGTTACGGTTAGAGGTTAGTGTTAGGATTAGGGTTAGGGCTAGAGTTAATGTTACGGTTAGGTTTAGGGTTAGGGATTAGGGCTAGGTTTATGTTTAGGGTTAGGGTAGGAATTAGGATTAGGGTTAGCGTTTAGGTTTATGTTTAGGGTTAGGGTTTATGATTAGGGTAGGGTCAGGATTAGGGTTACAGGTTAGAGCTTTTATGGTTAGGGTAATTGTTAGGGTTAGTGTTAGGGTTAGTATTAGGGGTTAGAGTTATTAGGGTTAAGGTTAAGTTTAGGCATAATGTTAGGGTTAGGGCTAGTGCTCATCTTAGGGCTAGGTCTATGGCTACAGCAAGGGCTAGGGTTAGGTTTAGGGCTAGGGATAGGGTTAGGGCTAGGGTCAGGGTTTGGGTTGGGGCTAGGGCTAGGGTTAGTGTGAGGGTTAGAGTTAGGTCTAGGGTTACAGCTAGTGGTTAGGGCTAGGGTTTGGGTTAGGGCTTAGTGTTATTGTTAGTGGTTAGGTTTACGGTAAGTGTTAAGGATAGGTGTTAGTGTTAGGGCTATGGTTAGGGTTAGGGGTTAGGGTTAGAGTTAGGGTTAGGGTTAGGGGTAATGGTTAGCGGTTAGGGGTTAGGGTTAGGCTTAGGGTTAGGCTTAGGGTTAGCGTTACATTTAGGTTTAGTGTTAGGGTTAGGGGTTAGAGTTAGGGTTAGGGTTAGGGCTGTGGTTTAGGCTTAGGTTTAGGTTTAGGGTTAGGGTTAGAGTTCGGGTTACGATTAGGGTTAGCATTAGATTTATGGTTAGGATTAGGGTTAGGGGTTAGCATTAGGTAAATATTTAGGTTTAGGGTTAGAATTAGGGTGAGTGTTAGGGGTTAGGGTTAGGGTTAGGGGTAAGTTTTCAGGTTAGTTTTAGGGTTAGTGTTAGCGGTTAGGTTTAGCGTTATTTTTAAGGTTTGGGGTTAGGGTTATGTTGTTGGTGATGGTTTAGCATTAGGGTTAGTGGTTAGAGCTGTTAGGGTTAGAGTTTTGGTTAGGGTTGAGGTTAGGGTTAGCGTAAGAGGTTAGCGTTGTTAAGGCTAGGTTTAGCGTTATGGATAGTGCTAGGTTTGGGCTAGGGCTAGGTTTAGAGCTAGAGCTAGGGCTAGGGTTAAGTTTAGGGTTAGTGTTAGTTTCAGGGCTAGGGCTAGGGCTATGATTAAGGCTGGGCTACTGATAGGGCTAGGGTCACGTCTTGGGTTAAGGCTAGTGCTACGGCTAGGGTTAGAAATAGGGGTAGAGTTAGGACTTGGTTTAAGTTTAGGGTTACGTGTTAGGGTTAGGATTACAGTTAGGGGATAGTGTTAGAGTTAGGTTTAGGGGACACGGTTAGCGTAAGTGTTAGGGTTTGGGGTTAGGGTTAAGGTTAAGGGATAGGTTTAGGTTTAAGTGTTAGGGTTAGGGTTAGGGTTTATGGTTAGGGTTAGCATTAGGTTTAGGGTTAGAATTAGGGTTTAGAGTTAGGGTTAGTGGGTTAGGGGTTAGGGTTAGGTTTAAGTTTAGGGTTAGGTTTAGAATTAGGGGTAGGGTTAGTGGTTAGATTTAGAGTATGGGTTAGGGTAAGGTTTAACGTTTAGTCTGTGGGTTAACTGTTAGGGTTAGGGTTAGAAGTTTGGGGTTAGTGGATAGGGTTTGTGTTAAGGTTAGGGATTTGGGGTTAGTGTTTGGGGTTACTGTCTGGGTTATGGGTTTACTGTTAGGTTTAAGGGTAAGGGATAGGGTTAGTTTTAGGGTTAGGGGTAGTGTTAGGGTAATTGGTTAGTGTTAGGGTTATGGTTAAGATTAGGCTTAAGGGTTAGTTTTAGGGTTCCAGTAAGAGTTTGAAGTTATGGTTAGTGTTAGCTTTAACGTTTGGGATTAGGTTTAGGGTTATGATTAGGGTTAGAATTAGGGTTAGGGGTTACGTTTAGGGGTAGTGTTACGGGCTAGGGTGAGGGTTAGGGTGAGTGGTTAATGTTAGGGTTAGGTTTAGGGGTTTAGGTTAGGGTTAGTGTTTGGGGTTAGGTTTAGTGTTATGGTTAGGGTTAGGTTTATGGTTAGTGTTAGGGGTTAGTGTTAGGGTTAGGGGTAAGGTTTAGGGTAAGGGTTAGGGTTAGGGGTTATGGTTAGAGTTAGGGAAAATGTTATGGTTAGGGTAAGGGCTAGGTTTATGTTTAGGGTTAAGGTTAGAATTAGGATTAGGGTTAGGGGTTAGGGTTAGGGTTAAGGTTAGGGTTAGCGTTAGGGTTAGGGTTACAGTTACTTTTAGAGGTAAGGGCTTTTAGGGTTAGAATAATGGTTAGGGTTAGTGTCATTGTTAGTATTAGGGGTTAGGGTTACTAGGCTTATTGTTAGGTTTAGGGATAATGTTAGAGTTAGGGCTAGGGCTAGGTTTAGGGCTAGGGTTAGAATTAGGGTTTGGGCTAGGACTAGGGTTAGTGTGAGGGTTAATGTTAGGTCTTGTTTTAGGTTTAGGGTTAGGGATTAGGGCTAGGGTTAAGGTTAGGCGTTAGGGTTAGTGTTAGTGGTTAGGGTTACAGTAAGGATTAATTATAGGTGTTAGGGTTAGGATTAGAGGTTATGGTAAGGTTTAGGGTTAGGAGTTAGTGTTAGATTTAGGGTTAGGTTTTAGAGATTCGTGTTAGGGTTAGGGTTAGGGTTAGCCGTTAGGGGTTAGGGTTAGGGTTATGGTTTGGTTTAAGTTTAGGGTTTGGGTTTAGAATTAGGGTTAGGGTTTAGGCTTAGGGTTAGGGTTACGGATTAGGGTTACGGTTAGGGTTTAGGGTTGGGGTTAGTGGTTATTGTTAAGGTGATTTTTAGGGTTAGGGTTGTGTTAGGGTTAGGGTTAGAGGTGAGGGTTAGGGTTATTGTTAAGGGGGAAGGTTTAAAGTTAAGGGTTACTTTTAAAGTAGGCTTACGGTTAGCATTTAGCATTAGGGTTAGGTTAGGTTCAGGTTTAGGGTTTTGTGTTAGGATTAGCATTATGGTTAGGGTTTAGGGTTAGTGTTATGGTTAGGGTTAGTGTTAGGTTTAGGCTTAGGCTGACGTTTTGGGTTAGGGTTAGGGTTAGGATTATGGTTGGTTTTAGGGTTTAGGGGTAGGGTTACTGTTAGGGTTAGCATTTATGGTTATGATAGTTTTAGATTAGTGTTAGTGTTAGAGTTGTGTTAGATTTAGGATTAGCGATAGGGATTAGGGTTAGGGTTAGTGTTAGTGGGTTAAGGTTACGGTTAAGGTTGGAGTTTGGTTTAGGATTAGTGTTCTTGTTAATGTTATAGTTAGAGATAGGGTTAGGTTTAGGGTTAGTGTTGGGTGGTAGGGTTCGGTTTAGTGTCAGGTTTAGTGTTAGTGTTAAGTGTTAGGTTTAGTTGTAATAGTAACGGTAGTATTTAGGGTTTAGCGATAAGGTAATGTTTAATGGTTAGTCTTTGGGTTAACTGTTAAGGTTAGGGTTAGTGGATTGGGGTTCTCGGTTAGGGATAGTGTTAAGGTTAGGGGTTAGGGGTTATGGTTGGGGTTACCGTTAGTGTTAGGGGTTTAGTTTTAGGTTTAGTGGTAAGGGATTGGATTAGGTTTAAGGTTAGGGGTTAGTGTTAGGGTTAGGGTTATGGGTTAGGGTTAATTTAAGGGTAAGGGTTAGGTTTAGGTTTAGAGTTAATGTTAGAAGTAGGGTTAGGGATAGGTGTTAGGTTTAGGGTTAGGGTTAGCGGTTAGTGTTAGGTTTAGGGGTAAGGGATAGGGTTAGGTTTAGGGTTAGGGGTTAGTGTTAGGGTTAGGGGTTAGGTTTATGGTTAAGATTATGTTTAAAGATTAGGTTTAAGGTTCAGGTTAGTGTTAGGGGCTAGTGTTAGTGTTAGGGTTAAGGTTAGGGTTACGGTTAGTGTTAGGTTTATGGTTAGGGTTTACTGTTAGGGTTATTGTAAGATGGTTAGGTTTAGAGTTAAGGGTTACTTTTAGGGTTAGGGTTACGGTTAGGGTTTAGGGGTAGGGGTAATGTTAGGTTTAGTGTTAGGATTTAGTGTTAGGGTTAGGGTTAAGGTTAGGGTTAGTGTTAGGGTTTAGGTTTAAGGTTACGGTTAGGGTTAGTGCTAGGGTTTGGCTTAGGCTTAGGCTTAGGCTTAGGGTTATGGTTAGGGTTAAGGTTTAGAGTTATGATAGGGTTAGTTTAGGGTTAGGGTTAGGGTTAGTGTTAGGGCTGTGTTAGTTTTATGGCTAAGGTTAAGGTTAGGGATTAGGGTTAGGGTTAGTGTTAGGGGCTTAGGGTTAGTGTTAGGGTTAGAAGTTTGGGTTTGGGGTAGTGTTCTGGTTAGGTTTGTGGTTAGGGATAGGGTTAGGTTTAGGTTTAGTGTTAGGTGTTAGGGTTAAGTTTAGGGTTATCATTAGGGTTAGGGGTAGTGTTAAGTGTTAGGTTTAGGGTTAATGGTTAGGGTAGCATTTACGGTTAAGGGTTAGGGTAAGGTTTAACAGCTAGTCTTAGGGTTAACTTTTAGGTTTAGGATCAGTGGTTTCGGATTTGGGGTTAGGGATAGGGCTTGGTTTAGTATTAGGGTTTGCTGTTTAGTTTTATGTTTAGGGGTAGGGGATAGGGTTAGGTTTAGGGTTAGGGGTTAGTGTTTGGGTTAGGTTTAGAGTTATGAGTTAGGGTTAATGTTAATGGTAAGCTTTAGGCTTAGGGTTAGTGTTAGTATTAGAAATAGGGTTAGAGATAGGTGTTAGCTCTAGGGTTAGGGTTAGGGGATAGTGTTCAGGTTATGGTTAGGGATAGACGTTAGTGCTTAGAGTTGTTAGGGTTTGGGTTAGGGTTATGGGTAGGGTTTGGCGTTAGGATTAGGCTTACGGTTACGGTTGGGTTTAGGGTTAGGGGTTAGGGTTAGAGCTAGGGTTAGGGTTAGAGCTGGGGTTAGGTTTAGGGTTAGGCATTAGGGTTAGTGTTAGAGTTAGGCATAGAGTTTAGGGTTAGGGTTAGGTTTAGGGGTTAGAGTTAAGGTAAGGGTTAGGGTTAGTGGTTATGTTTATGGTTTGGGTTAGTGTTAGGGTTTCTGGTTAGGGTTAGAGTTTAGGGTTAGGTTTATGGTTTGGGTAAGAGCTAGGATTACTGTTAGGGTTAGAATTAGGGATTAATGTTAGGGATTAGGGCTAGTTTTCTGTATAGGTTTAGGGTTAGTATTAGGATTAGGTTTAGGTTTAGGTGTTAGGGTTAGGGTTAGGGTTAGCATTAGGGTTACTGTTAGGGGTTAGGGCTTTTAGGGTTAGGGTAATGGTTAGGGTTAATGTTAAGGTTAGTATTAGGGATTAGGTTTGTTAGGGATGGGGTTAGGTTTTTTGTTAATGTTAGTGTTAGGGCCAAGGCTAGGGTTAGGGCTAGGGCTAGAACTAGGGCAAGGGCTATGGTTAGGTCTAGAGCTAGGTCTAGGGCTATTGTTAGGTCTAGGTCTAGGGCTAGGGTTAGAGCTATGGTTACACGTAAGGGTAGGATAAGGGTTAGGTTTATGGGTTACGGTTAGAGTGAGGGTTAGGTGTTATGGTTAGGGTAACCTTTAAGGTCTTTGGTTAGAATTAGGGTTAGGCATTAGGGATAGGGGTAAGGGTTAGCATTAGGGTTAGGGTTAGGGTTTAGGGTTAGGGTTTATGGTTAGGGCTAGTGTTACGGTTAGGATTAGGATTAAGGGTAAGTGGTAGGGTTAGGGGATAGGGTTAGGTTTAGGGATGGGGTTAGGGTTACAATTAGGGTTAGAGTGAGAGTTTAGGTTTAGTGTTAGTGTTAGGGCAAGGTTTAACAGTTATTTTTAGGGTTAACTGTTAGGGTTAGGGTTTGAGGTTTGGTGTTAGGGTTTAGGGTTTGTTTTAAGGTTAGGGGTTAGGGTTAGGGTTTGGGGTTAGTGTTAGGGTTAGGGGTAAGTGACAGGGTTAGGTTTAGGGTTAAGTGTTAGTGTGAAGGTTAGGGATTAGGGTGAGGGTTTTGGTTAAGATTCGGTTTAAGGTTTGGGTTTAGGGTTCAGGTTAGGATTAGGGGCTAGTGTTTGGATGAGGGTGAGGGTTAGGGGTTAGGGTTAGGATTAAGATTAGTCATACGGTTAGGGTTACAGTTAAGGGTTAGGGTTAGGTTTAGGTTTAACCTTAGGATTAGAATTAAGGTTAGGGATAGGGGTTATGGTTAGGGGTTTTGGTTAGTGTTACAGTTACCGTTAGGTTTAGGGTTAGGGGTCAGGGTTAGGTTTAGGATTCGGGATAGGGTTTGGGGTAATGGTTAGTGTTAGGGTTAGCATTTGGGGTTAGGTTTAGGGTTATGGTGACGGTTAGGTTTAGGGTTACGGTTAGGATTAGGTGTTAGGGTAAGTGTTATGTTCAAGAGTTAGTGTTAGGGTTAGGGTTAGTTGTTAAGGGTCAGGGTTGTTAGGGTTCAGGTTTGGTTTATGGTTAGCATTAAGGTTTGGGGTAGGTTTAGGGTTATGGGTTAATGCTGTTAGGTTTATGGTTATGGTTAGGTTCAGTGTTAGGATTAGTATTAGCTGTTAGGGTTGTTAGGGTTAGGGTTAGGGTTAGGGATAGTGTTAGGGTTAGGGCTAGGGCTAGCGTTAGGGCTAGGGCTAGGGCTATGTCAAGGGCTAGGGTTAGGGCTAGGGCTAGGGCTGCTGTATGCAGGGTCGAGACTGGGAGCATGGCTGGTAATCCACTCCGTTGTACCCAGGTCATGGGACCCTGGCTCTCATGTGTGACACAGGAGTGGAGCGTCATCTCACGCATGGCATGTGTTGGTTGTAGGCTTGCTTATATCTGTGAATGGAAGAAGTGTGAGAATTACATTTAGGGTTAGGGTAATGGGTTAAAATTATGGTTAGGGATAGGTTCTGTGGTTAGGGTTAAAGTTAGGGTTTAGAGTTAGTATTGGGTGTTAGGGTCAGGCGTTAAGTTTAGGGTTAGGGGTTAGGGGTTAGGGTTAGTGTTAGGGCTTAGATATAGCAGTCCTCTGTAAGGGCAGAGGACCTGTCTAGTCTATGGTGACAGGGATGCAGACAGGATCAGCGCAACACCACACCGTTGTACCCTGAGCCATTGGCCCTGACCCTCATGCATGACTCAGGGAGAAACTAATCTCACGCATGGCATGGCTGTGTTGTAGGCTTGCTTAACTCTGAGAATGGAAGAAGTATGAGAATTAGGGTTAGGGTTATGGTTAGGGTTTTGGGGTTAGGGGTTAGGGTTAGGGGAGAGGGCTTAGGGATCGGGGTTAGTGTTAGGATTAGGGGTTAGGTGTTAGGTTTACGGGATAAGACTAAGGTTAGGTCTAGCATCAGGGGTTGGTGTTAGGGTTAAGGTTAGTTTAAGGGTTAGGATTAGGGGTAATGGTTAGGGTTAAAGTTAAGTTTAAAGGTTAGTGTTAGGGTTAACGGTTATGGTTAATTTTAGGGTTAAGTGTTATGGATAGGGTTAGGGTTAAGGGTTAGGGTGTTAAGAGTTAAGGTTTGGGTTAAGAGTTAGTGTTAGGGTTAGTTTTTAGGGTTAAGCGTTAGGATTAGGGTTAAGGGTTAGGGTTAGTGTTGGGTTAAGCGTTAGTATTAGGGTTAAAGCTTAAGGTTAGGGCTAGGGTTTGGTTTAGGGTTAGGGTTAACGGTTAGGGTTAGGTTTACGGTTAAGGTTTTTGGTTAGGGTTAGGGTTAGGGTTAAGTATAGGGTCAAGTGTTACAGTTAGGGTTAGGATTAACAGTTAGTCTTAGGGTTAAGTTTTAGGTTTATGGGTTTCAGGTTACAGGTTAGGGTTTTTGTTAGGGTTAGGAGTTAGGGGTTAGGCTTTGGGGTTAGTGTTAGGTTTAGGGGTTACATGTTAGGTTTACAGGTTAGGGTTAGGGTAGGTTTCAGGATTAGGGGTTAGTGTTCAGGTTAGGTGTTAGGGTTAGTGTTAAGGGTTAATATTCTGGTTAAGGGTTAGGGTTGGGGTTAGGTTTAAAGTTTAGTGTTAGGGTTAAAGTTTATGGTTAGGCTTAGGGTTAAGGGTGAGTTTTAGGGTTAAGGTTGGAGGTTGCGTTTAGGTTAAGGGTTAGGATTAGGGTTAGAATTAAGGCTTATGGTGAGGGTTAACGGTTAGGACTAGGGTTTAAGGTTAGGTTTAGGGTTTAGGGTTAGTGTTAAGGTTTCAGGTTAGTGTTAGGTTTGGTATTAAGGGTTATTTTTAGGGTTAGATATTCGGATTAAGTTTAGAGTTCATGGTTAGGGTTAGGGTTAGGGGTTAGGGTTAGGGTTAAGGGACAGGGTTAGGTATAATGATTTTGGTTACAGTTAGGGTTAACGGTTAGAGTGAGGTTTAATGGTTAGTCTTAGGGTTAAGTGTTAAGTTTAGGTTTAGGGGTTTGGGGTTAGGAGTTAGTGTTAGTGTGAGCATTAGGGTTTAGGTGTTAGGGTTAGGGTTATGCCTTAGGGTTAGGTTTAGGGTTCTCGGTTAGTGTTAGGGTTAGGACTAGGGGTTAATGTTCGGGTTAGGAGTTAGAGTTAGGATTAGGGTTAAGAGTTTGTATTAGGGATACGGTTAAGTGTTAGGCTTAGGGTTAAGGTTTAGGGTTAGGGTCAGGGGTTAAGCGTTAGTGTTAGTTTTAGCGGTTAGGGTTCAGGGTTAGAATTAGGGTTAAAGGTTAATGTTAGGATTAAGGTTAAGGGTTAGTATTAGGGTTAAGGTTTGTGTTAGTGTTAGGGTTAAGGGTTAGGTTTAGAGTTATCGGCTATGGTTAGCTTTGGGTTTAAGGATTTGGGTTAGGGTTTGTGGTTTAGTTTTAGGGTTAGCTTCAAGGTTTCAGGTTATGCTTAGTGTTAGAGTTAAGTGTTATGGTTAGGCTTAGTGGTTAAGGTTAGGATCAGGGTCCACGGTTAGTGTTGGGGTAAGAGGTTAAGGTTAGGGTTAGGGTTTAGGGTTAAGGTTAGGTCTAGGCTTTAGGGTAAGGTTTAGGGTTTAGTTGTTATGGTTATAACTTGGAGTTAGGGTTAGAATCATGGGATAGGCATTGTTGTTAATGTAATTGTTATGCATTACGGTTAGGTTAAGGGGTTAAAATTAAGGCTATTGTTAGGTTTACATGTTAAGGTAACAAATAGGGTTAGATTAGGTGTTATATTTAGGGTTAGGGTATGGGTTAGGGGTACTGATTATGCTTAGGGCATGGGCTCTGTCTGCACTGGGGGTGGTTAGGGTGCTGGGATTGTCGCCGGGAACCCAGTCTATCATACCCTGGGTATGAGTCCCTGGTTTTCCTGCAGGACACAGTGACAGAGCCTCCTTTCACGCATGGCATGCAAGGATTGTAGGCTTTCTTAACTATGAGAAAGCAAGAAGTCTGAGAATTAGATGTAGGGTTAGGATTATGGTTAGGATTAGGAATTAACGTTACTGTTAGGGTGAGGGCTTAGAGTTAGTGGTTAGGGTTAGGGCTAGAGATGTTGTAAGTGGTAGTGTTAGGCTTAGGGCTGTCATTAGGGTTAGGGTTAGGGTTAGTGTTTTACAGTTACTGTTATGGTTTAGGTACTACTGTTATGCTTATGAGTTAGGGTTAGATTTAGGGGTTAGAGGTTGGGTTTAGCATTAGCGTTAGGGTTAGGGTTAGGGTTAGCAATAGGGTTAGACTTAGGTGTTAAGGTTAGGGTTAAGGGTAGCGGTTAAGATTAGGGATTAGGGTTAATGCATGGGCCTTGTCTGCTCTATGCCAGGTGGGGAACATGGAGCATCACCGGGACCCCACTCCATTGTACCCAGGGCATGGGACCCTGCCTCTCACTTGGGATACTGTGGCAGAGCCTCATCTCATGCATGGCTTGGGTTGGTTGTAGGATTCCTTATCTCTGCGAATGGAAGTTGAGAATTACATTTAGGAATAGGATAAGGGGTTAGGATTACCATTAGGGTTAGGGATTAGGAGTAGGTTTAGGGGTTAATGTTAGAGTTAGAGGTTAGGATTAAGGTTAGGGTTTAGAGTTAGGTTTGGGGTTTATGGTCCGGGGTTAGGTTTAGGGTTAGGTGTTAAGGTTAGTGTTAGGGCTTAGATTTAGAGGTTAGTTTAAGGCCACAGGACCTGTCTATCTATAGTGAGAGCAGGCAGGGTTGCTGCGACACCACTCCATCGTACCCTGGGCTTAGGGCCCTGACTGTCATGCAGCACTCAGGCAGAGCCTCGTCTCATGCATGGCATGGCTGGATTGTAGCCTTGCTTAACTCTGAGAATGGAAGAAGTGTGAGAAACAGGGTTACGGTTTGGGTTAGGGGTTAGGAGTTAAGGGTTGGGGTTAGTATGAGGGTTAGGGATTGGTTTAGGGTTAGCGGTTAGTGTTTGGGTTAGGATTAGGGGTTAGCGTTATGGTCAGGTGTAAGGGTTAGGATTAGGGTTAAGAGATAGGGTTAGGGTTACGGTTAAGTGTTAGCGTTAAGGTTTAGGGTTAGGGTCAGGGTTAACGGTTAGGGTCAGTGTTAACGGTTAGGGTTGGGATAAGCATTAGAATTAGGGGTTAGGGTTAAGGATTAGGATTAGGATTAAGGGTTAAGGTTAGGGTTAGGGTTAAGGGTTAGTATTAGTGTTAAGGGTTTGTGTTAGGGTTTGGTTTGAGGGTTAAGTTTAGGGTTAATGGTTAGGGTTAGGTTTAGGGTTAAGGGTTAGGATTAGGGTTTGTGGTTTAGTTTTAGGGTTAGGTTTAAGGGTTCAGGTTAGGGTTAGTGTTAGAGTTAAGCGTTATGGTTAGGCTTAGCAGTTAGGGTTAGGATCAGGGTTCAGGTTTAGAGTAAGAGGTTAGAGTTAGGGTTAAGGGTTAGGGTTAGCTTTACGTTTAAGTCTAGGCCTTAGGGTAAGGTTTAGAGTTTAGGTGTGACCTTTATGGGTAGGAGTTAGTGTTAGAGTTATGGGATAGGGGTTGATTTCAGGGTAAGTCTTATGCATTAAGTTTAGTTTATGGGATTATTGTTAGGGTTAGGGTTACATTTATGTGTTATGGTGAGCTTTAGGGTTAGGTGTTATATTTAGGGGTAGGGTTATGGGCTAGGGGTAGTGTTTATTCTTACGGCATGAGCACTAGCTGAACTAGGGTGGTGAGTTGGGGGGCTGGGATTGTCTTCAGGAACGTACTCTATCATACACTGGATATGGGTTCGTGGGTTTTATGCAGGACACAGTGGCAGAGCCTCCATTCATGCATGACATGAGAGGATTGTAGGCTTGTTTAACTCTGAGAAAGGAAGAGTCTGAGAATTAGATTTAGGGTTAGGATTATGATTAGGCTTAGGGATTAACATTAGTGTTAGAGTGAGGGCTTAGTGTTAGGGGTTAGTGTTAGGGTTAGGGCGATTGTTTGCTTAGGGTTAGGGCTAGAGACATTGTAAGTGGTAGTGTTAGGCTTAGGGTTGCCATTAGGGTAAGGGTTACAGTTAGTGTTTTACAGTTAGTGTTATGGTTTAGGTACTATGGTTATGGTTACAAGTTAGGGTTAGAGTAAGAGATTAGAGGTTTGGTTTAGTGTTAGGGTTAGGGTTAGTGTTAGCAGTAGGGTTAGGTTTAGATATTATGGTTAGGGTTAGTGGTAGCGGTTAGGCTTAGGGATTAGGGTTAACGCGTGAGCCCTATCTGCTCTATGCTGCGTTGGGAACAGGGAGCATGATCGGGATCCCACTCCATTGTACCCAGGGCATGGGACCCTGCCTCTCACTTGGGATACTGGGGTGGAGCTCATCTCATGCATGGCTCGGGTTGGTTGTAGGCTTGCTTATCTCAGAGAATGGAAGAAGTGTGAGAATTACATTTAAGATAAGTGTAAGGGATTAAGAATATGGTTAGGGTTAAGGATTAGGAGTAGGTTTAGGTTTTAGGGTTAAGATTAAGGGTTCATGTTAAGGTAGGGATTAGAATTAGTGTTGGGGGTTAGGCACAGGGGTTACGTTTAGGGTTACGTGATAGGGTTAATGTTAGGGCTTAGATGTAGTCGTTAGTTTAAGGGCACAGGACCTGTCTATCTATGGTGAGAGGGGGGCGGGCAAGGTCACTGTGACACCACTCCATCGTACACTGCGTCTAAGACCCTGACTGTCATGCAGCACTCAGGCGGAACCTCGTCTCATGCATGGCATCGCTAGATTCCATGCTTGTCTAACTCTGAGAATGGAAGAAGTGTGAGAATTAGATTTAGGGTTAGGGGTAGGGTTAGTGTTAGGGCTTCGGGTTTGGGTTAGGGTCAGGGGTTAGGGGTAGCATTAGGTGTTAGTGTTAGCATTAGGGTTATGGTTAGGTGTTGTGTTTAGGGTTAGGGTCAGGGTTTAGGGTTATGGATTCAGGTTAGGACATGGGCCCTATCTGATCTATCAGTGGTGGGCAACTGGGAAGATCGCCTGGGCCCCACTCCATTGTACACAGGGCATGGGCCCCTGCCTTTCATGTAGGCTACAGGGTCAGAGCTTCATCTCACACATGGCATGGGTGGATTGTAGGCTTCCTTAACTTTTAATATTGGAGAAGTTGGAGAGTTACATTGGGGTTAGGGTAAAGGGTAAGGATTAAGGTTAGGGTTAAGAGTTCAGGACTAGGATTAGGTTTAGGGATTATGGTTAGAGGTTAGAATTAGGGTTAAGGTTACAGTTGCAGTCAAGGATTAGAATTATGTTTAGTAGCTAGGTTTAGGTTTAGGGTGAGGGGTTATGTTTAGGATTAGGGATTAGGGTTACTGTTAGGATTTAGGTTCATGGGTTACTGTTAGGGCTAGGGATTTGTGTTAGTGTTAGGTTAGGTTTAATGATTAGTGTCAGTGCACAGGCCCTGTCTACTCTATGGGGCACTGCGGTTGTGGAGCGTGGGTGCGTCCCCCCTCCATCATACCATGGGTCTTGGGCTCTGATCATAACGCAGGACTCAGGCAAACCCTCATCTCACACATGGCATGGCTAGATTGTAGGCTTGCTTAAGTCCTAGAATGGAAGAAGTGTGAGAATTATATTTTGGGTTAGGATTAGGGTTAGGGTTTAGGTTTAGGGTAAAGGGTTAGGGTTAGGAATATCATTAGGGTTAGGGGCTAACAGTGTTAGTGCTAGGGTTTAGGGTTAGGGGTTAGGGTGAGGGTCATTGTTCGGTTAGGGTTAGGGCTAGGTTCACTGTCAGGGGTAGGGTTAGGGTTAGGGATGTGGTTAGGGTAAGTGTTAGGGATAGCGTTTTAGGGTTAGTGTTAGTGTTTATGTATTACGGTTTTGGTTACAGGTTTTTCTCAGTGTTAGGGGTTAGGGGTTGGGGTTAGGGTTAGGGATGAGGGTTTGTTTGAAAGGTTAAGGTTAAGCTGAGGGTTAGGTTTAGTTTATAGGTTTAGCATTATGCTTAGGGTTACTGGTTAGAGTGAGGGATTAGGATGAAGTCATGGGCCCTATATGCTCTATGCGGGGTCAGGACTGGGAGCATCGCCGGGACCGCACTCGGTTGTACCCAGTTGATGGGACCCTGTCACTTATGTGGGATACATGGGAGGAGCGTCATCTCACACATTGCATGTGTTGGTGGTAGGCTTGTTTACTTCTGCGAATGCAATAAGTGTGAGAATTACATTTAGAGTTAGAGTAACTGGTTAGGATTATGGTTAGGGATAGGGTCTGTGGTTAGGGTTAAGTTTAGGGTCTAGAGTTAGTGTTGGGGGTTAGGGTCAGGGGTTAAGTTCAGGGTTAGGTGTTAAGGTTAGTGTTAGGGCTCAGATTTAGTGGTTGGTTTGAGGGCACAGGACCTGTCTAATCTATGGTGAGAGGGGTACGGAGAGAATCGCCACGACACCACCCCAATTTACCCCTGCATTAGGCCCAGACCTACATGCAAGACTCAGGCGGAGCTCATCTCATGCATGGTATGGCTGGATTTTAGACTTGATTAACTCTTAGAATGGAAGAAGTGTGAGAATTAGGGTTAGGGTTAGGTTTAGGGGTTTGGGGTTAGGGAATAGGGTTAATGGTAGGGTTAGGGATTAATGGTTAGGGTTAATGTTAGGGTCAGGATTAGTGTTAGGGTGAGGGTTAGGGTTGGGGTTAGGTTTAGGTTTAGGGGTTAGTGTTATGGCTAGGGGTTAGGGTTAGGGTTAGGGTTGTTCGTAGGGTTGTGGTTAGGGTTAATGGTTTAGGGTTAGGGTTAGGGTTTAGGTGTTACAGTTATGGCTAGGAGGTACTGTTACAGTTAGGATTAGTTTTAGGGCTTAAGGTTAAGTTTAGCGTTAGGGTGGGGGTTGGGGTTAGGGTTAGGGTTTAGGGTTAGAGTTGTGGTTGGGGTTAGGGTTGGGGTTGGGGTTAGGTTTAGGTTTAGGTTTAGGGTTAGGGGTTGGAGTCCGGGTGTAGGTTGGGATTGGGGTTAGGGTTCAGATTAGGAGTTAGGGTTTGTGTTAGGCATTAGGTCAATCCTACAATCCACCTCTTTATAGTGGCTTTCTCTCCGTGAATGTAAGGGTTCTTGTTTATGACTCCTCTCAGGCTAAGAGTTACCCACTTCCTATGAAGTGACTCTTTCTTCATTGTGTTTGACAGAACCTCTCACATTTCTTCCACTCTCAGAGTTAAGCAAGACTACAATCCAGCCATGCTATTTGTGAGATGAAGCTCCGCCCATGTCCTGCGTGACAGTCAGGGCCTCATGGCTAGGGTACGCTGGAGTGGAATCCCTGTGACGCTCTCCGTCCCCGAGCCCTCATAGAGTAGACAGGGCTCAAGCCTAAACCTAAATGTTAAACCTAAGCACTAACCCTAAACATAATCCTCACCAAACTGCTGACTCTAACCCCTAACACTAAACTTAACGGTAATTGCTCACCCTAACCCTAACTCCTAAAAATAATCCTAATTCCTAACCCTAACCCCTAACTCTGTTCCTAACCCAATTCCTAACTCCTAACCCTAACCCTAAATCTAAATCTCATACTTCTTCCATTATCAGAGATAAGCAATCCTACAATATCCTCATGTCAAGCGTGAAATGAAGCTGCACCCTTGTGTTCCACATGAAAGGCAGAGATCCTTGCCCTCCATACGATGGAGTCGGGACCCAGAAATTCTCCCAGTTCCTGACTCCCCGCCATAGAGCAGATAGTGTCCATTTCCTAACCCTAAACCCTAGCTCTCACCCATCACTCTAATCCTACCCATACCACCTAATCCTAACCCTAATGCTAACACCAAACCCTAAACCTAACCCTAAAAGTAATCCTAACCCTAAGCCCAAACCCTATCCCTTAACACTAACACTAACCCCTATTTATAACCGTAACACCTAAACTCTAACACTAACTTAAAAACTCCCACCCTAACCCTAACACTATCGAAACCACTAACCTTATCCTTAACCCTAAAAACAACCTTAACCCTAACAATGACCCTAACAGTAACACTAAACCATAACCCTAACCTTAACCCTACCCCTACCCCTAAACTCTACCCCTAACAGTTAACCCTAACCTTAACCCTAACACTAAACCTTAACCCTAACCCCTAACACAAAACCTAACCCCTAACCAGAACCCTAAAAACAATCCTAATTTCAACCCCAACTCCAACCCCTAACCTTAACCCTAACCCTAATTCTCACACTTCTTCCATTCTCAGAGTTAAGCAACCTTAAAATCCAGCCAGGCCATGCGTGAGATGAGGCTCCACCTGAGCCTTGATAGTAGGTCTGGGCCCAAGGCAAGGGTACAATCGTGTGGTGTCACGGCGACCCTCTCCACACCCCTCTCACCATAGATTAGACTGGTCCTGTGCCCTTAAACTAACCATTAAATCCAAGCCATAACACTAACCCTAACACCTAAACCTAAAGCTAACCCCTGACCCCAATCCCCAACACTAACTCTGAACCCTAACCTTACACTAACCACAGACCCTATCCCTAACCATAATCCTAACCCATTATCCTAACCCTAAATGTAATTCTCACACTTCTTCCATTCGCAGAAATAAGCAAGGCTACAACCAACCCATGCCATGTGTCAGATGATGCTCTGCCCCTGTGTTCCACATGAGAGCCAGGGTCCCATGACCTGGGTACAACAGAGTGGGGAATCCGCGATGCTCCCAGTCTCAAGCCCAAATAGAGCAGATAGGGCCCATGCCTTAACGCTAATCCCTAACTCTAACCCATATCCCAAGCCTAATGCTAAACCAACCAAGTAACCTAACTGTAAGCTTAACCCTAACTTTTCAAAGTAACCCTCATCCATAACCCTAATCCTAACCACAACCCCTAACTGTAACATGAACCCATAAACAAAACCATAATACCTAACCACCAACACTAACCCCAACGCTATCCCTAACCCATACCCTAACCACAACCCTAACCGTAACCCTAATCCTGTAATCCTGTACAATGAACCTGGCCCTAACCTTAATCAAACAATGACCCTAACCCTAAAGCCTAGCCCTAACACTAACGTTAGCACCTAACCCTGATATTTCTAACCATAACTTTTTACCTTAAACCTAAACCCTAACCCTAATCCTAACCCTAAATCTAATTCTCATACTTCTTCAATTGTAGGAGTTAAGCAAGCCTACAATCTAGTCATGCCATGCGTGAGATGAGGCTCTGTCTGAGTCCTGCGTGACAGTCAGAGCCAAGGCCCAGGGTATGATGGAGTGGGAACGCAACCACACTCCACACCCCCAGTGCCCCACAGATTAGACAGGGCCTGTGTCCTGACACTAATAATTAAACCTAAGCTAATACTAACGCGAACACCTAGCCCTAATGGTAACCCAGGAACCTAACTCCTAATAGTAACCCTAATCCCGAAACCTAAACATAACCCCTCACCCTACACATAAACCTAACTACTAAACATAATCCGAATCTCTAACCATAACAGTAAATCTATCCCTAATTCTAACCTCTAACCATAACCCCTAAACCTAATCCTGGTCCTTAACACCCAGTGCTAACCTTAATCCTAACCCCTTACCCTAACGCCAAATCTAATTCTCAGACTTCTTCAGTTTGCAAAGTTAAGGAAGCCTACAATCCACCCATGCCATGCGTGAGATGAGGCTCTGCCCTTGTGTTCTACATGAAAGGCAGAGCCCATGCCCTGAGTACAATGGAGTGGGGACCCGGCTATCTTCCCTTTTCCCCACCACTGATAGATCAGATAGGGCGCATGTCCTAACCCAAATCCGTAAACCTAACCCCGGACTCTAACCCTAAACATAACACCTAACCCTAACCCTAAGGTTAACCCTAACACATAATGCTAACCCTGACCTCTGACCCTAACCCTAACCCAAAACTTAAACCCTAACCTTAACCCTACCCTTAACCCTAACCATAAATCTAATTCTCACACTTCTTCCATTCTCAGAGTTAAACAAGCCTACAATCTTCCTATGCCATGCGTGAAAGGAGGCTCTGCCACTGTGTCCTGCCTGAAACCCACGGACCCATACTCTGCATATGATAGAGGGGCTTCCCGGCTACAATCCCAGCCCCCTAACCCACACTTCTACTGCAGACTGGGCCCGAGCTGTAAGCATCAACACTACCCCTAACCCATAACCCTAACCCTAAAAATAAAACCTAACCCTAACCCTACTGCTCACCTTAACACGTAAACCTAACTGTTACCCTAATAATAATCCCTTAACCTTCATCCATAACCCTTACCCTAACAAAAATACCTATCCTATATCTTTAACATTACCTCCTAGCCATAACCATAACACCTAAAGATTAACCCTAACCCTAAACAAGTAACCTGAACGTTAACCCAATGAAAAACCCTAAACCTAACCCTAAAACTAACCCCTAAACCTAATCATTAAGCTAATCATTAAACCTAAGCTAACACTAACCTGAACCACTAGCCCAAACCGTAACCCAGGAACCTAACTCCTAACAGTAACCCCTATTCCTGAAACCTAAACATAACCACTCACCCTAAACCTAAACCTAACTACTAAACATAGTTCTAATCCCTAACCCTAACAGTAACCCTAACCCTAATTGTAATCTCTAACCGTAACCCCTAAACCTAATCCTAGTCCCTAACATCCAATGCTAACCTTAATCCTAACCCCTTACCCTAACCCCAAATGTAATTCTCAGACTTCTTCAGTTTGAAAAGTTAAGGAAGCCTACAATCCACCAATGCCATGCGTGAGAGGAGGCTGTGCCTCTGTGTCCTACCTGAAACTCAGGGGCCCATGCCTTGGGTACGGTGGAGTGGGGCCCTGGCGATCTTCCCATTTCCTCACCACTGATAGATCAGATAGGGCCCATGTCCTAACCTGAATCCACTAGCTCTAACACGTAATGGTAACCTCATCCCCTGACCCTAACCCTAACCTAAACCCTAAACCCTAAATCTAACCCTACACTTAACACTAACCTTAACCCTAATCCTAAGTCTAATTCTCACACTTCCATTCGCAGAGATAAGTAAGCCTACAACCAACCCAAGCCATGCGTGAGATGAGGCTCCACCCCAGTATCCCAGTCAGTCAGGGTCCCATGCCCTGGGTACAATGGAGTGGGGTCCCGGTGATGCTCCCTGTTCCCGACACAGTATAGAGCACATACGGCACAAGTGTTAACCCTAATCCCTCACCCTAACCGCTACCCCTAACCATAACCATAACACATAAACCTAACCCTATTGCTAACACTAACACTAACCCTAACACTAAACTAAACCTCTAATTCCTAACTCTAACCCTAACCCATAACCATAACCGTAGTACCATAACACTAACTGGAAAACACTAACCCTAACCCTAACCCTAATGACAACCCTAAGCCTAACACTACCACTTACAACATCTCTAGCCCTAACCCTAACCAAACCACCACCCTTACCCTAACACTAACCCCAACGCCTAAACCCTAACCCCTAACCCTAACACTAACCCTAACCCATAACCTCAAACCCCTAACCCTAACCCTAATTCTCACACTTCTTCCATTCTCAGAGTTAAGCAAACCTACAGATCAGCAATGCTATGCGTGAGATTAGATTCCACCTGAGTCATGCATGAGGGTCAGAGCTAAAACTCAGGGTACTATGGTGTGGTGTCGTGGTGATCCTGTCTGCATCCCTCTCACCGTAGATTAGACAAGTCCTGTGCCCCTAAACTAACCACTAAATCTAAGCCCTAACACTAATCCTAAACCCTAATCCTAAACTTAACCTCTGACCCTAACACCCAACACTAACCCTAAACCTTAACCTTAACCCTAACCGGAGACCCTATCCCTAAGCATAATCCTAACCAGTTACCCTAACCCTAAATGTAATTCTCACACTTCTTGCATTCGCAGAAATAAGCAAGCTTGCATCCAACACATCACATGCCTGAGATGACCCTCTTCCCCTGTATCCCACATGAGAGCTAGGGTCCCATGACCTAGGTACAAAGGAGCATGTTCCCGTCCATGCTCCAAGTCCTGACCCTGCATAGAGCAGATAGGGCCCATGCCTTAAACCTAATGTATAACTCTAACCCTAACTCTAACCCTAAGGCTAAACCTAACCCCTAAACCTAACCCTAAGCATAACCCTAATCTCTCAAATGAACACTTATCCCTATCAATAACACTAATCCCAACCCCAAACCCCTAACTCTAACACAAACTCGTAACCAAAAGTGTAACCACTACCACTAACACTAAAACGCTAACCCTCACCATAACCCTAAATACTACCCTAACCTGAACCCTACCCCTTAGAATGAACCTAGCCCTAAGCCTAACCAAACAATGACCCTAACCTTAACCCCTAACCCAAAACCGTAGCGCTAACACTAATGTTAGCCCCAAACCATAACCATATTCCTAACCCTATCCCTTTACCCTAACACTAAACCTAATCTTAAACCCTAACCCTAATCCTAACCATAAACCTAACGCTGACACTTCTTCCATTGTAGGAGTTCAGCAAACCTACAATCTAGCCATGCCATGCGTGAGATGAGGCTCTGCCTGAGTCTTGCATGACAGTCACAGCCTAAGGCCCAGGATACAATCGAGTGGGGATGCAGCCACACCGCCAGTGTCTTATAGATTAGACAGGGCACTTGCCATAACACTAATCAGTAGAACTGAGCCCTAACCCCAACACTAACCTGAACCTCTAGCCCCAACCATAACCCATGAGCCTAACTCCTAACAGTAACCCTAAGACCTAACCCTCACTATAGTCCCTCATCCTAAACCTAAACCTAACCACTAAATATAGTCCTTATCCCTAAGCTTAACAGTAACGCTAAACTTAATTCTAACCACTAACCATAATCCCTCAACCTAATCCTAGTCCATAACACCTAATCCTAACCTTAATCCTAACCCCTTACCCCAACCCCAAATCTCATTCTCAGACTTCTTCAATTCAAAAAGTTAAGGAAGCCTACAATCCACACATGCCATACATGAGATGAGGCTCTGCCCCTGTGTCCTACATCAAAGGCTGGGGCCCATGCCCTGTGTACAATGAAGTGGGGCCCAGACGATCTTCCCAGTCCCCCATCCCAGATAGATCATATAGGACCCATGTCTTAACCCGAATCTGAAACCCTAATCCCTCACTCTAACCCTAAAAATAACACCTAACCCTAACGCTAATGCTAACCCTAACACCTTACCCTAACCCTAACCCAAACCCTAAACCCTAACCTAACCCTAACCCTACCCCTAAACCTAAACCCTAATCCTAATGCGAAACATAAGCCCTAACCCCTAACCCTAACACTAACCCTAACCACTAACCCCTAACCCTAACCCTATTTCTCACACTTATTCCGTTCTCAGAGTTAAGCATGCCTACAATCCAGCCATGCGATGCATGAGGTGAGGCTCCATGTATTCTTGCATGTAAGTCTGGGCCCAAAGCCCAGGATATGATGGAGTGGGGCCCCAGCTATCTTCTAAACCTAACAGCAATCATTAACCCTAACACTAACTTTTAAACTTAACGCTAACCCTAACCCTTAACCCTATCCTAACTCTTAACCCTAACCCTAACCTTAAGCCCTAAACATAACCCTAACACTAACCCCTAAACCTGACCCTAACCACACCCCTAAACCTAAAACCTAACCACCAACCCGAACACTAACACGAATCCCAAACCCCTAACCACTAACACCAACACAAACCGTGACCCCTAACCTCAAACCCCTAATCATAACCCTAACCCTAATTCTCTCACTTCTTCCCCTCTCAGAGTTAAGGAAGCCTACAATACAGCCATGCCATGCATGAGATGAGGCTCCATGTACTCTTGCATGTAGGTCTGGGCCCAAGGTTCAGGGTACGATGGAGTGGGATCCCAGTGATCTTCCCATTTCCACACCCCTGATAGACCATATAGGGCCCATGTCCTAACCCGAATCCGTAAACGTAATCCATGACCCTAACCCTAAATGTAACACCCAACCCTAACCCTAATGCTAAACCTAACATCTAATCCTAACCGTAACCAATGACCCCAATCCTAACCCTACCCCTAAAACTAACCCTACCCCTAAACCCTAACTGTAATGCTAACCGCAACCCCTAACCCTTAACACTAACACTAACCCTAACCCCTAACTCCCAACCCGTAACCCTAACCCTAACCATGTTTCACACACTTCTTCCATTCTCAGAGCTAAGCAAGCTTGCAATCCAGCCATGCCATGCATGAGACGAGGCTCTGCCTGAGTGCTTCATGACAGTCAGGGCCCTAGGCCCAGGGTACTATGGAGTGGTGTCGCAGCAACCCTGCCCACCCACCTCTCACCATAGATAGACGGGTCCTGTGCCCTTAAACTAACCACTAAATCTAAGCCCTAACACAAACCCTAACACTTAACCCTAAACCTAACCCTTGACTCTAACAGCCAACCCTAACTCTAATCCCTAACCTTAACTCTAACCCCTAACCCTAACCTTAACCCCTAAACCTACTCCTAATCCCTAATCCTAACCATAATCCTAACCCCTTACCATTATCCTAAATGTAATTCTCACACTTCTTCCATTCCCAGAGATAAGCAAACCTACAACCAACCCAAGCCATGCATGAGATGAGGCTCCACCCCCGTATCCCAAGTGAGAGGCAGGGTCCCATGCCCTGGGTACATTGGAGTGGGTTCCCGGTGATGCTCCCTGTTCCTGACCCCGCATAGAGCAGATAGGGCCCATGCATTAACCCTAATCCCTAAACTTAACCGCTACCCCTAACTGTAACCATAACACCTAACCCTAACCCTATTGCTAACCCTAACCCTAACCCTAACCCTAACGCTAAACCCAACCTCTAACCCCTAAATCTAACCCTAACCCATAACCATAATAGTACCTAACCCATAACACTAATTGTAAAACACTAACCTCAACCCTAATGATAACTCTAACCCTAACACTACCACTTACAACATCTCTAGCCCTAACCCTAAACAAACAAGCACCCTAACCCTTACTCTAACCACTAACCCGAAGCCCTCACCCTAATGCTAACCTTAATCCTTAACCCTAACCATAATCCTAACCCTAAATCTAATTCTCAGACTTCTTGATTCTCAGAGTTAAGAAAGCCTACAATCCTCCCATGCCATGTGTGAAAGGGGGCTCTGCTACTGTGTTCTGCATGAGACCCAGGAGCTCATACCCAGAGTATGGTAGAGTGGGTTCCTGGTGACAATCCCAGCACCCTAACCACCCCTAGTGCATACAGAGCCCATGCCCTAAGCATAATCACTACTCCTAACCCATAACCGTAACCCTAAACATAACACCTTACCACTAACCTTATTGCTCACCTTAACAAGTAAACCTAACTGTAACCGTAACTTTAACTGCTTAACCTAACTGTAATGCATACCACTTACACTGACAACAAACCCTAGCGCATAATTCTAACCCAAACTCCTAATATAACTGTAACAAGCAAACCCTAAACCTTGCCCTAAAGCCTAGACCTAACCCTAACCTTAACCATAAGCCCCACCCCTAATGCTAACCTCTTACCCTAACACTAACACTGAACCCAGATCTTAACACTAACCGCTAAGCCTAAAAATCACACTTAACTCTAACACTAAGGCTAAACTGAATGCTTAAACCTAACCCTATAACTAAACCACAAATCCTAACCCTAACCCTTAACCCTAAAGCTAACCATAAACATTAATGCTAACACTAACCCTGAACCCTAACCCTAACAAAAAATCTTTACCTTAATACTAACCCTTATCCCTAAACCTAATCTTAACCCTTAACCTTCATCCTAACCCTTAACCCTAACCACTAACCCTAACCCTAATGCTTATCCCTAACCCTAACAGCTAACACTCACCCTAAACCATAACCCTGACCCTAACCCTAAACCTTAACCATAACCCTAACACTAAACCGTAACCCTAACACTAAACCGTAACCCTAACACTAACTATTAACCCTAATCCTAATTCTTACACCTAACCCTAACATTAACCCCTAGTCTTAACCCTATCACTAACCGCTAACCCTAAACCTAAGCCTAACCCATAACCCTAACCCTAACACGTAACACCTAACCCTCACACTAATCCTAACTCCTAACCTCAAACTGCTAACCCTAACCCTAACACTTAACCCTAAGACTAACCATTAAATGTCACCCTAAATCTTAACCCTAACCACAACCCAAACCATTATATCTAACCCTGACTCTTAACCCTAACCCTAATCCTAAACCCAAACCCTAACCCTAATATCTAACCCTAAATATAACACTTAACACCAACCCTAACGATAAACCGAACTCTTAACCCTAACCCTAACCCTAAACGTTAAGCCTCACCCTGAGCCTTAAGCCTAACCCTAATCCTATCCCTAACAATTAACCCAAAACCTAAACCTAACCTCTAACCTTAACCCTAAACCTCACCCTTAACCCTAAGCCTAACCCTAAACTTTAAACCTAACCACAACCCTAACCCTTAACCAGAACATTAAACCTTAACAATAACCTAAGACCTAACACTAACACTTAACCACTAAACCTAACCCTATCCCTAACCCTAACCCATAAACCTAACACTTAACCCGTAAACCAAACACTAACCCCGAACCCTAACCTCTAAGCGCTAACCCTAACAATAACACTAACCCCTAACCCCAAACCACTAAACCTAAACCTAACACGTAAACCTAAGACTAACTGTTAAACCTAACCCTAACCCTAAACCTTGACCCTAAACTAACCCTAACCGTTAACCCTAACCCTAACCCTAACCCAAACCTTAACCCTAAACCGAACTCTAACTGTTAACCCTAGCCCTAACCCTTAATCCTAACCCGAACGCTAAGCCTTAACCCTAATACCAACGCTTAACCCTAACACTAACCCTAACCCTTAAACCTAATCCTAATCCTTAACCCTAACAACTAACCCTAACCTTAACCTTTAAACCTAACCCTAATCGTTAACACTCACCCTAACCATTACTGCTAATTGGAACTCTTAACACTAACACTAACCCTAACACTAACCCCCTAACCCTAAACCTAGCCCTAATCCTAACCCCCAAACCTAACCCCTAACCCCTAACCCTAACACCAACCCCAACCCCTAACCCCTGTCCCTTAACTCTAACACTAACCCTAACCCATAACCCCAAAATCCTAAACCTAACCCTAATTCTCACATTTCTTCCATTCTCAGAATTAAGCAAACCTACAACCCAGTCATGCCATGCGTGAGATTAGATTCTGCCTGAGTCATGCATGAGGGTCAGGGCCAAAGGCTCAGTGTACGATGGTGTGGTGTCTCGGGGATCCTGTCCGCATCCCTGTCACCATAGATTATACAGGTCCTCTGCTCTTAAACTAACCACTATATCTAAGCCCTAACACTTACCCCAAACCCTAACCCTAAACTTAACCCCTGGCCTTAACCCCTAACACTAACTCTAAACCCTAACCTTAACCCTAACCAAGGAACCTATCCCTAACCATAAAATTAACCCATTACCCTAACCCTAAATGTAATTCTCACACTTCTTTCATTAGCAAAGATAAACAAGAATACAACCAACACATGTCATGCGTGAGATGATGCTCCACCCCCGTATCCCACATGAGAGCCAGGGTCCCATGACCTGGGTTCAAAGGAGTTGGTTACAGGCCATGCTCCCTGTCCCGACTCTGCATACAGCATATAGGTCCCATGCCTTAACCCTAATGCCTAACTCTAAACCCTAACTCTAACCCTAAGGCTAAACCTAACACTAAGCTTAACCCTAACCTCTCAAACTAACCCTCATCCCTAACTCTAACACTAATCCCAACCACAAACCCCTAACTCTAACACAAACCCGTAACCAAAAATGTAATATTTAACCACTAACACTAACCCTAAAATGCTAAAGCTCACTCTAACCCTAACTACAACCCTAACGTGAACGCTACCCCTTACAATGAACCTAGCCCTAACCCTAACCAAACAACGACCCTAACCCTAACCGCTAACCCAAAACCCTAGCTGTAACACTGACATTAGCCCCAAGCCCTAACCATATTGCTAAACCTATCCCTTTACCCTAACCCTAATCCTAACCCTAAATCTATTGCTCACACTTCTTCCATTCTAGGAGTTAAGCAAACCTACAATGTAGCCATGCCATGCGTGAGATGAGGCTCTGCCTGAGTCTGGCATGACAGTCAGAGCCTAAGGCCTAGGGTACAATGGAGTAGGGATGCAGCCATGCTCCACACTACCAGTGCCCCATAGATTAGACAGGGCCGTTGCCCTAACACCAATCAGTAAACATAAGCCCTAACCCTAACACTAACACAAATCCCTAGCCCTAAAAATAACCCATGAGTCTAACTGCTAACATTAATCCTAATCCCTAACCCTAACTATAACCCCTCACCCTAAACCTAAACCTAACCACAAAACATAGTCCTAATCCCTAAGCTTAACAGTAACACTAACCCTAATTCTAACCTCTAACCGTAACCCCTAAACCTAATCCTAGTCTCTAACACCTAACCCTAACCTTAATCCTAACCCCTTACCCTAACCCTAAATCTAATTCTCAGACTTCTTCAATTTCAAAAGTTAAGGAAGCCTACAATCCACCCATGCCATACATGAGATGAGGCTCTGTCCCTGTGTCCTACATGAAATGCTGAGGCTCATGTCCTGTGTACAGTGGAGTGGGGCCCAGGCAATCTTCCCAGTTCCCCACCACTGATAGATCATATAGGGCCCATGTCTTAACCTGAATCTGAAACCCTAATCCCTCACCCTAACCCTAAAAATAACACCTGAGCCTAACCAAGATCAAAACCCTAACCCTAACCCTAAACCCTAACTATAACCCTAAACCCTAACTATAACCCTATCCCTAAACCTAACCCCAACCCTAAACTCTAACCCTAACACTAAACGTAAACCCTAAACCCTAACCCTAACCCTAAGCCTAACCCCTAGCCCCTAACCCCTCACCCTAAACCTAACCCTGTTTATTTCTTCCATTCTCAGAGTTAAGCATGCCTAGAATCCATCCATGCCATGCGTGAGATCAGGCTCCACCTGAGTGCTACATGACAGTTAGGGTCCAAGGCCCAGTGTACGATAGTGTGGTGTTGCAGTGACCCTGTCTGGACCCCTCTCAACATAGATTATACTGGTCTTGGGCCCTCAAACTGACTGCTAAATCTAAGCCCTAACACTAACCTTAAACCCAAATCCTAAACCTAACCCCTGAAGCTAACCCCCAACACGAACTCTAAACACTAAACTTAACCCTAAAAGCCAACACTAACCCTGACGCTTAGACCTAACCCTAACCCTTAACCATTAACCCTAACACTACACCCTACCCTAACACAAACATTAAACCCTAATCCTAACCCTAACACTTAAACCTAACCCTAACAACTCTAACCCTAACCCTTACCCTAATGAAAACCTAACCCTAACAACTCTAACCCTAACCCTTACCCTAATGCCTAGCCCTAAATCTAAGCCTAACTCTAAACCCTAACACTAACACGAAGCTCTAACCATAACGCTAAACCTAAACACTAACGCTAACACTAACCTTAACCCCTAAACCTAACACTAACTGTGAAACCTAAACGGAAACCTAAACCTCTATCCAGAACCATAACACTTAACTCTAAACCTGACCCTAACCTGAAAACGTAACTCTAACCAAAACCCCTAGCCCTAAACCTTAACCCTAACATTAACCGTTAAACCTCACCCTAACCCTTAATCCTAACCCTTATCTTAACTTTGAACCCTAACACTAACCCATAACCCTAACTATAACCCTAACCCCAAAGCCTAATCCTAACTGTAACGCCTAAACCTAACCATAATACTAACCCCTAACCCTCATCCTAACCCTAACCTTACCCTAACACTAACCCCAACCAGAACCCATAACACCTAACATTAACCGTAACCCTAACACATAACCCTAACTCTAACACTAAACCTTAACCCTAACCCTAAAGCTAACCCCAAACAGTAAAGCTAACCGCTAACTCTAACGCTAACCCTAACACCTAACCCTAACCCTAAAACTATCACTAAAACACATAACCCTAACCCTAACGCTAATTGTAACAACTAACCCTGACTCTAACCATAACCATAAGCCCTAACCACTAACCCTAACCTTTAACACTTAACCCTAACCCTAACACTAAGCTTTACCGTAACTCAAAACCCCATTGCAAATTCTAAAACTGACACGTAACCCTGCCCTAACCATACCCTAAACCTAACCCCAAACCTAACCCCAAACCCTAACCCCAACCCTAATCCTAAACTTTAACCCTAATGATAATCCCAAACTCTAACCCTAACCGTAACCCTAACACCAAACCCTAAACCTAACCCTAAAACTGAAACCTAACCCTAATGCTAACCCCTAATCCTAAACCTAACCCTGAACTTACCTCTACCCTAACCCTAACCAGAACCAGAACCCCTAACCCATAACCCTAACACTAAGAACTAACCCTAATACTAAACCTAAACCCAAACCCTCACCCCTAACCCTAATCATAACCCTAACCCCTAAAACTAACCCTAACCCTAACCCTATCCTCTAACCTTAATCCTCATTCTAATCCGAACCCTAAACATAAACCTAACCCTAAAGCCTAACCCTAAACTCTAATCGTAACCCTAACAGCAACCCTAGCCCTAACACTAAACACTAACCCTAATCCTAACACTAACCCCTAACCCTAACCATAACTCTTACCCTAACCTCTAACTCTAACCTTAATCCCTAACTCTAACATAACCCTATCGATAACCCCTAACACTAACGCTTAACCTAACCCTAATCTGTAACTCAAACCCTAACCCTAACCATAATCCCTAAACTTAACCCTAAACCTAACCGCAAACACTAACCATAATCCTAACTCTAACCACTAACTCTAACCCTAACACTAACCGTAAACCTAAACCTAACCGTAACCACTAACCCTAACCCCTAATCCTAACCCTAACCCTAACGTTAACCCTAAACCTAAAACCTAACCGTATTGCTAACCCTAACCCTAACGCCTAACCCTAACCCTAACCGTAACCCTAACCCTAACCCCTAAACCTAACCCTAACCCCTAACCATAACCCTAGTGCCTAACCCAAACCCTTACCCTAAACCTAACCCCTAACCCTAACTCTAAACCTAACCCCAAACCCTAACCCTAACCCTAAATCTTACACCGATTCCTAACCCTACTTCTAACCCTAACCCTAAACATAAACCTAACAGTTCCCCTTAAACTTAACCCTAATCCATAACCCTAACTCAAACCTGAACACTAACATTTACCCCAACACTAAACGAAACCCTATCCTACACCCCTAAACCTAAAACTCACCCCCTAACCCTAACACTATCCCCAAACTTTAACCATTAACCCCTAACCTTACACTATCCTTAACCCTGAACCCGAAACCGCTAACCCTAAGACTAAACGTTAAACCTTATGCTAACCCTTAAACCTAAACGCTACCCTAACCATTAATCCTAAACCTAACACTTAACACTAACCCTAAACCTAACCCTAACACCTAACCCTAACTCTAAACCTAAACCTATCCTTAACCAGAACACTAACCAGAACACTAACCCTAACCTTAACCCCTAACCCGAACCCTAACACTAATCCCCTAACAATAAACGTACCCATAAACCCTAACCCTAATCCTAACCTTAAACCTAACACAACTCTTACACTAACCCTAAACCTAACCCTAACCTAAATCTACCATACCCCTAAGCCCTAACCCTAACCCAAACCCGAGCACTATCCCCTGAATCTAATCCTAATTCTAACCCAACCCTGAACATAAACCTAACCCTAAACACTAACCCTAACCCGTAATCCTAACCCTAACACTAACAGCCCTAACACTAAACCCTAACACTAACCCTAACACTAACCCCTAACCCTGACCCTAACGTAACCCTAACCTCTAACCCTAATCCTAATCCCTAACACTAACCAAACCCTATCCATAAGCCCTAACCCTAACCTTTAACCTAACCATAACCCCTTACCCTAAACATAACACTAACCCCAACACTAACCATAAGCCTAATGCCTAATCCTAGCCCTAACCCCAGGCATAGCCCTAAACCCTAGATCTAACCCAAACCTGGACCTAACCCTTGCCCTAGCCTTAGCCTTAGACCTGGCCCTAACCCTAACCCTAAAACTAAACCTACACCTAATCACTAACCCTAAATTTAACACAACCATTACAGTAACCCTAACCCTAAACTAAACTTACCATGACCCGAAACCCTAACCCTAAGCCAAACCCTAACCCTAACCCTAAACGTAATCTAATTCTAACCCTAACCATAAATATAAACCTAACACTAAACCTTATTACTAACCCCTATTCCTAAGCCTAACACTAACCCTAGACCTAACGTTAAACACTAACCCTAAAACTACCACTAACTCCTAACCCTAACCCTCACCCTAACCCCAACCTCTAACCCTAAACTGAACACTAACCCCTAACCCTAACCCTAACCCTAACCGTAACTCCAACCCTAACCCTAACCCTAGCCCTAACCCTAGACCTAGACCTAACACTAGCCCTAGCTATAGCCCTAGCCCTAACACTAGCCCTAACACTATCCCTAACCCTAACCATAACCTTAACCCTAACAGCCATAACCCCTAAAACTAACAATAAACCTAACCCCAAACCCTAACCCTAACCCTAACTCTAACCGCTAACCCTAACCCTAATGCTAACCCTAACCCTAACCCTCACCCTAACTTCTAACCCTAACCTTAACACTAACCACTAACCCTAACCCTAATTCTAACGCTAACCCTATATGTAAAGCTAACCCTAAACCCTAATCCAAAAGCTAAATCCTAATCCTAATCCTAACCCAAATGCTAAACCTAACCCTAATACCTAAACCTAATCCCAAATATTAACCCTAACCCTAACCCCTAACCTTAATCCTAACCCTAACTCCTAACCCTAACCTTAACCCTAACACTAAAACAACACCCTAAACCTAAACCTAACCCTAACGCTAAGACTAACCCTAACTCTAACTGCTAACACCTAATGCTAACTCTAAGCTTAACCCTAACCCTAACCACTATCCTTAACACTAATTCTAACCATAATCCTAAACATAAACAAAATCCTAACCGTTAACCCTAATTCTAACCCTTATTTCTACCCTAACCCTAACCCTTAACCCTCACCCTAACACTAACACTAGCCCCTAACCCTAACCCGAACCCTAACCCTAACCCTTAACCCTAATCTTAACCAAAAACCTAACCCTAAAACCTAAACCTAACACTTAACCACTAACCCTAAACTTAACCCTAGCCCTTATCCCTGAACCTAACACTAAACCACTAACCCTATCAGTAACACCAAATCCTAACCCCTAAACTTAGTGCTAACCTTTACGCCTAACCCCAAACCTCACATCCTAACCCTAACAGTTAACGCTAAGACTAACTGTTAAGCCTTACCCTAACACTAACCCTAGCAATAACACCTAACCTCAACCTTAATTTTAACCCTAAGCCTAAACCTAAACCCAACCCTATCCCCTAAACCTAACCCTAACCCCTAATCCCAACCCTTACCCTAACGCTCACCCTAACCCAAAACAGTTAACATAACCCCTAACCCTAAACCTAGCCCCTAGCACTAACCCTAACCCTATCCACAATCCGTAACACTTACCCTAGCCCTAAAACCTAACCCTAACCCTAAACCTAACCCTAACACCTAACTCTAACCATAATCTTAGCCGTAACTCTAACCCTATCTCTAACCCTACCCCTTACCCTAGGCCTACTCCTAGACATAACCGTAGCCCTAGCCCTAGACCTAGACCTTACCATAAACATAGCCCTAGCCCCGAAACTAAAACTAACCCTAAATCTAATACTAGCTCTGGCCCTATTGCTTGCCCTAGCACTAACCCTAACAATAAACCTAACTCTAACCCCTAACCCTAACCCTAACCCCTAACCCTAACCCTAACCCCAACCACTAATCCTAATCCTAACCCTAAACCTACGCCTGGCCCTAGCCCTAATCCTAACCCAATCCTAGCCCTAACCAACACTCTAACCCTACCCATAGCTCCAGCACTAGTCCTAGCACTAACCCTAACACTAGGCCTAATACTAACCCTAACCCTAAACATAGCCTTAACCCTATCCCTAGCCCAAACCCTAGCCCTAGCTCTAGCCCTAGACCTAACCCTAACCCTAGCCCTAGCCCTAGCAATAGCCCGACAATAACCCTAGCTCTAACCCTAGCTCTAGCCCTAGCTCTAGCCCTAAACCTAACTCTAACCCTACCTCTAAACCTAACCCTAACATTTAAACCCATCCCTAATCCTTAACCCTAATCTAAACCCTTTACCCTAACCCCTAACCCTAACACTAACCCCTAATCCTAACCCTAACCCTAACTCTAACCCTTAAACTTAACACCTAAACCCTAACTCTAAAACTAACCCAAAACACTAACTCCAAACCCCTACCCTTAACACTAACCCTATGCCCTATCAACGAACCCCTAACCATAACCCTAAAAATTAACACTAAGACTAACTGTTAAACCTCACCCTAACCCTTAAACCTAACACTTAACCCTAACCAATAACCCTAACTGTAAACTTACCCCTAACCGTTAACCTTAAATTCTACCCTAACCGTTAAACCAAAACCTAAACCTTAACCCTAAATCTAACCTTAAACCTTAACCCTAATACTAACACTTAACCCTAAACCTACCTAACCCTTAACCCTAATCCTCACCCTTAACCCTAACCACAAACCCTAACCCTAACACTTAACCATAATCCTATCCCTAACCGTTAAGCCTACCCCTAACACAAACACTTAACGGTAAAACAAACACTTAACCCTAACCCTAACCTTCCCCTTAAGCCTAATCCTAAACCTTAACTTAACCCATAACCCTAACCGTTAACCTTACCCCTGACCCTAACCGTCAACATTCACCCTAGCCATTAACAATCACCCTAACCCTAAAACTTAACCCTACCCCTAACACTTAACCATAACCCTAACACTAACCCTTAATCCTAATCCTAACCCTTACCCCTAACCCTAACACTAACCCCTAGTCCTAAACCTAACACTGACCCCTAGCCCTAAACCTAACCCTAAATGCTAACCCTAATCCTAACACCTAACCCCTAACCCTCACGCTAACCTTAACCTCTAACTGCAAAGCGCAACCCTAAACCTAACACTTAACCCTAAGACTAACCATTAACCCTCACACTAACCCTTAACCCTAAATATAGTCCTAGCCCTAACACTTTATCCTACCCCTAAACTAAATCCCTATCATTAATTCTAAACCTCACCCTTAACCCTAAACCTAACTGCAAATACTAACCCTAACACTAACCTTTAAACCTAAAGTTAACCCTACACCTTAAATCTAATCTTAACCCTTAATCCTAACCCTAACCACTAACACTAACACTAAACCCTAAACCTAATCCTAACCCTAACCCTATGTCCTAAACCTAACACTTAACTGCTAACCCTAACACTTACCTCACACACTAACCCTTAACTCCTAACCCTAACAATAACCCGACCACTCTTCCCCAACCCGTAACCCTAACCCTAACTGTTAACACTCACCCTTACACTTCAGCTTAACCCTAACCCTAACACTTAACCCTAAGTCTAAGCTTTAAGCCTAACAATAACCCTTAACCCTAAACTTAACGTTAACTGTTAACCCTAATCCTAACCCTAACACTTAATGCTAAACCTAACCCTAACCATTAACCCTAACCCTAAAACTTAACCCTAGCACTAACCCTAACACTTAACCCTAATACTATCCCTTAACTCTAACCTTACTCTTTAACCCTAATCCTAACCCTTAACACTAACAACTAACTCTAACCCCAACCCTTAACCTTAACCCTAACAATTAACACTCACCCTAAACCTTAACCCTAATACTTAACCTATCACTTAACCCTAATCCTTAACCCTAACACCTACCGCCTAAACCTAACACTAACTCTAACCCTTAACCACTAACCCCTAACACTAACACTGACCCTAACCCCAAACCGCAAACACCTAACCCTAACCATAACCATAATTATCACACTTCTTCCATTCTGAGAGTTAAGCAAACCTGCAATCATCACATGCCATGCGTGAAGGGAGGCTCAACCGCTGTGTCCTGCATGAAACGCACAGGCCCATACCCAGTGTACAATAGAGGGGGTTCCCGGCAACAATCCCAGCCACATAAAGCACCACCCTAGTGCAGGCAGGACCCTTGTCCTAGGCATAAACACTACTTCTAACCCATAACCCTACCCCTAAACATAACAACTAACCCTAAATCTATTGCTCACCATAACACACAAACCTAACCCTAACTTTAATCCCGTAAACTTACCTTAATGCATGACTTTTCCTGACAACAGCCCCTATTCCATAATTGTAACCCTAACTCCTACTCATAAACGTAACACTTAAACCCTAACCCTTACCCTAAAGCCTAGACCTAAGCCTAAACCTAAACCTAACGCATAACCCTAACCCTAACCCCTTACCCTAACAATAACCTGGAACCCTCATCCTAACCCTAACCCCTAACAATAACCATAACCCTTAGCTCTAACACTAACCCTAAACCGAACTCTTAGCCCTAACCCTAAAACTAAACCACAAACCCTAACCCTATCCCTTAACCCTAAACCTAACCCTAACTATTAAGCCTAAACCTATCACTAACCCTTAAAACTAATCCTAACACTTAACCCTCACCCTAACGGTTAACCCTCACCCTAACCCTTAACCTTGACCTTAACCCTAAACCTAATCCTTAACCCTAACCTTAACCCTAACTTTTAACCCTAATTCTAACTCTTAACCCTAACCCTAACACTAACCCTAACCCTAAATGCAACCCTAACACCTAACCCCTAACGCTCACACGAACCCTAACCCCTACACCAAACCGCGACCCCTAACCCTATCCCTAATTCTCACTCTTCTTCCATTCTCCAAGTTAAGGAAGCCTACACTGCAGCCATGCCATGCGTGAGATGACGCTCCTCCTGAGTCCTGCGTGACAGGCTCATGCCCATAGAACGATGGAGTGGGGTCCGTTGGTATGTAGGCTTGCTAAACTCCAGTTTGGAAGACTTGCGGTACTCATATATAGGGTTGCTTACATTTACTTATAGGAAGCAACTATTGGGGTGTGCTTTGTAGGCTTGGATGAAGTGGGTGAGTCCTACATAGGAACTTTAGCATTGAGTTAGAGGGAGCATCTATGGGGACTGATTTTTAGGCTTGCTAAACTCTAGTTTGGAAGAAGTTGGAGAGTCATATATAGGAACGATTTCATTCATTCAGAGAAAGCAATTATAGGGAGTTTATTTGTAGGCTTGCTAAGCTCTACTTTGGAGGAAGTTGAGAGTCATATATAGGAATGCTTACATTCACAGAAAGCACTTATGGGGAGTGGTTTCTAGGCTTCTTAAACTCTAGTTTGGAAAAAGGGGAAACTCATGTATATGAACGCTTAAATTCACTTAGAAGAAGGAAGTATCTGTGGGGATTTGCAGTATTGCTAAAATCTTATATTGGAAAAATCGTGGCAGTGATATATAGGAATGTTAACATTCACTTAATGAAAGCAACTATAGGGGGTGGTTTCCAGGTCTGCTATACTCTAGTTTGGAAGAAGTGTGACAGTCATATACAAGAAGGCTTACATTCACTCAGAGAAAGAAATTATGGGTAGGTGCATTGTAGGCATGCTAAACACTAGTTTCGAAAAAATTTGAGAGCCATATATAGTAAAGCTTACACTCACGTAGAGAAAGCAACTACCGGGGGTGGTGTGTACGCTTGCTAAACGCTAGTTTGGAAGAAAGACCATAGTCATACAGAAATGCTTAAATTCATTCAGAGAAAGCAGCTGTCGGGGATTGGTTTGTAGGCTTACTTAACTCTAGCGTGGAAGAAGTGCGAGAGTCATACATAGGAAGGTTTACATTCACTCAGACAAAGCAACTATGGGGGTGATTTGTAACCATGCGAAAGTCAAGGTTGTAATGCGTGCGTCAGTCATACAAAGGAATGCTTAAATTCACTCAAAAAAAGCCACTGTGGGCAAGAGGTTTGTAGGCAGGCTAATCACTACTTTGGAAGAATTTGTAGTCACAGATAAGAAAGCTTATATTCACTCAGAGTCAGTAACTATGGGGTGTGTAATTTTCGCATGTTAAAGTCTAGTTTGGAAGGAGAACGAGAGTCATATATAGGAACACTTACATTCACGCAGAGAAAGCAACTATGGGGTGGTGTTAGATAGGCATGCTAAACTCTTTCTTGGGAGGAGTTCCAGAATCCTATTTAGGAAAGGTGACAGCCACTTAGGAAAAGCAAGTGTCGGCGGGTGGTTTGTAGGCCTGCGAAACACTGTTTTCAATGAAGTGTATGTGTCATATACGGGAACGATTATATTCACTCAGAGATAGCAACGTTGGGGTCGTGATTTGTAGGCATACTAAACTCTCGTTTGGAAAAAGTACGAGTCGTATAAAGAAACGCCTACATTCAGGCAGAGAAAGCAACTATGGGGTACTGTTTTTACGCATGTTAAACAATAGTTTGATGGAATTTCGGGAGTCGTGTCTAGGGAAGCGTACAGTGACAGAGAAAACAACTCTCGGGGTGGTTTGTAGGCCTGCTAAATTCTGTTCTCAATGAAATGTAAGAGTTATATATGGCAATGCTTACATTCACTCAGATAAAGCAACGATGGGGTGGTGGTTTGTAGGCATTCTGAACTGTAGTTTGGAAAATGTAGGAGAATCATATATAGGAACGCTTACTTTCACGCAGAGAATTCAACCATGAGGTGGTGCTTTGTAGGCATGCTAAAGGGTAGTTTGGAAGAAATTCGAGAGTCTTATATAAGTGTGAGAGTCATACATGGGACAGCTTATATTCAGTCAGAGAAAACAACGTTGGGGTGGTGGTTTTTAGGTGTACTAAAGTCTAGTTCGGATGAATTGTGGCAGCCATACAAGGGAAGACTTACATTCAGTCAGAGAAAGCAACTATGGGGTGGTGTTTGGCAAATCTCTAGTTTGGAAGAAATTCAAGAGTAATACATAGGAAATCTTGAGTCGCTTAGAGAAAGCAACTCTCGGGATTGCTTGGTAGGTCTTCTGAATTCTATCTTTGGAAGAAGTGTGAGAGTCATGTATGGGAATGCTTGCATTCACGGAGAGAAAGCAACTGTGGGGTGGTGATTTCTAGGTATTCTAAACTCTAGTTTGGAAATTCAAGAGTCATATATAGGAAAGCCTACAGTCACTTAGAAAAAGCAACTCTTGGGGGGTGGTTTGTAGGCCTGCTAAACTTTACTTTGGAGGAAGTGAGAGAGAGTCATATATGGGAATGCTTACATTGACTCAGAGAAAGCAAAGTTCAGGTGATGGTTTGAAGGCATACTGGATTGTTGTTTGGAGGAAGTACGAGTGTCATATATAGGAACCCTTACATTCACGCAGAGAAAGCAGTTATGGGATGTTGTATTGTAGGCAAGCTAATCTCTAGTTTGGAAGAATTTCAAGAGCAATATATAAGAAAGATTCCAGTCACTTACAGAAAGCAACTCCCGGGCAGTGGTTTGTAGGCCCGTAAACTCTATATTCAATTAAGTGTAGGAGTCACATATGACAACGCTTATATTCCCTCAGAGAAAGTTACTTTTTCTGCATGAATGTAAGCGTTCCTATATACGACTTGTACTTCTTCCAATCTAGAGTTTAGGATGCCTACCAACCAACACCCCATCGTTGATTTCTCTGAGCGACTGTAAGCGTTCCTATATATTACTATTGAATTTCTTCCAAACTAGATTAGCACGCTTACTAAACACCACCGCACAGTTGCTTTCTCTGCATGAATGTATGAGTTCCCGTATACGACTCTCACACTTCCTCTAAAATAGAATTGAGTGCCCCCTGTGTGTTCCTTAGTCTAAGTTACTCAAGCTTTCATACCTATTACTCTTGAACTTCTTCAAAACTAGCGATTTGCCTGCCTATCGAACACCACACCATAGTTGCTTTCTCGGAGTGAATGTAAGCGTTCCCACGTATTACTCTCACTCTTCACCAAGCTAGATTTCAGTATGGCCACAAACCACGACCCCAACGTTCCTTTCTCTGAGTATAAGCGTTCCCATGTATGACTCTCACACTTCATCCAAATTAGAGTTTAGCATGCCTACAAACCACCTCCAGAGAGATGCTTTCTTTAGGTGACTGTCATCTTTCCTATATACAACACTCCAACTTCTTCCAAACTACTCTTTAGCATGCCTACAAAACACCACCGCATAGTTGAATTCTCTGCATGAATGTAAGCGTTCCTATATATGATTCCCCTACTGTTACCAAACTACAGTTCAGTATGCCTAAAAACCACCACTCCAACGTTGCTTTATCTGAGTGAATGTAAGCGTTCCCATAGATGAATCTCATATTTCATTGAAAATACAGTTTAGCAGGCCTAGAAACCACTCTCCGTGAGGTCCTTTCTCTATGTCACTGGAAGCTTCCCTAGATATGACTGTCGAAATTTCTTCAAACTACAGTTCAGCAAGCATGCAAACACTACCACATAGCTGCTTTCTCTGTGTGAATGTAAGCGTTCCTACATATGACGCTCGTACTTCTTCCAAACTACAGTTCAGTAAGCCCACAAAACACCACCCCATCATTGCTTTCTCTAAGTGAAGGTAAGCGTTCCCAAATATGACTCCCACTTCTACCAAAATATTTTGCAGGCCTGCAAACCACCCGCAGAAACTTCCTTTTTCAAAGTGGTCGATATCTCTCCTGAATACCACAGCCCCATCATTGCTTTCTTTAAGTGAATGTAGGTGTTCCCATATATGAGTCTCACACTTAAACCAAAATAGAGTTCAGTAAGCCTGCATTCCACACCCTGAGAGTTGCTTTCTCTAAGTAACTCTAAGGTTTCTTATATATGACCCTCACACTTCTACCGAACTACAGTTTAGTGTGCCTACAACCCACCACCCCATCGTTGCTCTCTCTGAGTGAATATAAGCGTTCACATATATGACTCTCGCACTTTTTCCAAAGTACAGTTTAGCAAACCTACAAACCACCCCCTGAGAGTTGCTTTCTCTAAGTGACCGTAAGCTTTCCTATACATTACTCTTGAACTTCTCCAAAACTGGAGATTAGCATGCTTAAAAAACATCAACCCATAGTTGCTTTCTCTGCCTGCTTTTCAGGCACACTGATCTGTAGTTTGGAAAAGGTAGGAAAATCATATATAGGAATGCTTACATTAACGCAGAGAATTCAACTATGAGGTGGTGTTTTGTAGGCATGCTAAACTGTATTTGGGAAGAAGTTCGAGATTCTTATATAGGAAAGATTCCAGTCACCTAGAGAAAGCAACACTCTGGAGAGGGTTTGTAGGCCTGTAAAACTCTAATTTGGATGAAGTGTGAGCGTCATACATGGAAACGCTTATATTCACTCAGAGAAAGGAACATCGGGTAGTGGGGTGTGGCCATACTAAAGTCTAGTTTGGATGAAGAGTGAGAGTCATACATGGGAACGCTTGCATTCACTGGGAGAAAGCAACCATGAGGTGGGGTCCGGTAAGCAGGCAAATCACTAGTTTGGAAGAAGTTCAAGATCAATATATAGGAAAAGTTCAGTCACTTAGATTAAGGAACTCACAGTGGGTCCTTTGTAGGTCTTCTCAATTCTATTTTGGAAGAAGTGTGAGAGTCCTGTATGGCAACTCTTATATTCATGCAGAGAAAGCAACTATGCAGTGGTGTTTAGTAAGCGTGCTAATCTATAGTTTGGAAGAAGTTCAAGAGTAATATATAGGAAAGCTTACAGTCACTTGGAGAAAGCAATCTCGCGGGGTGGTTTGTAGTCCTGATAAAGTCTACTTTGGAAGAAGTGTGAGAGTCATATAGGGGAATGCTTTACATTCACTCAGAGAAAGCAATGATGGGGTGGTCGTTCGTAGGCTCAGTAAACAGTTGTTCCGAAGAAGTATGTGAGTCATATATTGGAACCCTTACATTCACGCAGAGAAAGCAACTGTGGGGTGGTGTTTTCTAGGCATTCTAAACCCTAGTTTGGATGAAGTGTGAGAGTCATATATCAGAAAGCTTAGAGTTACTTAGAGAAAGGAACTCTTGGGATGTGGAATGCAGGCCTGCTAAACTCTTTTTGGTTTGAGTCTCATATATGGGAATGCTTACATTCACTTAGAGAATGCAATGATGGGGTGGTGTTATTCAGGAAAGGTAACAGCCATTTAGAGAAAGGAAGTGTCGGCGGGTGGTTTGTAGGCCTGCAAAACTCTATTTTCGTTGACGTGGGATTCATATAAGGGGGTGCTTACATTCACTCAGAGGAAGCAACGATGGAGTGGTCGTTTGTAGGCATACCAAACTCCAGTTTGGAAGACGTACTAGTCATCTATAGGAACACTTACATTTATGCAGAGTATTCAACCATCGGGTGGTGTTTCTAGGTATGTTAAAGCTTAGTTTGGAAGAAGTTCGAGAGTCTCATATAGCATAGATTACAGCAACATAGAGAAAGCAACTCTCGGGGTGGTTTGCAGGCCTGCTAAATCTTCTTTGGAAGAAGTGCGAGAGTCATGTATGGGAATGCTTACATTCACTCAGAGAAAGCAACGATGTGGTGGTGGTTTGCAGGCGTACTAAATTCTAGTTTGGAAGACGTACGAGTCATATATACAAACGCTTACATTCACGCAGAGAAAGCAAATATGTAGTGGTGTTTTCTAGGCATTCTATACTCTACTTTGGATGAAGTGTGAGAGTCATATATAAGAAAGCTTAGAGATTCTTAGAGAAACCAACTCCCGGCATCAGGAATGCAGGCCTGCTAAACTCTATTTTGGTTTAAGTGTGAGACTCATATATGGGAACACTTACATTCACTTAGAGAAAGCAATGAGGGGTGGTGGTCTGTAGGCATACTGGTTGGAAGAAGTACGAGAGTCATATATGGGAACGCTTACGTTCACTCATATAAAGCAACATTGGAGTGGTGGCTTTTAGGCATACTGAACTGCATTTGGAAAACCTAGGAGAATCATATGTAGGAACGCTTACATTCACGCAGAGAATTCAACTATGGGGTGGTGTTTTGTAGGATTCTAAAGTGTAGTTTGGAAGAAGTTCGAGAGTCTTATATAGGAACGATTATAGTCACCTAGAGAAAGCAACTCTCTGGAGGTGGCTTGTAGGCCTGCTAAACTCTAATTTGGATGAAGTGTGAGAGTCATATATGAGAACGCTTACCTTCAGTCAGAGACAGCAACGTCGGGGTGGTGGTTTGTAGGCATATTAACTCTAAATTTGACGACCTACGTGTCATATGTAGAAATGCTTACATTCACGCAGAGAATTCAACTATGGGGTGGTATTTTGCAAGCATCCTGATCTCTAGTTTGGAAAATGTTCAAGGGTAATATATAGGAAAGCTTAAAGTCACTTAGAGAAAGCAACTCTCAGGTGGTGGTTTGCAGGCCTGCTATACTCTGGAAGAAGTGTGAGAATGATATATGGGAACCCTTACATTCACTCAGAGAAAGGAACGATGGGGTGGCGGTTGGTAGGCATCCTAAACTCTAGTTTGGAAGAAGTACGAGTCTATATAGGAAGGCTTACATTCATGCAGAAATAGCAACTTTCTATGAGTGAATATAAGCGTTGCCATATATGACTCCTGCACTTCATTGAATATAGAGTTTAGAGGGCCTACAAACCACCGCCCGAGAGTTGCTTTCTGTAAGTGACTGGAATCTTTCTTATATATTACTCTTGAAATTCTTCCAAACTAGAGATTAGCTTGCCTACAATACAACATCCCATAACTGCTTTCTCTGCGTGAATGTAAGGGTTCCTACATATGACACTCGTACTTCCTCCAAACAACAATCCAGTATGCCTTCAAACCACCACCTGAACATTGCTTTCTCTGAGTGAATGTAAGCATTCCCATATATGACTCTCTCACTTCCTCCAAAGTAAAGTTTAGCAGGCCTACAAACCACCCCCCAAGAGTTGCTTTTTCTAAGTGACTGTAAGGTTTCCTATATATGACTCTTGAACTTCTTCCAAACTAGAGTTTAGAATACCTAGAAAACACCACCCCACAGTTGCTTTCTCTGTGTGAATGTAAGCCTTCCCCTACATGACTCTCATACTTCTTCCAAAGATAGAATTCAGAAGACCTACCAAGCAACCCCGAGAGTTGCTTTCTCTAAGTGACTCAAGCTTTCCTATATATTGCTCTTGAATGTCTTCCAAACTAGAGATTTGCATGCCTACCAAATACCACCCAATAGTTGCTTTCTCTGACTCAATGTAAGCCTTCCCTTGTATGGCTGCCACAATTCATCCAATTTAGACTTTAGTACCCCTACAAACCACCACTCAGACTTGCTTTGTCTGAGTGAATATAAGCCGACCCAAGTATGACTCTCACACTTCATCCAAAATAGAGTTTAGCAGACCTGCAAACCACCTCCAGAGAGTTGCTTTCTCTAGGTGACCGTAATCATTCATATATAAGACTCTCGAACTTCGTCCAAACTACCCTTTAGCATGCCTACAAAGCACCACCCCATAGTTGAATTCTCTGCGTGAAAGTAAACGCTCCTGTATATGATTGTCCTACATTTTCCAAACTACAGTTTAGAATGCCTACAAACCACCACCCCATCGTTGCTTTGTCTGAGTGAATGTAAGCATTGCCATATATAACTCTTACACTTCATTGAAAACAGAATTCAGCAGGCCTACAAACCACCCCGAGAGTTGTTTTCTCTGTCACTGTAGGCTTCCCTAGACACGACTCCCGAAATTCAATCAAGCTATTGTTTAACATGCGTAAAAACACTACCCCATAGTTGTTTTCTCTGTGTGAATGTAGCCATTTCTATATACGACTCGTACTTTTTCCAAACTAGAGTTTAGTATGCCTACAAACCACGACCCCAACGTTGCTCTCTCTGAGTGAATATAATCGATCCCGTATATGACACATACACTTCATTGAAAATTGTGTTTCACAGGCCTACAATCCACCCGCTGACACTTGCTTTTCCTAAGTGGCTGTCACCTTTCCTAAATAGGATTCTGGAACTCCTCCCAAGAAAGAGTTTAGCATGCCTACCTAACACAACCCCATAGTTGCTTTCTCGGCGTGGATGTGAGCGTTCCTATATATGACTCTCGTTCTCCTTCCAAACTAGACTTTAGCATGCCAAAATTACACGCCTCCCCATAGTTACTGACTCTTGAGTGAATATAAGCCTTCCTATATGTGACTCGAATTTCTTCCAAAGTAGAGATTAGCCTGCTTACAAACATCCTTCCCATAGTTGCTTTTTCTGAGTGATTTTAAGCATTCCTATGTATTACTGACGCACGCATTACAACCTTGAGTTTCGCATGCTTACAAATCACCCCCATAGTTGCATTCTCTGAGTTAATGTAAACCTCCCTATGTATAACTCTCGCACTTCTTCCACACTAGAGTTGAGTAAGCCTACAAACCAATCCCCGACAGCTGCTTTCTCTGAATGAATTTAAGCATTTCTATATGACTATGCCCTCTCTTCCAAACTAGAGTTTAGCAAGCCTACACACCACCCCCGGTAGTTGCTTTCTCTATGTGACTGTAAGCTTTCCTATACATGGCTCTCAAAATTTTTGGAAACTAGTATTTAGCATGCCTACACTGCACCCACCCATAATTGCTTTCTCTGAGTGAATGTAAGCCTTCCTATATATGACTGTCGCAGTTCTTTCAAGCTAGAGTATAGCAGACCTGGAAACCACCTCCTGATAGTTGCTTTCATTAAGTGAATGTTAACATTCCTATATATCACTCCCACGATTTTTCCAATCTAAGATTTTAGGAATACTTCAAATCCCCACAGATACTTCCTTCCTCTAAGTGAATGTAAGCGTTTCTATACATGACTTTCGCCTTTCTCCAAACTAGAGTTTAGGAAGCCAAGAAAGCACTCCCCATAGGTGCTTTCTGTGAATGTAAGCATTACTATATATGACTCTCGACTTCCTCCAAAGTAAAGCTTAGCAAGCCTACAAATAAACTCCCTATAATTGCTTTCTCTGAATGAATGAAATCGTTCCTATGTATGAATCTCCAACTTCTTCTAGAGTTTAGCAAGCCTAAAAAGCAGCCCCCTTAGATGCTCCCTCTAACTCAATGCTAACATTCCTGTATAGGACTCACCCACTTCTTCCAAACTAGTGTAAGGTAAGCCTACAAACACACCCCAATCGTTGCTTCCTATAAGTAAATGTAAGCAACCCTATATATGAGTACCGCAAGTCTTCCAAACTGTAGTGTAGCAAGCCTACATACCAACGGACCCCACTCCATCGTACTATGGGCATGGGCCTGTCACGCAGGACTCAGACGGAGCCTCATCTCACACATGGCATGGCTGCAGTGTAGGCTTCCTTAACTCGGAGAATGGAAGAAGAGTGAGTATTCGGGATAGGGTTACGGGTTGGGGTTTGGTGTAGGGGTTAGGGTTAGTGTGAGGGTTAGGCGTTAGGTCCTAGGGTTGGGTTTAGGGTTAGGGTTAAGAGTTAGAATTAGGGTTAAAAGTTAAGGTTAGGGTTAGGGGTAAGGGTTAGGGTTAGGGTTAGGGTCAAGGTTAAGGGTTAGGGTGAGGGTTTACAGTTAGGGTGAGGGTTAAGGGTTAGGATTAGCTTTACGGGTTAGTGATAGGTTTAGGATTAACGGTTAGGGTTAGGTTTAGGGTTAAGGGATAAGGTTAGGATTTGTGGTTCCAGGTTATTGCTATGGTAAGGGGTTAGGGTTAAGGTTATGGGTTAGGTTTAGGTTTAGGTCTAGGCTTTAGGGTAAGGGTTAGGGTTTAGGTGTTAGTTTATGGGTAGGAGTTAGGGTTACAATTATGGGATAGGGGCTGTTGTCAGGGTAAGTCATGCATTAAGGTAAGTTTACGGGATTAAAGTTAGGATTAGGTTTGTGTGTTATGGTGAGCAATAGATTTAGGGTTAGTTGTTATGTTTAGGGGTAGGGTTATGGGTTAGAGGTAGTGTTTATTCTTAGGACACGGGTCCTGCCTGCACTAGGGTGGTGGGTTATGTGGCTGGGATTGTCGCCGGGAATCCCCTCTATTGTTCACTGGCTATGGGCCTGTGCGTTTCATGCAGAAAACAGCGGTAGAGCCTCCCTTCACGCATGGCATGGGATGATTGCAGGTTTGCTTAACTCTGAGAATGGAAGAAGTGTGATAATTATGGTTATGGTTAGGGTTAGGTGTTTGCGGTTTGGGGTTAGGGTCAGTTGTAGTGTTAGGGAGTTAGTGGTTAAGGGTTAGAGTTAGTGTTAGGTTTAGACGGTAGGTGTTAGGGTTAGGGTTAAGGATTAGGGTTAAGTGATAGGTTTAGTATTGGGGTTAAGGTTTACGGTAAGTGTTAACAGTTAGGGTTAGGGTTAAGGGTTGGGGTTAGAGTTAGTTGTTAGTGTTAATGGTTAGGGTTAGGGTGAAAGAGTACTGTTAGAGTTAAGGGATAGTATTAGGTTTAAGTGTTAGGGTTAGTTCTAGGGTTAAGGTTTAGGGTTAGGGTTAATGGTTAGGGTTAGGTTTAGCATTAAGTGTTAGGGTTAGGATTAGGGTTAATGGTTAAGGTTAAGTTTAGGCTTAAGGGTTAGGGTTAGGGTTAAAGCTTAGACTTAGGGTTAGGGTTAGGCTTAAGTGTAAGGGTGAGTGTTAACAGTTAGGATTAGGGTTAGGGGTTGGGGAAGAGTGGTTCAGTTATTGTTAGGTTTAGGGTTTAGTGGTTAAGGGTTAGTGTTTGTGGTTAGTGTTAGGGGTAGCGGTTAAGTGTTAGGTTTAGGGCATAGGGTTAGGGTTAGGATTAGGTTAAGTGTTTAGTGTTATTGTTAGTGGTTAGGGTTAGGATTAAGAGTTAAGATTAGATTTGGGGATAGTGTTAACGTTAGGTGTAAAGGTTAGTGTTAGGGTTACCATTTGCAGCTAGGTTTAGGTTTAAGGGTGAGGTTTAGGATTAATATTAGGGGTTTGGTTTAGGGGTAGGGTAAAGTGTTAGGGTTAGGACTAGGTTTAGGGTTAAGGGTGAGTGTGAGGGTTAATGGTTAGTCTTAGGGTTAAGTGTTAGGTTTAGGGTTGGGGTTTTCGATTAGAGTTAAGGTTAGTGTGAGGGTTAGTGGTTAGGTGTTAGGATTAGGGTTAGCATTTAGGGTTAGGTTTAGGGCTAGAGGTTAGTGTTAGGGTTACGACTAGGATTTAGTGTTAGGGTTAGGGTTAAGGGTTAAGATTAGGTTTAAGGCTTAGTGTTAGGGTTACGGTTAAGTGTTAGGGGTAAGGTTAAGGGTTAGGGTTACAGTGAGTGTTAATGGCTAGGGTGAATGTTGACGGTTAGGGTCAGGGGTAAGGTTAACGGTTAGGTTTAGGGGTTAAGTTAAGGTTTAGGATTAGGCTTAAGGGTAAGGTTAGGGTTAGGGTTAAGTGTTTGTTTTACCATTAATTGTTTGTGTTAGGGGTAGGCTTAACGGTTAGGGATAGGTTTATGGTTAAGTGTTAGGGTTAGGGTTTGTGATTAGGGTTAAGGGTGAGGATTAGGGTTAAGGGTTAGGGTTAGGGTTAAGTGTTAGGTTTAGGTTTAGGGTTAAGTGTTAGTATTAGGGTTAAGGTTTAGGGTTAGATTTAGGGTTAAGGGTTAAGATTAGGTTTAACAGTTAGTGTAGGGTTTAGGGTTAAGGGTTAGGGTTAAGTTTACAGTTAGGGTTAATGGTTAGGGTTAAGTGTTAGGTTTAAGGGTTAGGATGAGTTTTAACAGTTAGTCTTAGTGTTAATTTTTAGGGTTAGGGTTAGGGTTAGGGGTTCGTTGATAGGGCATAGGGTTAGTGTTAAGGGTAGGGGTTAGGGGTTAAGTTTTGGGTTAGTTTTAGGGTTAGGGTTTAAGTGTTAGGTTTAGGGGTTAGAGTTAGGGTTAGGTATAGGGTTAGTGGTTAGTGTTAGGGTTAGGGGTTAGGGTTAGGGTAAAGGGTTTAGATTAGGGTTAAAGATTAGGGATAGGCTTAAATGTTAGGGTTAGGGCTAGGTTTAGAGGTAGGGTTAGAGTTTGGTTTAGGGCTAGAGCTAGGGATAGGGATAGGGTTAGGGCTAGAGTTATTGTCGGGCTAGGGCTAGGGCTAGGGCTAGGGTTAGGGTTTGGGCTAGGGATAGGGTTAAGGCTAGGTTTAGGGTTAGGGTTAGTATTAGGCCTAGTGTTAGGGTTAGGGGTAGGTTTAGGGTTAGTGTTAGGGCTAGGACTAGTGCTAGAGCTATGGGTAAGGTTAGAGTGATGATTAGGGCTCAGGTTGGGTTAGGATTAGGGCTAGGGCCAGGCATAGGTTTAGGGTTAGGATTAGGATTAGAGGTTGGGGTTAGGGTTAGGGTTAGGGTTAGGGGTTAGGGTTAGGGTTAGGGTTAGGGTTTAGAGTTAGATTTTGTGTTAGGGTTAGTGCTAAGATAAGCAATAGGGCCAGAGCTAGTATTAGATTTAGAGTTAGTTTTAGTGTCGGGGCTAGGGCTAGGGTTATGGTTTGGTCTAGGCCTAGGGCTAGGGCTAGGGTCATGTCTAGGTGTAGGGCTAGAGCAAGGGCTAGGGTTAGAGCTAGAGTTAGAGCTGGGCTAGGGTTATGGTTAGAGTTAGGTGTCAGGGTTAGGTTTAGGGTTAGGGTTAGGTTTTAGGGTTAGGGTAAGTGTTACGGTTTGGGGATAGGTTTAGGGTTAGTGTTAGGGGTTAGGTTTAGGGTTAGGGGTTAGGTTAATGGTTTTGGGTTAGGGTTAGCGTTAGGGTAAGCTTTAGGATTAGGATTTAGTTTTAGGGCATAGGGTTGGGTTTAGGTTTAGGCTTAGGGTTAAAATTAAGGGTGAAGTTAGGTGTTATGACTAGGGTTAGTGTTAGGGTAAGGCTTAACAGTTAGTCTTAGAGTTAACTGTTAGGGTTAGGATGTGAGGTTTGGCGTTAGGGGTTAGGGTTAGCACTAAGGTTAGGGGTTAGAATTTGGTATTACTGTTAGGGTTAGGTGTTAATGTTAGGTTCAGTGATAAGGGATAGTGTTAGGTTTAGGGTCAGTGGTTAGTGTTAGGTTTAGTGGTTGGGGTTAGGTTTTTGGTTAAGATTAGGGTTAAGTGTTAGGGTTAGGGTTCGGGTTAGGGTTAGGGGATAATGTTAGTGTTAGGGTGAGGGTTAAGGGTTAGGATTAGGGTTAGGGTAGAAATAGGGGTTAGAGTTAGGGTTAAGGATTAGGATTTTGTTTATGTTTATGTTTAGGATTAAGGTTAGAATTAGTGTGAAGGATAGTGGTTACGGTTAGGGTTATGGTTAGTGGTTAGGGTTAAGCTTAGAGTTAGCGTTAGGTGTTAGTAGTTAGAGTTAGTGTTAGGGTTAGTCTTACCGTTAGGGTTAGGGTTAGGTTTAGGGTGTTGTTTTAGTGTTAGGGTTAAGCTTAGGGTTAGGGGTTAGGGTTAGGATTAAGGTTACCGGTTAGGGTTTGGGTTAATGTTTGGGATTAGGGTTAGGTTTAGCATTAGGGTTAGGATTAGGATTAGGGTTTAGGGTTTGGATTAGGGGTTAGGGTTAGCTTTACATATAGGGTTAGGGTGAGAATTAGGGTTAGGGTTAGTGGTTAGTGTTAAGGTTAGGGTTACAAGTTAGAGTGAAGGTTAGGGTTAGTGTTAGGGTTAGGGTTAGCGGTTAGAGTTAGGGTTAGGGTTAGGGTTTGGGGTTAGGTTTATTGTTAGGGTTAGGGGTTACGACTGTTAGGGTTAAGGTTAGGGTTAGGGTTAGGGATAGTGTTAGGGTTAGTGTTAGGGCTAGGGTTAGGGCAAGGCTATAGCTAGGGCTAGGTTTAGGTCTAGGTCTAGGGTTAGGGCTAGCGTTAGGGTTAGGGCGGGGTTTAGGGTTAGGGTTAGGGGTTAGTGTTAGGGTTAAGATTAGAGGTTAGGGTTAGGGGTTATTGGTAGTTTTCAGGTTAGGGTTTAACATTGGACTGGGGTTCGTGTTAGGTTTAGGAATAGGGGTTAGGGTTAGGGTTTAGTGTTAGGTTTATATTGATGGTTAGGGTTAGAATTATGATTAGGTTTAGGGTTTAGGGTTAGGGTTTGGCTTAGGGTTAGGGTTTGGGGTTTTGGTAAGTTTAGTTTAAGGTTAGGATTAGGGTTAGTGTAAGTGTTGTGTTAGGTTTAGGGTTAGGGTTAGGGATTAGGTGTAGGTTTAGTGCTAGGGAGTCAGGGTTATATTTGGGGTTAGGGTTTAGGGTTAAGGTTAGTGTCTGGTTAGTGTTATGGTTAGGGATTGGGTTAGGTTTAGCCTTAGGGTTAGGTGTCAGGGTTATATTTAGAGTTAGTGTTAGGGCTAGGGCTAGGGCTATGATAAGAGCTAGGGCTAAGTCTATGGCTAGGGCAAGGGTTAGGTCCAGGTTTCGGTTAGATCTAGGGTTAGGGTTAGGCCTGGGGTTCGGGTAGGGTTAGCCATTAGGGTTATGGTTAGGGTTGGGATTAGTGTTATGTTTAGGGGTTAGAGTTAGGTGAAGTGTTAGGGTTAGGGCTTATGGATAGGGTTAGGTTAGTGTTAGGGATTAGGATTACAGTTAGAAGTTCAGGTAAGGTTTAGGGTTAGGGTTAGGGTTTAGTGTCAGGGCTGTTAGTGTTAGGGTTAGGATTAGGGGTTAGGGTTAGTGTTTAGGGTTAGGTTTATGTTCAGGGTTAGGGTTAGTATTAGGATTAGGTTTAGAAGTTAGTGTTTGGGTTTGGGTTAGGGTAGGGTTAGGGCTTAGGGTTATGGTAGATTTAGGTTAGGGTTAGGGTTAGGGTTAGGTTTAGGGTTAGGAGTTAAGGTTGCAGTTAGGGGTTAAGGTTAGTGTTAGAGTTTAGTGTTATGGTTAGGATTAGGGTTAGGGGTAAGGGTTAGAGTTAGCCATAGAGTTAGGTTTAGGGTTATCATTAGGGTTAGGGTTAGGATTAGGTGGTAAGGATAGGAGTTAGTGTTAGCTTTCGGTTTAGGGTTAGTGTTAGAATTAGGGTTGGGTTAGCGGTTAGAGTTAAGGTTATGGTTATGGTTAGGGTTAGGTTTGGCGTTATGGTTAGGATTATTGGTTAGGGTTAGGTTTAGTGGTAGAGTTAGGGTTTGGGGTTATGTTTAGGGCTTAGGGCTGTTAGGCTTAGGGTCAGGGTTAGGGATAGGGTTAGGGATAGGGCTAGGGCTAGGGCCAAGGCTAGGGTTAGGTTTAGGGTTAGTGTTAAGGCTAGGACAATTGGTAGGTCTACGGCTAGGGTTAGGGTGAGGGTTAGGCCTTGGGTTCGGGTTAGGTTTAGGGCTAGGACCAGCCTTAGGGTTAGGGTTAGGCTTAGGGTTATGGTTTAGGGATAGTGTTAGGGTTAGTGTTAGTGTTAGGAGTTAGGGTTAGCTTTAGGGTTAGGTCTAGGGTTAGGGTTAGGGTTACCAAATAGGGGTTACGGTTAGTGTTAGGGTTAGTCTTAGCATTAGGGTTAGGGTTAAGGTATACGGTTAGCATTAGGGTTATGGTTAGCATTAGGTGTTAGAGGTTATGCTTAGGGTTAGTGTTAGGGGTTAGAGTTAGGAATAGGAATGGGCGTTAGGTTTATGTTTAGGGTTAGGGTTTAGGGTTAGGGTTAGCATTAGGGTTCGGGTTAGGATTAGGGGTTAGGGTTAGGGGTTAGGGTTAGGATTAGTTTCATGGTTAGGATTAGAATTCGATTTAGGGTTAGGGGTTAGGTTTAGGATTAGTTTTATGGTTAGAAGTTAGGTTTACATTTAGTGTTAGCATTAGTGTTAGGTTTAGTGGTTAGGGTTAGGGCTTTGAGTTAAGGTTACAATTAAGGTTTGTGGTAAGTGTTAGGGTTAGCATTAGGGTTTGGGTTAGGATTAGGGGTTAGGGTTAGGGTTAGGAATTAGGGTTACGTTTCGGGTTAGCATTAGGGTTAGTATTAGCGCTTAGGGTTAGGGTTTTGGGTTAGGGTTAGTGTTAGGGTTTCGGGTTAGGGTTAGGTTTAGGCGTTAGGGTTCTTAGGGTTAGTATTATTATTGGTTTAGGTTTAAGTTTAGTGTTAGGGTTTAGGGTTGTTATGGTTAGTATTTGAGATAGTGTTAGGGTTAGGAAAAGGGCTAGGGTTAGGGCAAGGGCTAGGACTAGGGCTAGAACTAGGGTTAGGTTTAGGGTTATGTTTAGGGTTAGGTTCAGGGCTAGTGCTAGGGCTATGTTTGGGGCTGGTTCTAAGGCTAGGGCTAGGGTTAGGTCTAGGGCTAGGGTTAGACCTAAGTCTAGGTATGACCTAGGGTTAGTGTTAGGGCTAGGGTTTGGGTTAGGGTTAAGGCTAGGGCTAAGGCTAAGTTTAGGGCTAGGTCTAGGGTTTGAGTTAGGGCTGGGTCAACAGTTAGGGTTAGGGCTAGTTTTAGGGTTAGGGTTAGGGCTAGATTTAGGGCTAGGATTAACTTTAGGCTTAGGGTTAGTGTTAGGGTTAGGTTTAAGTGTTAGGGTTAGTGTTAGTGGGTTAGGGTTAGGTATAGGGGTAGGGTTAGGTTTAGGGTTAGGGTTAGGGGTTAGGGATAGGGTTAGGGGTTATAGTTATGGTTAGGGGTTAGGGTTAGTGTTAGGGATTAGGGTTAGGGCTAGGGTTAGGGTTAGGGTTTGGATTAGGATTATGGATTAGGGTTATGGTTAGCATTAGGGGTTAGCATTAGGATTAGGATTAGGGTTAGGGGTTAGGGTTACGGTTAGGTTACGGAAAGGGTTTCATTAGTGTTAGGGATAGGGTTAGGTGTTAGAGGTTAGGATTTGGTATTAGTGTTAGTGTTATGTGTTAAGTGTTAGGTTTGGGGTTAGAATTAGGGTTATGTTTAGGGTTACGGGTTAATGTTAGCAATAGGGGTTAGGGTTAGTGTTAAGTTTTAATATTAGGGTTAATAGTGTTAGTGTTAGGTTTAAAGGTTAATTTTAGGGTTAACATTTACAGTTAGGTTTAGGGTTAAGGGTGAGGTTTAGGTTTAAGGTTAAGGGTTAGGGTTACAGTTAGGGTTAAGTGTTAGGGTCAGAATTGGGATTACGGTTAAGTTTTAGTCTGAAGGTTAACGGTTAGGGTTAGGGTTACGGGTTAGGTTTAGGGTTTAGGTTTAGTGTTAAGGTTTCGTGTTAGCGTTAAGTTTAATGTTTTTGTTTAGGATTAGGGGTTAGGGTTAGATTTAGGGTTCATGGTTAGTGTTAGCGTTAGGGGTTAGGGTTAGTGTTAGGGGTTAGGGTTAGGATTAGGTTTAGGCCTAGCCATTAGGGGAAGGGTTAGGATTAAGCTTAGGTGTTGGTGTTGGGGTTTTGGTTGGGTTTGGGTTTAGGGTTAGGGTTAAGGTTAGGGGTAGGGGTTAGGGTTGGGGTAGGGTTTAGGGTTAGGTTTGGGTTTAGGGATCGGGGTTAGGGTTATGGTTAGTGTTAGGGTATGGTTATGGTTAGGGTTATGTGTTAGGGTTAGAAATTAGGGTTAGGGTTTAGAGTTAGAGTTAGGATTAGCGTTAGGGTTAGGGTTATTAGTTAGTGGTTAAGGTTAGGGTTAGGGTTAGGGGTTATGGGTTATGTATAGGGCTAGGATTAGGGTTAGGTGTTAAGTTTAGGGTTAAGGTAGGGTTAGGTTTAGGGTTAGGGTTACGTTTAGGGGTTAGGGTTATGATTAGGGTTAGGGGTTAGGGTTTGGGTTTAGGTTTAGTGTTAGGGTTAGTTCTTAGTGTTAGAGTTAGGGTTAGGTGTTAGGGTTAGGGTTAGGGGATAGGGGTTCTGGTTCTGGTTAGGATTAGGGTTAGAGGTAAGTTCAGGGTTAGATTTAGGGTTAGGGTTTAGGATTAGGGTTGGTTTAAGTGTTAGGCTTAGGGTTAGGGTTTGGGGTTAGTGTTGGGTTAGGTTTAGGGTTTGGGATTATCGTTAGGGTTATAGTTTAGGATTAGCGTTGGGGTTAGGGTTCGAGGTTAGCTTTGGGGTTAGGTTTAGGGTATGGTTAGGCTTAGGGTATGCATTAGTGTTAGAATTTGCAATAGGGTTTAGAGTTATGGTAAAGCTTAGTGTTAGGGTTAAAGTGTTAAAGGTTAGGGTTAGGGGTTAGGGGTTATGGTTAGAGTTAGGGTCAGGTTTTACAATTAGGGTTAGGGTTATGTGTTAGTGATAGTTTTAGGGTAAGGGTTAGGTGTTAGGGTTAGGGTTAGAGTTAGTAGTTAGGTTTACGGTTTGGGGATAGCCTTAGGGTTAGGGTTAAGGTTTAGTCTTAGAGTTAGGGTTAGGGTTAGGGTTAGGGTTAGGGTTAGGGTTAGGGGTTAGGGTTAGGGTTAGGGTTAGGGTTAGCGTTAGGGTTAGGGTTAGGGTTAGGGTTAGGGTTAGGGTTAGGGTAGGTGTTAGGGTAATCATTAGGGTTAGGCTTAGGTGTTATACTTAAGGTTAGGGTGAGGAATTAGGGTTTCAGATTCAGGTTAAGACATGGGCCCTATATGATCTATCAGTGGTGGGGAACTCGGAAGATCGCCTGGGCCCCACTCCATTGTACACAGGGCATGAGCCTCAGCCTTTCATGTAGAACACAGAGACAGAGCCTCATCTCATGTATGGCATGGGTGGATTGTAGGCTTTCTTAACTTTTGAAATTGAAGATGTCTGAGAATTAGTTTTAGGGTTAGGGTAAGGGGTTAGGATTAAGGTTAGAGTTAGGTGTTAGGGACTAGGATTAGGTTTAGTGGTTACGGTTAGAGGTTAGAATTAGGGTTAGTGTTATTGTTAAGCTTAGGGATTAGGACTATCTTTAGTGGTTAGGTTTAGGGTGAGGGGTTATAGTTAGGGTTAGGGATTAGGGTTAATGTTAGCAGTTAGACTCATGGGTTATATTTAGGGCTAGGGATTTGGGTTAGTGTTAGGGTTAGGGCTTATGTTTACTGATTAGTGTTAGAGCAAGGGCCCTGTCTAATCTATGGGGCACTGGAGGTGTGGAGCATGGCTGCGTCCCCACTCCATTGTACCCTAGGCCTTAGGCTCTGACTGTCACGCCAGACTCAGGCAAAGCCTCATCTCACGCATGGCATGGCTACATTGTAGGTTTGCTTAACTCCTAGAATGGAAGAAGTGTGAGCAATAGATTGAGGGTTAGGATTAAGGTTAGGGTTTAGGATTAGGTTTAGTGTTAGGGTAAAGGGATATGGTTAGGAATATGGTTAGGGTTTGGGGCTAACATCAGTGTTACAGCTAGGGTTTTGGGTAGGGGTTAGTGTTAGGGTCGTTGTTTGGTTAGGGTTATGGCTAGGTTCATTGTAAGGGGTAGCGTTCAGGTTAGGATTGTAGTTAGGGTTAGGGTGAGTGTTAGCATTTTAGGGTTAGTGTTAGTGGTTAAGTATTACACTTTTGGTTATGGGTTTGTGTTAGGGGTTTGTGGTTGGGATTAGTGTTAGACTTAGGGGTGAAGGTTAAGTCATGAAACGTATATGCTCTATGCAGTGTTGGGACAGAGAGCATGACCTGTAACCCACTCCTTTGAACCCAGGTCATGGGACCCTGGCTCTCATGTGGGATACGGGGGTGGAGCATCATCTCACGCATGGCATGTGTTGGTTGTATTCTTGTTTATCTTTGCGAATGAAAGAAGTGTGAGAATTACATTTAGGTTTAGGTAATGGGTTGAAATTATGGTTAGACATAGGTTCTATGGTTAGGGTTAAAGTTAGGGTTTAGAGTTAGTGTTAGGGGTTAAGGTCAGGGGTTAAGTTTAGGGTTATTGTTTGGGGTTAGTGTTAGGGCTTAGATATAGTGGTTAGTTTAAGAGCAGAGGACCTGTATGGTGACAGGGATGCGGACAAAATTACTGAGACACCACACCATCATACACTGAGCCTTTGGCCCTGACACTCATGCACGACTCAGGCAGAATCCAATCTTACACATGGCATGGCTGGGTTGTAGGCTTGCTTAATTCTTAGAATTTAGGAAGTGTGAGAATTTGGGTTAGGGTTAGGGTTTAAAGTTAGGGGTTAGGGTTAGTGTTAGATTTAGGGGACAGGGGTTAGGGGTTGGGGTTAGTGTTAGGGTTAGGGGTTAGGGGTTGGGTTTGGGGGTTAGGGTTAGGTTTAGGGTTAGGGGTTTAGTGTTAGGTTTAGGGTTAGTGTTAAGGGTTAGGATTCAGGGTAAGGGTTAAGGGTAAGGTTAGGTTTAAAACTTAGTTTTAGAGTTAACAGTTATGGATAGTTTTAAGTTAAGTGTTAGGGATAGGGTTAGGGTTAAGGGTTAGGGTGAGTGTTAACGGTTAGGGTTAGGTTTAAAGGTTAAGGTTAGGGTTAGTTGTTAGGGTTAAGGATTAGGATTAGGTTTAAGGGTTAGTGTTAGTGTTAGGGTTAAGCGTTACTATTAGGGTTAAGGCTTAGCGTTAGGGTTAGGATTAAGGGTTAGGGTTAGGGTTAACGGTTACGGTTCGGTTTAGGGTTAAGGTTTTGGGTTAGGGTTAGGGTTAAAGGTTAGGGTTAGTTTAGGGTCAAGGGTTAGGGTTAGGGTCAGGTTTAACAGTTAGTCTTAGGGTTAAGTGTTAGGTTTAGGTTCAGTGGTTTGGGGTAGGGGTTAGTGTTATTGTTAGGGTTAGCGGTTAGAGGTTAGGGTTCGGGGTTACTGTTTGGTTTAGGGGTTAAGTGTTAGGTTTAAGGGTTAGGGTTAGGGTTTGGTTTAGGTTTAGTGGTTTGTTTTAGTGTTAGGTGTTAGGGTTAGGGTTAATGTTCTGGTTAAGGATTAGGGTTGGGGTTAGGTTTAAAGTTTAGGGTTAGGTTTAGGGTTAAGGGTGAGGTTTAGGTTTAAGGTTAGAGGTTAGGGTTAGGTTTTGGGTTAATTGTTAGGGTTAGAATTATGGTTAAGCTTCATGCTTAGGGTGAGGCTTAACGTTTGTGGTTAGGGTTAAGGTTTCAGTTTATCGTTAGGGTTGGTGTTAAGTGTTATTTTTAGGTTTATATATTACGGTTAGGTTTAGGGTTCATGCTTAAGGTTAGGGTTAGGGGATAGGATTAGGGTTAGGGTTAAGGGTCAGGGTTAGATATAATGGTTTGGGTTGCCGTTAGGGTTAAGGTTTAGGGTGAAATTTAATGGTTAGTCTTAGGGTTTAGTGTTAGGGTTAGGGTTAGCGGTTTGAGGTTAGGAGTTAGGATTAGTGTGAGGGTTAGGTGTTACATCTTAGGGTTAGGGTTATGGGATAGGGTTAGGTTTAGGGTTAGCAGATAGTGTTAGGGTTAGGACTAGGGGTTTTGTTAGGGTTAGGTGTAAGAGTTAGGATTATGGTTAAGAGTTAATGCTAGGGTTATGGTTTAGTGTTAGGGTTTGGTTAAGGTTTAGGGTTAGGGTCAGGGTTATGGTTTAGGGTGAGTGTTAGCGGTTAGCATTAGGGGTAGCGTTAGGGTTAGGGTTAGTGGTTAGGGTTAAGGGTTAGGATGAAGGTTAAGGGTTAAGGTTAGGTTTAGGGATAAGGGTTAATATTAAGGTAAAGGTTTTTTGTTAGGGTTAGGGGTAAGGGTTAGTGTTAGCATTAACGGTTATGGTTAGCTTTAGGGTTAAGGGTTAGGGTTAGGATTTGTGGTTTAGCTGTAGAGTTAGGTTTAAGCATTCAGTTTAGGCTTAGTATTAGAGTTAAGTGTGATTTTTAGGCTTAGCGGTTAGTGTTAAGATCAGGGTTCAGGGTTAGTGTTAGGGTAAGAGGTTAGCATGAGGGGCGGGGTTTGTGGTTAAAGTTAGGGTTAGGTCTAGGCTTTAGGGCAAGGTTTAGGGTTTGGTTGTTACAGTTATATTAGGAGTTTAGGTTAGAATTATGCGCTAGGGGTTGTTGTCAGTGTAAGTGTTATGCATTACAGTTAGGTTAAGCAGTTAAAGTTACGGTTACAGTTAGGTTTACTTGTTAAGGTGAGCAATAGGGTTAGGGTAAGGTATTATGTTTAGGGTTAGGGTTATGGGTTAGGAGTAGTATTATGCTTAGGGCATGGGCTCTGTCTGCACTAGGGGTGGTTAGGGTACTGGGATTGTCACCAGGAACCCACTCTACCATACTCTGGGTATGAGCTCCTGGGTCTCATGCAGAACACAGTAGCAGAGCCTCCTTTCACACATGGCATGGGAGGATTGTAGGCTTTCTTAACTCTGAGAATCAAGAAGTCTGAGAATTAGATTTAGGGTTAGGATTATGGTTAGGGTTAAGGATTAAGGTTAGCATTAGGGTGAGGGCTTCGGGTTAGTGGTTAGGGTTAGGGTTAGGGTGCTTGTTTGTTTAGGGTTAGGGCTAGAGATGTTGTAAGTGGTAGTGTTAGGGTTAGGGTTATCATTAGGGTTAAGGTTTGTGTTTTACAATTAGTGTTATGGTTTAGGTACTGTTATGGTTATGGGTTAGGGTTAGATTTAGGGGTTAGAGGTTGGGTTTAGCGTTAGGGTTAGGGTTAGGGTTAGGGTTAGCAATAGGGTTAGGGTTAGGTGTTATGGTTAGGGTTAGGGGTAGCGGTTAAGTTTAGGGATTAGGGTTAACGCATGGGCCCTATCTGCTCTATGCAGGGTCGGGAACAGGGAGCATCACCGGGACACCACTCCATTGTACCCAGGGCATGGGACCCTGCCTCTCACTTGGGATACTGGGGTGGAGCCTCATCTCACGCATGGCTTGGGTTGGTTGTAGGCTTGCTTATCTCTGGGAATGGAAGAAGTGTGAGAATTACATTTAGGATAATGGTAAGGGGTTAGGATTATGGTTAGGGTTAGGGATTAGGAGTAGGTTTAGGGGTTAAGGTTAGGGTTAGGGGTTAGAGTTAAGGTTAGGGATTAGAGTTAGGGTTGGCTGTTAGAGTCAGGGGTTAAGTTTAGAGTTAGGTGTTAGGGTTACTGTTAGGGCTTAGATTTAGCGGTTAGTTTAAGGGCACAGGACCTGTGTATCCATTTTGAGAGGGGGGTGGGCAGGGTCGCTGTGACACCACTCCATCGACCCTGGGCCTAGGGCCCTGACTGTCATGCAGCACTCAGGCGGAGCTTCATCTCATGCATGGCATGGCTGGATTGCAAGCTTGCTTAGCTCTGAGAATGGAAGAAGTGTGTGAAACAGGGTTAAGGTTAGGGTTACGGGTTGGGAGTTACGGGTTAGGGTTAGTGTTAGTGTTAGGGGTTAGGGGTTGCGGTTAGCATTACGGTTAGGGTTTACGAGTAGGGTTAGTTTTAGGGGTAGGGTTAGGATTGGGGTCATTGGTTAGGGTTAGCATTAGATGTTAGGTTTAGCGTTAGGGTTAGGGTTGGGTGTTACATTTAGGGTTAGGGTCAAGGATTAGGTTTATGGATTCGGGTTAGGACATGGGCCCTCTATGATCTATCAGGGGTGTGGAAATGGGAAGATCACTGGGGTCCCACTCCATCATACCCTGGACCTTGGGACCAGACCTACATGCAAGAATACATGGAGTCTCATCTCACGCATGGCATGGCTGTGTTGTAGGCTTCTTTAACTCTGAGAAGGGAAGAAGTGAGAGAATTAGGGTTAGGGTTATGATTAGGGGTTTGAGGTTAGGGGTCACGGTTTGTGTTGGTGTTAGTGGTTAGGGGTTAGAGATTGGGGTTAGTGTTAGGGTTGGGGGTTAGGTTTTAGTTCTAGGGGTATGGTTAGGGTCAGGTTTAGGGGTTAGTGTTAGGGTTAGGTTTAGGGCTTAAGGTTAGGGTTAGGGTTAAGTGTTAGGATAGGGTTAAGGGTTACAGTTAGCATTAAGTTTAAAAGTTAGTGTTAGGGTTAATGGTTGCCGTTAGGTTTAGAAGATCGCTGGGGCCCCACTCCATCATATCCTGGGCCTTACGCCCAGACCTACATGCAAGAATACATGGTGCCTCATCTCATGCATGGCATGGCTGGATTCTAGGCATGTTTAACTCTGAGAACGGAATAAGTGTGAGAAATAGGGTTAGCGTTAGGGGTTAGTGGTTAGGGTTAGTGTTAGGGTTTGGGGTTAGGGCTTATGTTTCGCATTAGGATTAGGGTTTAGGTTTAGGGGTAGGGTTAGGTTTAGGGTTTAGGGTTTGGGTTAGGATTAGGGTAAGGTGTTAGGGTTAGCATTAAGTTTTAGGGTTAGCATTAGGGTTAGGGTTAGGTGTTATTTTTAGGGTTAGAGTGAGGGATTAGGGTTTCAGATTCGGGTTAAGACATGGGTCCTATATGATCTATCTGGGATGGGGAAGTGGAAGATCCTCTGGGCCCCACTCCATTTTACACAAGGCATGGGCTCCAGCCTTTCATGTAGGACACAGGGGCAGAGCCTCATCTCATGTATGGCATGTGTGGATTTTAGGCTTCCTTAACTTTTTGAATTGAAGAAGTCTGAGAATGAGATTTGGGGTTAGGGTAAGGGGTTAGGATTAAGGTTAGGATTAGGTGTTATGGACTAGGATTAGGTTGAGGGATTATGGTTAGTGGTTAGAATTAAGTTTAGCGTTACTGTTAAGCTTAGGGATAAGGACTATATTTAGTGGTTAGGTTTAGGTTTAGGATGAGGGACTATAGTGAGGGTTAGGTCTTAGGGTTACTGTTAGGAGTTAGGCTCATGGGTTATGGTTGGGGCTAGAGGTTCAGGTTAGTGTTAGGGTTAGGGCTCAGTTGTACTGATTAGTGTTATGGCAAGTGACCTGTCTAATCTATAAGGCACTGGCGGTGTGGCTGCATCCCCACTCCATTGTACCCTGGGCCTTAGGCTCTGACTGTCACGCAAGACTCAGGCAGAGCCTCATCTCACACATGGCATGGCTAGATTGTAGGTTTGCTGAACTCCTAGAATGGAAGAAGTGCGAGCGTTAGGTTTATCGTTAAGATTAGGATTAGGGTTTAAGATTAGGTTTAGTGTTAGGGTAAAGACATAGGGTTAGGAATATGGTTAGGGTTTGGGGCTAACATTAGTGTTAGCGCTAGGGTTTTGGGTTAGGGGTTAGGGTTAGGGTCATTGTTTGGTTAGGCTTAGGGCTAGGTTCATTGTAAGGTGTAGGGTTCAGGTTATTGTAGTATTTAGGGTTATGGTGAGGGTTAGCCTTTTAGTGTTACTGGTAGTGGTTACGCTTTTGGTTACGGGTTTGTGTTAGAGTTAGGGGTTTGGGGTTGGGATTAGTGTTATTGATAGGGATAAGTGTTCATTTGAGAGGTTAGGGTTAAGGTTAGGCTTAGGTTTAGGGGTTAGGTTTAGCCTTAGGGTTAGAGTTAGGGTTAGAGTTATACATTAGGTTTAAGGGATGGGCCAGCTGCTCTATGTGGGGTCGGACTTGGAGCATGGACGGGAACACGCTCCTTTGTACCTAGGTCATGGGACCCTGGCTCTCATGTGGGATACAGGGGCAGAGCGTCATCTCAGGCATGTGATGTGTTGGATGCAAGCTTGCTTATTTCTGCGAATGCAAGAAGTGTGAGAATTACATTTAGGGTTAGGGTAACTGGTTAGGATTATGGTTAGGGATAGGGTCTCCGGTTAGGGTTAAGGTTAAGGTTTAGGGTTAGTGTTGGGTGTTAGGGTCAGAGGTTAAGTTTAGGGTTAGGGTTTAGGGTAAGTGTTAGGGCTTAGATTTAGTGGTTAGTTTAAGGGCACAGGACTTGTCTAATCTACGGTGAGAGGGATGCAGACAGGATCACCACGACACCACACCATAGTACCCTGGGTTTTAGCCCTGACACTCATGCATGACTCAGGTGGAATCTAATCACACGCAAAGCATTGCTGGGCTGTAGGTTTGCATAACTCTGAGAATGGAAAAAGTGTGAGAATTAGGGTTAGGGGTTTGAGGTTAGGGGTTAGGGTTAGTGTTAGGGTTAGGGGTTAGGGGTTAGGGGTTGGGATTAGTGTTAGGGTAAGGGTGGTGGTTTGGTTAGGGTTAGGGCTAGAGATGTTGTAAGTGGTAGTGTTAGGCTTAGGGTTGTCATTAGGGTTAGGGTTAGGGTTAGTGTTTTACAGTTAGTGTTATGGTACTACGGTTATGGTTATGGGTTAGGGTTAGAGTTAGGAATTAGAGGTTTAGTTTAGTGTTAGGGTTAGCGTTAGTGTTAGTGTTAGCAATAGGGTTAGGTTTAAGTGTTATGGTTAGGGGTAGCGGTTAGGGTTAGGGATTAGGGTTAACACATGTGCCGTATGTGCTCTATCCTGGGTTGGGAACAGGGAGCATCACCGGGACCCCACTCCATTGTACCCAGGGCATGGGACCCTGACTGACTTGGGATACTGGGGCGGAGCCTCATCTCACGCATGGCTTGGGTTGGTTGTAGGCTTACTTATCTCTGCGAATGGAAGAATTGTTAAAATTACATTTAGGATAAGGGTAAGGGGTTGGGATTATGGTTAGGATTAGGGATTAGGAGTAGGTTTAGAGGTTAGGGTAAGGGTTAGGGGTTAGGGTTAATATTACTGTTTAGAGTTAGGGTTGGGGGTTACGGTCAGGGGTTAGGATTTGGGTTAGGTGTTAGTGTTAGTGTCAGGGCTTAGATTTAGCGGTTAGCTTAAGGGCACAGGACCTGTTTATCTATGGTGACAGGGGGGCGGGCAGGGATGCTGTGACACCACTCCATCGTACACTGGGCCTTAGGCCCTGACTGTCATGCAGCACTCAGACGGATCCTCATCTCATGCATGGCATGGCTGGATTGCAGGCTTGTCTAATTCTGAGAATGGAAGAAGTGTGATAATTACATTTAGGGTTATGGTTAGGGTTAGGGGTTGGGTTAGGGTTAGGGTTTACGGTTTGGGTTAGGGTTAGGGTCAGGGGTTAAGGGTAGCATTAGGTGTTAGTGTTAGCATTAGGGTTATGGTTAGGTGTTATATTTAGGGTCAGAGTCAAGGTTTAGGGTTACCAATTCGGGTTAGGACATTGGCCCTATCTGATCTATCAGTGGTGGGGAACTGGGAAGTGTTTGGGTTAGGTTTAAGGGTTAGGGTTAGGATTGGGGTTAAGTGTTAGTGTTGCGGTTAGCGTTTAGGGTTTAGGATTAGGGTTAAGGGTTAAGGGTTAGAGTTAGGGTTAGGGTTTAGGGTTAGCGTTAAGGTTAAAGTTAGGGTTAGCTCTAGGGTTTTTCTTAGGGTTATGTTTAGGGTTATCAGTTTCGGGTTAGGTTTAGGGTTTAGCAGTTACTGTTATGGCTAGGATGTAAGGTTAGTGTTATGAGATAGGGGTTGTTGTTAGGGTAAGGGTTATGCATTAACGTTAGGTTAAGGGGTTGGCGTTAGGGTTATGGTTCGGTTTATGTTTTAAGGTGAGCAATAGGGTTACAGTTAGGTGGTACATTTACAGTTATGGTTATGAGTTAGGGGTAGTGTTTATGCTTAGGGCACAGGCCCTGTCTACACTTGGTTAGTGGGTTAGGAGGCTGGGATTGTCACCGGGAACCCCTTCTATTGTATGCTGTGTATGGGCCCATAGGTTTCATGCAATATAGAGTGGCAGGGCCTCCTTTCATGCATGGCATGGGAGAATTGTAGTCTTGCTTAACTCTCAGAATGGAAGAACTGTAAGAATTATGGTTATGGTTTGGGTTAGGTGTTTGGGGTTAGGGGTTAGGGTTAGTGTTAGTCATCTCACGCATAGCATGGCTGGATTGTAGGTTTGTTTAACTCTGAGAATGGAAGAAGTGTGAGAATTAGACTTAGGATTAGGGTTAAGGTTAGTGTTAAGTGTAGGGTTAGGTTTAGGGTATACGGTTTAGGTTAGGGTTAGGGTCAGGGGATGGGGTTACCATTACGTGTTAGAGTTAGCGGATTCAGGTTAGGACATGGGCCCTGTCTGATCTATCAGGGGTGAGGAAATGGGAAGATCGCCAGGGCCCCACTCCACTGTACCCAAGGCATGGGCCCCTGAGTTTCAGGTAGGACACAGGGGCAGAGCCTCATCTCACGCATGGCATGGGTGGATTGCAGGCTTCCTTAACTTTTCAAACTGAAAAAGTCTGAGAATTACATTTGGGGTTAGGGTAAGGGGTTAGGATTAAGGTTAGCATTGGATGTTAGGGACTTGGATTAGGTTTAGGGGTTACGGTTAGAGATTACAATTAGGGTTAGGGTTACTGTTAGGGTTAGGGATTAGGACTACGTTTAGCAGTTAGGTTTAGGTTTAGGGTGAGTGGTTATGTTTAGGTTTCAGGATTAGGGGTTACTGTTAGGAGTTAGGTTCCTGGGTTACGGTTTGGGCTAGGGGTTCAGATTAGTGTTAGCTTAAGTTTAATGATTAGCTTAATGATTAGGGTTAGGGGTTAGTTTTAGGGTTAGCTTTAGGGTTTTCATTGGGTTAACGTTCAGGTTACTGGTTTAGCGTTAGGGTTAGTCATTAGGTGTTATGGTTATGGCTAGGAGGTAAGGTGAAAGATATGGGATAGGTATTTTTGTTAGGGTAAGGGTTATGGATGAAGGTTAAGGGGTTAGGATTAGGGTAATGGTTAGGTTTACGTGTTAAGGTGAGCCAGTAGGGTTAGGGTTAGGTTTTATTTTTAGGGTTAGGGTTATGGGTTAGGGGTAGTGTTGATGCTTACGGCACGGGCCCAGTCTGCAGTAGAAGGGTGGGTTAAGGGGCTGGAATTGTCGCCGGGAAGCCCCTCTATCATATGCCCATGGGTTTCATGCAGGACACAGTGGCAGAGCCTGCTTTCACGCATTGCATGGGAGGATTGTAGGCTTGTTTAACTCTGAGAATGGAAGAAGTGTGAGAATTAGATTTATGGTTAGGGTTAAGGGTAGGGTTAAGGTTAGGGTTTAAGTTTTGGGTTAGGGTTAGGGTCAGGGGTTAGGGTTAGCACTATGTGTTACGGTTAGCATTAGGGTTAGGGTTAGGTGTTATGTTTAGGGTTAGATTCTGGGGTTAGGTTTACGGATTTCGGTTAGGACATGGGCCCTATCTGATCTATCAGTGGTGGGGAAAAAGGAAGATAGCCGGGTCCCCACTCCATTGTACTCAGGGCATGGGCCCTGCCTTTCATGTAGGACACAGGGGCAGAGCCTCATCTCACGCATGGCATGGGTGGATTGTAGGCTTCCTTAACTTTGCAAACTGAAGAAGTCTAAGAATTAGATTTGGCGTTAGGGTAAGGGGTTAGGATTAAGGTTAGCACTGGGTGTTAAGGACCAGGATTAGGTTTAGGGGTTACGGTTAGAGGTTAGAATTAGGGATAGATTTACTGTTATGGTTAGAGATTCGGATTATGTTTAGTAGTTAGGTTTATGTTTAGGGTGAAGGGTTATGTTTAGGTTTCGGGATTAGGGTTACTATTAGGAGTTAGGTTCCTGGGTTACCATTAGGGCTAGGTGTTCGCGTTAGTATTAGCTTAGGTTTAATTATTAGTGTCAGGACACAGGCCCTGTCTAATCTGTGGGGCACTGGGGGTGTGGAGTGTGGTTGCGTCCCCACTCCATCATACCCTGGGCCTTGGCTCTGACTGTCACGCAGGACTCAGACAGAGCCTCATCTCATGCATGGCATGACTAGATTGTAGGCTTGCTTAACTCCTAGAATCGAAGAAGTATGAGAATTAGATTTAGGGTTAGGATTAGGGTTAGGGTTTAGGTTTAAAGTAAAAAGTTATGGTTTGGAATATCAGGGCTAGGGGCTAACGTTAGTGTTAGGGCTAGGCTTTAGGGTTAGGGTCATTGTTTGATTAAGGTTAGGACCAGGTTCATTGTACAGGATTACAGGATTAGGGTTACGGTTAGGGTTATGGTTAGGGTATGGGTTAGGGATAGCGTTGGGGTTAGTGTTGGTGGTTAGGTATTATGGTTTTGTTTATGGGTTCATGTTACAGTTAGGGGTTGTGGTTAGGATTAGGGTTATGGATGAGGGTTACTTTGAAAAGTTAGGGTTAAGCTTACAGTTAGGTTTAGGGGGTTGCTTTAGCATTAGGCTTGGGTTATGGGTTAGAGTTAGGGATTAGCGTTAAGGCATGGGCCCTAGCTGCTCTATTTGGGGTCGAGACTGGGAGCATCGCGGAGTCCCCACTCCGTTGTACCCAGGTCATGGGACCCTGGTCTCATGTGGGACACAGGGGAGGAGCATCATCTGACACATGGCATGGGTTGGTTGTAGCCTTGCTTATTTCTGCGAATGGAAGAAGTGTGAGAATTACATTTAGGGTTAGGATAATGGGTTAGGATTATGGTTAGGGATAGGGTCTGTGGTTAGTGTTAAGGTTAGGGTTCAGAGTTAGTGTTGGGGATTGGGGTCAGGGGTTAGGTTTATGTTTAGGTGTTAGGGTTAGTGTTATGGCTTGGATTTAGTGGTTAGTTTAAGGGCACAGAACCAGTCTAATCTATGGTGAGAGGGGTGTGGAGAGGGTCGCCGTGACACCACACGATTGTATCCTTGCCTTGGGCCCAGACCTACTGTCAAGGCTCAGGTGGAGCCACATCTCACGATTGGCATGGCTGGATTTTAAGGTTGCTTAACTCTGAGAATGGAGAAATGTGAGAATTAGGGTTAGGGTTAAGGTTAGGGGTTGGGGTTGGGTTTGAGATTAGGATTGTTCTTAGGGTTCTGGTTAGGGGTTAGGTTTTGTGTTAGGGGTTAGGGTTAGGGTTTAGTGTTAGGGTTAAGGTTAGGGTTAACTGTTAGGGGTAGAGTTCAGGGGTAAGGGTAGGGTTAAGGTTAGGGTTATGGTTTAGTGTTACTGTTAGGGTCGTTGCTATGGTTAGGGTTGTTGTTAGGGTTAAGGATAAGGTTAGTGGTTTCGATAGTGTTAGGGTTAGGGTGGGAGTTTTTAAGTTAGTGTTAGAGTTTAGGTATTACGGTTATAAATAGGGGTTAGTGTTAGTGTTAAGGGGTAGGGTTTGGGCTTAAGGTTAGGGTTACTTTTAGGGTTAGGTTTAGGGTTTGGTGTTAGCATTAGGGTTAGGATTAGGTGGTATGGGTATGATTAGAGTGATGGGTGAGAGCTAGGGTTTAGGGTTAGGGAATGGACACTATCTGCTCTATGGCGAGGAGTCAGGAACTGGGAGAATTTCTGGGTCCCGACTCCATCGTATGGAGGGCAAGGATCCCTGCCTTTCATGTGGAACACAAGGGTGCAGCTTCATTTCACGCTTGGCATGAGGATATTGTAGGCTTGCTTATCTCTGATAATGGAAGAAGTATGAGATTTAGATTTAGGGTTAGGGTTAGGAGTTAGGAATTGGGTTAGGAATAGAGTTAGGGGTTAGGGTTAGGGGTAGGAATTAGGATTATTTTTAGGAGTTAGGGTTAGGGTAAGCAATTACCGTTAAGTTTAGTGTTAGGGGTTAGAGTCAGCAGTTTGGTGAGGATTATGTTTAGGGTTAGTGCTTAGGTTTAACGTTTAGGTTTAGGCTCGAGCCCTGTCTACTCTATGAGGGCTCGGGGACGGAGAGCGTCACAGGGATTCCACTCCAGCGTACCCTAGCCATGAGGCCCTGACTGTCACACAGGACAGGGGCGGAGCTTCATCTCACAAATAGCATGGCTGGATTGCAGTCTTGCTTAACTCTGAGAGTGGAAGAAATGTGAGAGGTTCTGTCAAACACAATGAAGAGTCATTTCATAGGAAGAGGGTAACTCTTAGCCTGAGAGGAGTCATAAACCAGAACCCTTCCATTCACGGAGAGAAAGCCACTATAAAGAGGTGGATTGTAGGATTGACCTAATGCCTAGCACAAACCCTAACCCCTTATTTGAACCCTAACCCCAATCCCAACTGTAACACTACCTCCTAGCCATAACTGTAACACCTAAACCCTAATCCTAACCCTAAACCATTAACCCTAACCACAACCCTACAAACAACCCTAACCCTAACCCTAACCCCTAGCTGTAACACTAACCCCTAACCCTAAACCTAACCCCAACCCTAACCCTCACCCTAACACTAATCCTGACCTTAACATTAACCCTAACCATTAATCCCTAACCCTACCACTAACCCTATTCCCTAACCCCAAACCCCTAAACCTAACCCTAACCCTAATTCTCACACTTCTTCCATTCTAAGAGTTAATCAAGTCTAAAATCCAGCCATACCATGCATGAGATGAGCTCCGCCTGAGTCTTGCATGTAGGTCTGGGCCTAATGCAGGGGTAAATTGGGGTGGTGTCGTGGCGATTCTCTCCGTACCCCTCTCACCGTAGATTAGACAGGTCCTGTGCCCTCAAACCAACCACTAAATCTGAGCCCTAACACTAACCTTAACACCTAACCCTGAACTTAACCCCTGACCCTAACCCCCAACACTAACTCTAGACCCTAAACTTAACCCTAACCACAGACCCTATCCCTAACCATAATCCTAACCAGTTACCCTAACTCTAAATGTAATTCTCACACTTATTGCATTCGCAGAAGTAAACAAGCCTACAACCAACACATGCAATGTGTGAGATGACGGTCCTCCCCTTTATCCCACATGAGTGACAGGGTCCCATCAACTGGGTACAACCGAGTGCGGTCCCAGCGATGCTCCCAGTCCCGACCCCACATACAGCATATAGGGCCCATGACTTCATCCTAATCCCTCACTCTAACCAGTAACCCTAAGCATAATGCTAAACCTATAAACTAAACCTAACCCTCAGCTTAACCCTAACCTTTCAAACAAACCCTCATCCCTAACCCTAACCCCAACCCCTAACCCCTAACACTGACAAGAACCTGTAACCAAAACCGTAATACATAAACACTAACACTAACCCTAAAACGCTATCCCTAACACTTACCCTAACCACATCCCTAACCCTAACCCTACCCCTGACAGTGAACCTAGCCCTAACCCTAACCGAACAATGACCCTCACCCTAACCCCTAACCCTAAACCCTAGCACTAACACTGTTAGCCCCTAACCCTAATGATATTCCTAACCCCAACCCTTTACCCTAAACCTAAACCCTAACCCTAATCCTAACCCAAAATATAATTCTCACACTTCTTCCATTCTAGGACTTAAGCAAGCCTGCAATCTAGCCATGCCATGTGTGAGATGAGGCTCTGCCTGAGTCCTGCGTGACGATCAGAGCCCAAGTCCCATGGTATGATGGAGGGGGGAAGAACCCACGCTCCACAACCGCAGTGCCCCATAGAGTAGACAGGGTCTGTGCACTGACACTAATCATTAAACCTAACCTAACACTAACACGAATCCCTAGCCCTAACAGTAACCCATGAACCTAAATCCTAACAGTAACCCTAATCCCTAATCCTAAACATAACCCCTCACCCTAAACCTAAACCTAACTACTAAACATAATTCTAATCCTTGACTGTAACTGTAACCTTAACCCTAATTCTAACCTCTAACCATAATCCCTAAACCTAATCCTAGTTCTGAACTCCTAACCCTAACCTTAATCCTTACCCTTTACCCTAACCCCAATGTAACCCTCTAACTTCTTCAATATTAAAAGTTAAGGAAGCCTACAATCCACCCATGCCATGTGTGAGATGAAGCTCTGACCCTGTAGCCTACATGAGAGGCAGGGGCCCATGCCCTGTGTACAATGGAGTGGGGCCCAGGCGATCTTCCCAGTTGCCCACCACTGATAGATCAGATAGGGCCCATGTCCTAACCTGAATCCATAACCCTAAACCCTCACCCTTACCCTAAACATAACAACTAACCATAACCCTAATGCTAACACTAACACCTAATGCTACTCCTAACCCCTGACCCTAACCCAAACCCAAAGCCCTAACCCTAACCCTACCCCTAACCTTAACACTAACCCTAACCCTAAATCTAATTCTCACACTTCTTCCATTCTCAGAGTTAGACAAGCCTGCAATCTAGCCATGCCATGCATGAGACTAGGATCCGCCTGAGTGCTGCATGACAGTCAGGGTCTTAGGTACAGTGTAGGATGGAGTGGTGTCACAGCGACCCTGCCCGCCCCCCTCTCACCATAGATAGACAGGTCCTGTGCCCTTAAACTAACCACTAAATCTAAGCCCTAACATAAACCCTAACACCTAACCGTAAACCTAACCCCTATGCCTAACACCCAACACTAAGTCTAAACCCTACCTTAACATGAACCCTTAATCCTAACCCTAACACCTAAACCTACTCCTAATCCCTAACCCTAACCATATTCTTAATCCCTTACACTTATCCTAAACGTAATTCTCACATTTCTTCCATTCGCAGAGATAAGCAAGCCTACAACCAACCCGAGCCATGCGTGAGATGAGCTCCACCCCAGTATCCCAAGTGACAGTCAGGGTCCCACGCCCTGGGTACAATGGAGTGGGGTCCCGGTGATGCTCCCTCTTCCCAACCCAGCATAGAGCAGATAGGGCACATGCGTTTACCCTAATCCCTAAGCTTAACCGCTACCACTAACCCTAACCATAATATCTAAACCTAACCCTACTGCTAACACTAACCCTAACCCTAACACTAAACCAAACCTCTAATCTCTTACTCTAACCCTAACCTGTAACCATAACCATAGTACCTAAACCATAACACTAACTGTAAAACACTAACCATAACCCTAACCCTAATGACAACCCTAAGCCTAACACTACCACTTACAACGTCTCTAGCCCTAACCCTAACCAAACAATCGCCCTAACCCTAACACTAACCCCTAACACTAACCCCTCACCCTAACACTGTTAATCCCTAACCCTAACCATAATCCTAACCCTAAATCTAATTCTCAGACTTCTTCCATTCTCAGAGTTAAGCAAGCCTACAATCCTCCCATGTCATCCGTATATGGAGGCTCTGCCACTGTGTCCTGCATAAAACCCACGAGCCCATATCCAGTGTATGATAGAGTACGTTCCTGACGACAATCCCAGCCCCCCAACTCACCACCCTAGTTCAGCTAGGGCTCATGCCCTAAGTATAAACACTACCCCTAACCCATAACCCTACCCCTAAACATAAACCTAACCCTAAGTGTTAACCATAAATCTAACCTCTTACACTAACCCTGAACCCTGATATTAACCCTAACTGCTAAGCCTAACCATAATGGTTAACTCTAACACTAATCCTAAACTTAAACCTTAAACCTAACCCTAAAACTAAACCACAAACCCTAACCCTAACCCTTAACCCTAAACCTAACCCTAAACATTAACCCTAAACTTAACCCTCAAACCGAACCTTAACACAAACTCTTAACACTAATACTAACCCTTAACCCTAACCCTAACCTTAACCCTTAATCCTAATCCTAACCCTTAACCCTAACCCCTAATCCTAACGCTTATCCCAACCCTAACCGTTAACACTGACACTAACCGTTAACCCTGACCCTAACCCTAAACCTTAACGCTAACACTTAACTGTAACCCTAACTCTTAAACCTAATCCTAACCCTTACACCTGACCGTAACCCGAACCCCTAGTCCTAACCCAAACACTAACCGCTAACCCTAAACCTAACCCCTAACCCTAACACTAACCCTAACCCTTAACTCCTAACCCCTAACCCTAACCATAACACTGTTTCTCAAACTTCCTCCATTCTCATAGTTAAGCAAGCCTACAATCCAGCCATGCCATGCATGAAGATGAGGCTCCGCCTGAGTGCTGCATGACAGTCAGGGCCCTAGGCCCAGGATACGATGCAGTGGTTTCGCAGCGACCCTGCCAGACCCTTCTCACTATAGTAGACAGGTCCTGTGCCCTTAAACTATCCTCTAAATCTAAGCCCTAACACTAACCCTAACACCTAACCCTAAACCTAACCCCGGACCATAAACCCCAACCCTAACTCTAAACCCTAACTTTAACCCTAACCCCTAACTCTAACATTAACCCTTAAACCTAGTCCTAATCCCTAACCCTAATGGTAATCCTAACCCCTTATCCTTATCCTAAATGTAATTGTCACACTTCCATTCACAGGGATAAGGAATCCTACAACCAACCCAAGCCATGCGTGAGATGAGGCTCCGCCCCAGTATCCCAAGTTAGAGGCAGGGTCCCATGCCCTGGGTACAATGGAGTGGGGTCCCAGTGATGCTCCCTGTTCCCGACCCGGCATAGAGCAGATAGGGCCCATGCATTAACCCTAATCCCCAATATTAACCGCTACCCCTAACCCTAACCTTAACACCTAAGTCTAACCCTATTGCTAACCCTAACCCTAACCCTAACCCTAATGCTAAACCCAACCTCTAACCCCTAAATCTAACCCTAACTCATAAGCATAACAGTAGTACCTAAACCACAACACTAACTGTGAAACATTAACCTTAACCCTAATGACAGCCCTAAGCCTAACACTACCACTTACAACATCTGAATACCTAACCCTAACCAAACAAGCACCCTAACCATAACCCTAACCACTAACCTAAGCCCTCACCCTAACACTAACGTTAATCCCTAATCCTAACGATAATCCTAACCCTACATCTAATTCTCAGACTTCTTGCTTTCTCAGAGTTAAGAATGCCTACAACCCTCACATGCCATGAATGAAAGGAGGCTCGGTCACTGTGTCCTGCAGGAAACCCAGGGACTCATACCCAGGGTATGATAGAGTGGGTTCCTGGTGACAATCCCAGCACCCTAACCACCCCCAGTGCAGACAGAGCCCATGCCCTAAGCATAATCACTACCCCTAACCCATATCCTAACCCTAAATATAACACCTAATCTAACCCTATTGGTCACCTTAACACGTAAACCTAACAATCACCCTAACTTTAACCCCTTAACCTAACCGTAATGCATGACAATTACATTGACAACAACGCCTATTCAATGATTCTAACCCTAACTCCAAGTTATAACCGTAACAACTAATCCCTAAACGTTACCCTAAAGCCTAGACCTAACCTTAACCCTAACCCTAACCTTAACCTCTTACCCTAACACTAACCGTGAACCCTGATTCTAACCTTAACCACTAAGCCTAACCATAACACTTAACTCTAACACTAAGCATAACCTGAAACCTTAAAGCTAACCCTAAAACTAAACCACAAACCCTAACCCTAACCCTAACTCTTAAACCTAAAGCTAACCATAGCCAATAACCCTAACCCTTAACCCTTAACCCTAACCATAACACAAACCCTTAACCCTAATACTAACCCTTAACCCTAATCCTAAACTTAACCTTTAACCCTAATTCTAACCCTCAACCCTAACCGCTAAAACTAACACTAACACTTACCCCCTGACACTAACCCTAAACCTTAACCCTAACCTGAACAATTAACTGTAATAACCACACTAACTCTTAACCCTAATCCTAACTCTAACACCTAACCCTAACATTAACCCCTAGTCCTAATCCTAACACTAACCGAGAACCCTAAACCTAACCCTAAGCCATAACCCTAACCTTAACCCCTAACCTTCACAGTAACCCCTAACCCTAAACCTTACCCTGTCACTTACCCCTAAACCTAACACTAAGCCACTAACCCTAACACTAACCCCAGACTCTAACCCTAACCCCTAACCTTAACACAAACCCTAAACCCTAACACCAAACCTCAAACCCTAACCCTAACAGTTAACCCTAAGAATAACTGTTAAACTTTACCCTAACACTAACACTAACCCTAACCCCTCATTCTAACCCAAATTCTAACCCTAACCCCAAACCTAAACTTAACCCTATCCTCTAAACCTAGCACTTACCCCTAATCCTAACCCTAACCCTAACGCTAGCCCAAAGCATAAACCCTAACCCTAAACCATAACCCTATCCCTGACGCTAACCCTTACGCCTATCCCTAATGCCTAACCCTAATTCTAACCAAAGACCTTAAAGGTTACTCTAACCATAACACCTAACCCTCACTCTAACCGTAACCCATAAACCTAACCCTTATCCTACCCTTACGTGTAACCATAACTCTAACCCTAGCCCTAGACCTAGACCTAACAATAGCCCTAGACCTAGCTCTAGACCTACCCATAGCCCTTGCCCTAGTTCTAGCCCTAGCCCTAACCCTAGCCCTTGCCCTAACACTAACATTAACAAAAAACCTAACCCCAACCCTAACAACCCTAATCCCTAATACTAACCTTAACATTAACCCAAACCATTACCCTAACTCTAAAAGCCCTAACCCCTAACCATAATCCTAATGCTAACCCTAATCCTAACCTTAACACCTAACCCTAATCCTAATACTAACCCTAACGCTATACAGAAAACTAGCCCTAACCCCTAACCCTAATCCCTAATTCTAACCCTAACAGTAACCCTAGCTCTTACCCAAACCATAAACATAACCCTAAACTCTAACCCTAATCCGAAACCCTAACACTAACCCTAACCCTAAACATAACAACTAACACTAACCCTTACCTTAATTCTAACCCCTAAACCTAACCCTAACCCTAACCTCTATCCCTAACTCTAACACTAACCCTAATGCCTAACCCTAAACCTAACCCCAGCCCTGACCGAAACCCTAGCTCTAACCCTAACCCACAAACCTAAACCCAACTGTAACCGTAAGCCTAATCCTAATGCCAAACCTACCCATAACCCTAACCCAAACCCTAACAACTCTAACCACTAATGCCTATCCCTAACCCTAACCCAAACACTATCCCCTAAGCCTAACCCTAAACCTAACACCTATCTCTAACCCTATTTCTAATACTAACCCTAACCCTAAACCTAACGCTTATCATTAACATTAACCCTAACTCATAACTCTAATCATAACCCTAACATTAACCCCCAACCCTAAACCTAACCGTATCCCTTACCCCTAAACCTAAAACTAAACGCCTAACCCTAACACTAACGCCAAAGCCTAACCCCTAACCCCTAACCTTAACACTATCCCTAACCCCAAATCCCAAACCGCTAATCCTAAACCTAACAGTTAACCCTAAGACTAACCGTTAAACCTTACCCTAACCCTTAACCCTAAATGCTACCCTAACCATTAACCCTAAAGCTAACACTTAACACTAACCCGAACCATAACGATAACCCTAAACTTAACCCTAACACCTAACCCTAAACCTAAACATAACCTTATCCCTAACCACAAACCTAACGAGAACACTAACCCAAACCCTAACTCCTAACCCTAACACTAACTCTAACCCCCTAACACTAACCTTAACCCTAATCCCTAACCCTAACCTTAGCCCTAAAACTAACACAACCCTAACACTAACCCTAACCCTAACCCTAAACTAACCCTATCATAACTCTTATCCCTAACCCTAATCATAACCCTAAGCCTAAGCCTAAGCCAAACCCTAACACTAACCCTAACCGTAACCCTAAACCTAAACCCTAACACTAACCCTAACCTTAACACTAACCCTAACACTAAGTCTTAACCCTAAACCTAACACTACCCGTAACCCTAAACCCTAACCGTAACCCTAACCCTAAAAGTAACCCTTAACTCTAAACCTAACCATCTTACACTAACCCTAACGCTAAACCCTAACCATAAACCTAAAACTAACCCTAACCATAAACTAAACCCTAACACTAACACTAGCCCCTAACAGTAACCTGAACCCTGAACCTAACCTTTAAACATAAACTTAACCATAAACCTAACCCCTAACCCTAACACTAACCCCTAACCCTAAACCTAACCTTATCCCTTACCCCTAAACCTAACACTAACTGCTAACCCTAACCTTAAACCTAACACCTATCCCTAAAACTACTTCTAACATTAACTCCAAACCTAAACCTAACCCTAACCCTTAAATTAACCCTAACCCATAACCCTAACCCTATCACTAACCCGTAACCCTAAACCTAATCCAATCCCTTACCACTAAACCTAAAACTAAACCCCTAACCCTAATTATAACCCCAACTGTAACCCCTAATCCCTAACCTTAACACTATCCCTAACCCAGAACCCCAAACTGCTAACCCTAACACTAACAGATAACCCTAAGACTAACCATTAAACATTACCCTATTGCTAAACCCTAAATGCTAACATGACCATTACACCTAAACCTAATACTTAACACTAACCCTAACCCCAACACTAAACCGAACCCTAACACCTAACACTAACCCTAAACCTAACCCTATCTCTAACTACAAGCATAACTAGAACACTAATCCTAATACAAACTCCAACCCTAACCCCAACCTTAAACCACTAACACTAACCCTAACCCTAATCTTTACTGCTAATCCTAAACCTAACACAACTCTAACACTAACACTAAACCTAACCTAACCTTATCATAACCCTAAACGCTAACCTTAACAGTAACCCTAACCCTAAACCCTAACACCAACCATAATCTGAACCCTAACCCTAACCCTAAACGTCAGCCTAAGCCTAAACCTAACACTAACCCTAACCATAACACTAACCCTAAACCCTAACAATAATGCTAACCCTGACACAAAACCCTAAACCTGAACCTAACCTAACCCTAACCCTAAACACTAACCGCAAGCCTAACTTTAAAAGTAACCCTTAACTCTAAACCTACCCCCTAACACTAACCCTAACCCTCACCTCTAACCCTAACCCTAACACAACCCTAACCCTAACCATAACCTTAACACTAACCCCTAACCCTAAACCTAAACCCTAACCCTAACCCTAAACCCTAACCATAACCTTAATCCATAAACCTAACCCTAAGCCTAAACCCTAACCCTCACCCTAACCCTAATTCTAAACCCAGACCCTAACCCTAAACCAAACCCTAACCCTAACCCTAACCCCTAATGGCTAACCCTAACCCTAACACTAACCTCTAAACCCTAACCCTAAATATAACACGAACACTAACTCCTAACCCTTACCCTAACCCTAACCCCTAACCCTAACCCCAACCCTAGCCCTAACCCCTAACCCTAACCCTAACACTAGACCTAACATTAACCCTCACACTAACCCTAGTCCTAGCCCAAAACCTAACTCTAACCTTAGCCCTAAACCTAGCCCTAATTCTAACATTATCCATAAGCCTAATAACCCTAACCCCTAATACTAACAATGACACTAACCCTAACCATTATCCTAATCCTAAAAGCCCTTACCCCTAAACATAACTGTAACACTAACCCTAATGCTAACCCTAACACTAACCCTAACCCCTAACCCTAACCACTAACCCTAATCTTAATTCTAACCTTAACCCTAAACATAAACCTAGCCCTAACCCTAACCATAACATTTTCCCTAACTCTAACCATAACCCCTAACCCTAACCCTTACCCTAAACCTTACCCCTAATCCTAACACTAACCCCTAACACTAACCATAAATCTAACCCTAACCATAACACTAAACCTAACCCCAAACACTAACCCAAACCCAAACCCGAATCCTAACAACCATAACCCCTAACCCATACCCCTAAACCTAACCCTAACATTAACCACTCACCCTAACCCTCACCCTAGCCCCTAACACTACCCCTAACCTTAGCCCATAACCCTAATTCTAACCCTAACCATAACCCTAAACCTAACCCCAAACCCTAATGCTAACACTAACCATAACTTCAAACACTTACTGGAACCCTAAACCTAACCCTTAAGCTTAATCTTAACCATAACCCTAACACTAACCCATTACCCTAACACTAACCCTAACCCTAAAACTAACCCTATCCCATACCCCTAAACCTAACACTAAACCCATAACCCGGACACTAACCCCAAATCCCTAACCTTAACACAAACCCTATCCACTAACCCCAAACTTCTAACCCTAGCCCTAACAGTTAACTCTAAGACTAAACGTTAAGCGTTACCCTACCCTAACTCTAAATCTAACCACTAACTCTAACAGTAATTCTAACCCTAACCCTAAACCTAAACCTAACCCTAGCCCCTAACCCTAACTCTAAACCCTAATCCTAACACTAAACCTAATGCCAGCCCTAACCATAAACCCTAACCCTAACACTAACCTCTAAGCCTAACCATAACCCTAACCACTAAGCCTAAACCTATCCCCTAACCTTAACCCTAACCCCAAAACCTAACATTTACGCTAACCGTGTCTCCTAACCCTAACCCTAACACTATCCCCTGACTGTAATCCTAACCCTAACCCGTAACCCTAAACTTAAACCAAGTCCTAACTCTACCCCTATTTCTAAACCTAGCCCTAGCCCTAGCCTTAACTCAAGACGTGACGCTAGCCCTACCACTAGCCCTAGCCCTATTCATAGCCCTAGCCCTGACACTAACACTAACCCTAAACCTAACCCTAGCCCTAGCTCTAGCCCTAAACCTAGCTCTAGCCCAAACCTAGCACTATTCATATCCCTAAACCTAACCCTAACAACGCTAACTTCTTACACTAACCCTAACCCCAACCCTAACCAAAACCCTAACCCTAACAGCCGTAACCACTAACCCTAAAGTTATGCCATCACCCTCAACTTAACACTAACCCCAAACCTTAAAACTAACCCTAAACCTAACCGCTAACACTAACCCGAAAACTTACCCCTAGCCCTAACCCTAACCCCTAACACTCACCCTAATTCTAACGCTAAACCTAAACATTAACCTAATGGTAACCCATAACCCTAATCCTAATTCCTAATCCTAACCCTAAACCTAACGCTAACCCTAATCATAACCCTAACTCTAACCCTAATCCTAATCCCTAACCCTAAACCTAAACCTAAGCCTAAATCACAGCCTTAACCCTAACCCTAACTCTAACCCCTAACCCTAACACTAAACCTAAATGTAACGCTCGCCCGAAACCCTAAGCCTAACACTAACCCTAAACCTAACCCTAACCCCTAACCGCTAACCACACCTAACCCTAACCGTAACACTAACCCCTAAACCAAAACCTAACTCTAACCCTAACCTGAACCCTAACACTAACACCTATCCCTAACACTTACCATAAACCTAACCACTAACAATAACCCTAAGCCCTAACCCAAACACTAGCCCTAACCCCTAACTGTAACCCTAGACCTAACTCTAACCCTTACGCTAACCCTAGCCCTAGCCCAAACCCAAACCCTGACCATAACCCTAACCCTAACCCAAGCCCTAGCCCTAAACTTAACCCTATCCCTTGCCCTAGCCATAGACGTAGCCCTAACCCAAGCACTAGCCCTAACCCTAACATTATGCCTAAACCTAACCTTAACCCTAACAACTCTAACCCCTAATACTAACCCTAACACTAACCCTAACCCTAACCATAACCATAAAAGCCCTAACCTGTAACCCTAATCCTGACCCTACCCTAATCATAAACACTAACCCTAAACATAAACCTAAATGATAACCATAATCCTAATTCCTACCCTAACCCTAAACATAAACCTAGCCCTAATCTCTAACCCTATACCTAACCCTAACATTAACTCTAGCCCTAACCCTAATACTAACACTAGCCTCTAACCATAACCCTAACCCCCAACACTAACTTTAACCCTAAACATAACCCCTAACCCTAACACTTACCCTAACCCTAACCCCTAATGATAACCCCAACACTTGTCCCTAACATTTACCCGAACCCTAGACCTCACACTTAAACTTAATCTTAACCATAACACTAACCCTAGCCCCTAAACCTAACAGTAACCCTTAACCCTAAACCTAAGCCTATCCTTTACCCCTAAACCGAACACTAAAACCCCTAACCGTAACACTAACCTTAAATAGAAACCCCAAACCCCTAACATTAACACAAACCCTATCCCCTAACCCCAAACCTCTAACCCTAACAAAACAGTTTACCCTAAGAATAACTGTTAAACCTTACCCTAACCCTAACTCTTAACCTAACCACTAATCCTAACCCTAATTCTAACCCTAACCTTAAACCTAAACCTAACCCTAACCCCTAACCATAACCATAACCCCTAATCCTAACACTAACCCTAACGCTAATCCTAACCAGAAACCCTAACACTAACAATAACCGCTGACCCTAACCCTAACCCTAACACATAACCCTAACAAATAACCTTAACCCTAACCCTAACCTTAACCTTTACCCCAAAACATAACCCTTACCCTAACTGTGTCCTCTAACACTAAACTTAACCATATCCCCTAACCCTAACCCTAACGCTAACCCCTAATCCTAACACTAACCGAAGCCCTAACTCAAAATCTAGCTCTAACGCTAGCCATAGCCTTATCCCTAGCCCTAGCCCTAGACTTCACACTAGGCCAAGCCCTAGCCCTAACCCTGACACTAACCCTAACCCTAAACCTAACCATAGCCCTAGCCCTAACCCTAGTCATAACCCAAAACCTAACACTATCCCTAACCTAACCCTAAAAACCCTAACCTCTTATACTAACCCTAGCCCTAACCATAACCATAACCCTAACGCTAACAGCCCTAACCACTAACCCTAACTCTAATGGCTAACCCTGACCCTAACCCTAACCCTGACCCCTAAAACTACCCCTAACCTTAACCGCTAACCCAAACCCTAATGTTAAACCTAAACCTTACCCCTAACCCTAACCCTAACTGCTAACCCTAACCCTAACGCTAACCTTAAATCTTCCCCTAACCCTAAACCTAACCCCTAACCCTAACCCTAATTCTAACACTAACCCTAAACTTAAACATAACGCTAACCCCTAATCCTAAACTTAAGCCCTAATCGTATCCCTAATCCTAATGTTAACCCAAACTGTGACCCTAACCCTAAACCTTAACACTAACCCTAACCTTAACCCTAACCCTAACACTAACCTAAACCTAACCCTAATCCTAACACTAGCCCGTAACCCTAAGCTGAATCCTAAACCTAACCCTTAACCATAATCTTAACCATAAACCTAACCCTAACCCCTAACACTAACACTAACACCAAACCCTAAACCTAACTCTATCCCTTACTCCTAAACCTAACACTAACCCCAAACAATAACACCTAAGCCCTAACGTTAACAGTAACACTAACCCCTAACCACAAACTTCAAACACTCACCTTAACATTTAAACCTAAGGCTAACTGACAAACCTTATGTAACCCTGATCCTAGGCCTAACCCCTAACCCTAACCTTACTTCTAAACCTAACCTGAAATCTAAACCTAACCCTTGCCCCTAATCCTAACTATAACCCCTATTCCTAACACTATCCCTAACGCTCACTCTACCCATAAACCCTAACCGTAACCCTAAACCCTAAACCTAACCCTAACCCTAAGCCCAAACATTAATCCTAACCCTAACTCACCCTAATCCGTACCCTAGCCATAACTCTAACACTAGCTCTAAACTAGCCCTAGCCCTAACCCTAGCCCTAGACCTCAACCTAGCCCTAGCCCTAGGTCTAGCCCTAACCATAGTCCTAGCCCTAGCCCTGGCACTAACCCTAATCCTAAACCTAACCCTAGCCCTAGGCCTAGCCCAGGACCTTGCCCTATCACTAACCCTAGCTCCACCCTAACACTAACACTATGCCTAACCCTGACCCTAACAATAACAACACTAAGCCCTTACACTAACCTTAACCCTAACCATAAACATAACCCTAACCCTAACAGCTCTAACCCCTAACCCCAACTGAAAACCCTAACACTAACACTAAACCTAACCCTAACCGATAAGCCTAACCCTAACGTTAACACAAAACCTAAACCTAATTGCTAACCCTAACAGTAACAATAACACTAACCCCTATCCCTAACCATAATTCTAACACTAACCATAAATCTAAACGTAACCCTAAACCCTAACCCTAAACATGACCCCTAATCCTAACTCTAAACCAAATCCTAAGCCTAAACCTAACTCCTAACTATATCACTAACCTGAACTATTACTCCTGTCCCTAACCCTAATGCTAATTCTAATCTCTAACCATAACCCAAGCCTCCTAACTGTAACCCTATAACACTAACCCTAACACCTAACACTAACCCTAATCCTAACCTGTAACCCTAAACCTAACACTAACCATGAACCTAAACCTAACCCCAAATCCTAACCCTAACCCTTACCCAAAATCTAACAACCCTAACCCCTAACCCTAATACTAACCCAAACACTAACCCCTAACCCTAACCCTAAACATAACACCTACCCCTATCCCTACTTCTAACCCTAACCCTAAACCTAAACCTAACCCTTACCCTTAACCTTAACCCTAACCCTAACACTAACACTAATACTAACACCTAACCCTAAACCTAATCTAAAACCTTACCACTAAACCTAAAACTAAATTTCTAAGTCAAACACTAACCCTAAACCCTAACCCATAACCCTTAACTTTAACACTATCCCTAACGCTGAACAACAAACCGCTAACCCTAACCCTAACAGTTAACCCTAAGACTAACCATTAAACATTACCCTAATGCTAAACCCTAAATGCTACCCTGACCATTAACCCAAAACCTAACACTTAACACCAACACTAACCCTAACACTAAACCGAACCCTAACACCTAACACTAACACTAAACCTAACCCTATCCCTAACCATAACTCTAATAAGAACACTAACCCTAACCCTAACTCCAACCCTAACCCTAAGCTTAACCCACTAACCCTAACCCTAACGCTAACCCTAAGCCTAACCCTAATACTAACCCTAACCGTAACCCTAACCCTAACCCTAAACTAACCCTATCATAACCCTAAACCCTAACGCAAACCCTAACCCTAATCCCATAACACAACCCTAACACTACAACTAACCCTAAGCAGAAGACTAAGCCTATCCGTAACACTAACCATAACCATAACCCTAACCCTAAACCCTAACACTAACCCAAATCTTAACCCTAACCCTAACAATAAACCCTAAACATAAAATTAACCTAACCCTAACCCTAAACACTAACTGTAACCCTTATCCTAAAAGTAACAGTTAACTTTAAACCTAACCCGCTAACGCTAAACCTAAAGCTCCACACTAACCCTAACACTAACCCTACCCCTAACACAACCTGAAACCTAATAATAACCCTAATTCTAACGCCTAACACTAACCCTAATCCTAAGCCATAACTCTAACCCTAACCCTAAACCCTAACCATAAATCTAATCCCTAACCCTAACACTAAACCGTAACCCTCATCATAACCCTAACTCTAAACGCTAACCTTAAACCTAACCATAATGCTAACCATAACCCCTAAGCCTAACACTAACCCCACTCTAAACCTAACTCTAAACACTAATCTTAACCCTAAACCTAATCGTAACGCTAACCCCAACCCCTATCCCTAACCTAACCAATAAACCTAACCCTAATCCTAACCCCTAACCCTAAACCTTACCGTAACCCTAACCACTAATGCTAACCCTAACCCCTAACCCTAACACTAGACCTTACACTAACCCTCACACTAACCCTAGCCCTAGCCCAAACCCTAACCCTAACCCTAGCCCTAACCCTAACATTATCCCTAACCCTAACCCTAACACTAACAACCCTAACACATAATACCAACAATGACACTAACCCTAAACATTACCTTAACTGTAAAAGCCATAACCCCTACCCCTAAACCTAACGCTAACCACTAACCCTAATCCTAACCCCTAACCTTAACCCTAACCCTAACACC